>NC_137667.1:24032041-24129541 GCF_963422515.1 Blennius ocellaris | reverse complement strand
GACAGATTAGTGTGTGTACGAGAGAGAGAGCGAGAGAGAGAGAGAGAGAGAGAGAGAGAGAATGGTGCTCGGAACCACTGAAAATACAATGTTTTGAAAACTCCATCTCCTGGAAATGGGGAAAAGGAACGTTTTGAAAATGCAGGTACTATGCATGTTCATTACAAAAACAAACAACAGCACACACTTGTTGCCCAACATGCCAACGACATGGTTTTCAGTTTCTACCATTGCTGTGGGAACGCGAAACCTTTCTGAAACAAAAATGAGCTTTGACTTGAAATGATGCTTCAAACTCCACTGAGCTAAATCCTTAATAATCTGAGGGTTAGATAGTCAGGCAGGCAGAGCCCAGGTTCCCAGTGTGCTAAATTAAATGTACACCTTCAGTTATATGGCTTGAATTGTACCAATTACAAGTTGTTAGTGGTGTCACTGCACCCGTGCCTCATGGAGAAAAAGCCCAGGTTCGATTCTGGGCTCTGCCTGCTGTTTGTGTGATGTTTGCATATTCTCCCTGTGGGAGGTTCTGGCGAGACTGGTTTCTCATGACGTGAAGTGGAGACTGAATCACCACCCCTTCTCCCAGTGGCGGCTTGCAACACTCCCCCTCATGACCACATGGGCTTGTCTTGGAGATACAGTATGTTGTAATCTGTGTTGATGCTTTAAATGTGCTTGAGGTGTTTTTTTCCTAATTACAAACTGCTCCCTCAGAGCACAGTTTGTGATCTGCCTTTCTTTCTCCTCTCCTCTTGTTTCTCTCTCTTTTCCCCAAACTTTGAAAAGCAATTTCGTTGTACTGGTGTAATGACAATAAAAGGTGATTTGATTAAATGACTCACACCTGTAAATATGGCTGTCTGTGATTGTTTATGAATATCAGCTGGGACCAGCTCCAGACTCCCGGGGTCTTAAAGTGGATAAATGGTATAAAACAATATGTGGATGAGGTGCTGCTGTTTAAAAATACTGTACTTTTCAGAGAACACTACTGAAAGTATTTGACTTTGTAACGGCATTACCTTGAAATTGCATTGTCAATGAACTGCATTAAAGATCAAGGTTCAAAGCACGATTGTCTGGAAGATGCAGACAATCAGATGAAGTCAGATTGTTCTCACAGGGATTTTTAAAGCATTGAAGAACACACGATGTGAATTGTACTTAGTGAAATTATACATTTGAACAAAAAGCAGCAAACCCTAATATACTCCCGAATAACAGCAGTGGTCCCCCTGTGGTTAGACTTTCAGTGTGAAAGCTGCTGCGTTGGCACCGATCACTCCAGTTGGAAAACTCCGGAGGCAAAAAACAGTTGCATTGAGTGAGAATGAACAAATATCCAGCGGAGAAAATCCCTTGTTCAGGTTTCATTATGTCGAGCAGGGAATCTGTGTGTGTGTGTGTGTGTGTATGTGTGTGTGAAATTTGCATTCACCTCACATCATGAAGGTCGTGGATTTTACTTAGCTGTTTTTTACTGTGAAGCACTATGTGACCCTTTGCCTGTGATTGTCAGCATTTGTTGTGTTGTTTTTTCTTAAATGTTTTCTTATTTGTTTTTACTGTGAAGCACTTTGTAACTCTATGTCTGCGAAAAGCACTATACAAATAACATCTACTGACTCACTTACTCTCTGTGTGGAGTTTGCATTTTAATCATGTTTATCATGTAACGTCGATACTGTAGGACCCCCGCAGCTTGTTAACATGTCGGAGGGCGGAGTTACGTGATGCACCTGAACGCATCACTCAAAGCGGTCAGCTACAAAGGAGCGTTATCCCGTTCTGACATCAGGGAACTACAATGTCTTTACACTGTTATAAAGATGTATTAGTCCTGAGGTTGATGTCAAAAGTTCTCCATGTCTAGTCACGCAGTTTAAAAAAAAAAAAAAAACAGTGTTTAAAGTCCGTACTATCTTTACTCGCGTAATGATATTGTTGTCATGCGTGATGCGTTTGAGTCACATGTAAGCTGCTGGTCCAATAGGAGAGCACAAAACATGCAAGATGACAGATCTTACAGTAGTTCAGAGGAGGAAAAACTGACATAACCTTTAATAAGCCATCAAAAATAAGCTTTATGGCCCTGATAGCAATAATGTCTCTAGTGTATGAGCCCCGCAGCTTCCGACACATTTACCAACACCTGAACACATCACTCACCGCCATCATCTATGAAGCGGAGTTTTAACTTTACGGCTTCTTATTGTGTCAAATATATTAATATATCTCGTGTTTTTGGGTCAAATACACTTAATAATCCTTCCAAATGTGTCAAATATCCTTTGAAATCCAATCCTGCAAATCAATTATGTTGAAAAAACAATAGTCGTGGACGAGTTGTGCGGGTTTGCAGTTTTGTGGACAAGTTGTCCAAGCACCATGGGGGAGTTTCCTCCTGGTACTCCGGTTTCCTCCGGTGTTCCAAGAACATGCACCGAGGTCCCTAAGTAAGACCCTCGGCCCCCCAGAGCCGCTCTGTGTGGCTGCTACCGGGGATGTAGGGCACCGTGTGAAGAAACAAGCATGCACACAGACACACACACACACACACACACACACACACACACACACACACACACACACACACACACACACACACACACACACACACACACACACACACACACACACCTGATGCAGTAACAGAATCAAAGCTGTCCTTTGTGATGTCAATTTTTTCTGCGGATTCCCCAGCAGGACACTGCACCAGTGATTTACAGAAATCAAACTTTTCATCGTGGAGTTTGCATGTTCCTCTCGTCTGTGCATGATTTTGTTTCTTCTCCATGTTCTCCACTTTCTTCCTGTGTTGTCTGTGTTTGTCCTCTGAAACAGTTCAAACAGTGCAACCTGCTTTGTCTCATAGTCACATAATGAAAAATCAATATATCCAAACAATATGGGCTGGATTCATAGATGCACAGTGAAGCAGTGGTTTGCACTGTTAAGTGAAGCAAACATGTCCTCAGTCTGAATCTACTGTCTGATGGAGCATTTCACTTCATCCCCACTTCAGAAAAAACTGCTGCAGGCTTGTTTCAGCAAATCTGCTATTCCCTAAACTGTCTGGTGGCGCAATGTGCCCGAAACACTGCTGCTCTGTTTCTTTTAAATGTGGTTGCAGAGTTTTACCTGTGCATCACCTGAGAGCTGTAAAGGAACTTGAGAGCGCTCCGGTGACCGAGGTCCTGACAGCGACGGCTGAATTATTAAGACACACCCACACGTGTCCACACACGCGGCGTAACGGGCAGGCTGCCTGGCTCCCCCTGCGCTTTGGTTTCATACCTGCAGAACAAACAAGAACCAACATTAACATCAATTAAAAGGATTGTCTGTGATCCTTTCTGAAGGTTTTATGAGGCATCTTCTGAAAGGATGAATGAACCGGATTTATAAAAACTTGTTTTGGGGTTTTCTATTGAAAAATGGAGGGAAGGTAGAGATCAGCAAGGTGTGAAGAAACTGTGAGACTGTGTGAGGCATTTCAAGTGAAAACACATCGTTTTTGCGTTTTCATTTGTGCAGACTCATGTTTACACAGCAATGTCTTCAAAACGACGTCTGTTTACACGGAAACAACAGAAGCATGGGAAACAACATAGTTAGCATGTTGAGCGCACATTTTTACTGTTGTTTGTTTTCATAATGAAACCATACAGAGAACAATCCACTAGAAACTTTAACACTGGGAGTACATGGATATTTGTACGGACAGGCGACCAAGTTGGATTGTTATTATAGTGACTATCAAAATAAAACTACCAAGTAGGATTGTTATTATGGTAACCATCAAAATAAAACCACCAAGTTGGATTGTTATTATGGTGACTGTCAAAATAAAACTACCAAGTAGGATTGTTATTATGGTAACCATCAAAATAAAACTACCAAGTGGATTGTTATTATGGTAACCATCAAAAAAAAACTACCAAGTTGGATTGTTGTTACAGTGGCTGTCAAAATAAAACTACCAAGTTGGATTGTTGTTATGGTGACTGTCAAAATAAAACTACCAAGTGGATTGTTATTATGGTAACCATCAAAATAAAACCACCAAGTTGGATTGTTATTATGGTGACTGTCAAAATAAAACTACCAAGTAGGATTGTTATTATGGTAACCATCAAAATAAAACTACCAAGTGGATTGTTATTATGGTAACCATCAAAAAAAAACTACCAAGTTGGATTGTTGTTACAGTGGCTGTCAAAATAAAACTACCAAGTTGGATTGTTGTTATGGTGACTGTCAAAATAAAACTACCAAGTGGATTGTTATTATGGTAACCATCAAAATAAAACTACCAAGTTGGATTGTTATTATGGTAACCATCAAAATAAAACTACCAAGTTGGATTGTTATTATGGTAACCATCAAAATAAAACTACCAAGTTGGATTGTTATTACAGTGACTGGGAGTCATGACACTCTGGAGGAAACACTGTTGTGATTGTCTCTACTGAGCATGTGCAGAACTACTAGTGTAGTGTACTCCAAGAGCAGTGGGAGTATTTTCCCACCGTTTCCAAGAGTTTTTTTGAAAATGTACTCTGTGAGAACTGTTTTCAAAAAGTTCCGCGCACTGCTGTCATGTGAACAGACACCCTAAATGCAACAAATGTTTTATGTTTTCACTTGAAAATTGTGTAAATGTGGTAAAGAAAGCTAAATGCTGGAAATGAGTGGAGGAAAAAGAAAGAGGGAACATGAAAAATGATGATGCGGGAGAGGAGAGGATGAGAGGCTTCCACCAGCGGTGGAGCGACTCTCCTGTCAGCTGACGCCGCCTCATGTGAAGCACTTTGCTCGGCGGGGTGTCGGTCTCAAAGCTGCACAAAAGGAAACTCTCCCTCTCCCTCCATCCTCACAGCAGGCTTGTCTTTCACTGCCAATCAGCCATCGCTTTGCTCCCTATCCAATAGATCCGTGGCGTGGACTCGCCAGCGGCGAGGCGGCGTTTCTTTTACAGAGGAGGGGAAACGTGACGGTTTACCTCTCACCTCTGAAGCTGCCTGCTGTCACTCTGAGTGCTGGTTTGTTTGTGTTGGTTGATATAGAAACTCTCTCTCTCCTCACTCTCTCCTCACTCCCTCGCTCTCCTCACTCTAAGGGAGGCTGTGGAAGAACTGTCAAGTAAGTGTGTGTGTGTGTGTGTGTGTGTGTGTGTGTTTTAAATGGACATGGAGATAGTGCAGAGGTACGTACAGACAGAGAGAGAGAGAGCAAGAGAGAGAGAGAGAGAGAGAGAGAGAGAGAGAGACCTTTACCCAAACTAGCCTACTTTCCCAGCAGCTTGTAATTAGTCACACTTCATGCATTTATGCATCAGACAGTGGAGCTAAATCAGTGTTTTGTAATCAGGAAATCCCAAATGACACAACCAACAGTGAAGTCTTCCTCCACTGAACTGAAACACTGCCAGTATGATCTCTAAATTTCCAATTTACACTCTCAAATCTTGTGTTTTTGTTGAATCATGATGGAGATCTTACACTCACATCTCTATAATCGTCTCACTCTGCCTGTAATCCTTTATTATAAACCAACGTTTGGTTCAGTGGTGAAAATCTTCGTCTGTTGCAGACCCTTCATGACAGAACAGCTTCAAATGTGTTGATTGTGCAGATTTACATTCATTTCATATAGACTCCAGAGGGGCTACATGAAAAACTAAGATGAAACTAATCTATGAAATACAGGAAAAGTTGTCTCATGCTGACTTTTCTCAATGTTGACGTATATTTCTCCAAACATTTACCTGTCACTTAATTTTTAGGTATCTGATATTGTTCCACGTACCTGAGAATATTAAAGCCTTCTACTTATTATCTTAATTATATTGCATAGCAAGGAACAAAAGAAAATCAAGATCCTGAAAATAAACCTGATCAAACCCAGCAGCTCAGATAAAACATTCTTGGAAAATGAGGATTATAAGACAGCTCATTGATAAAAATGAGTCTTTAACTAATGAGATGGAGAGGAAAATAGTGGTACAAGTGGAAGATTCTCCACATTCTCACTCTGTGGCTTGTCTTACGTCAGGATTTCTTTTTTGCTTATCTCTGTCTTGTATAATAGTGTGAGTGAACACCTTTGGGCTTTGGACTTTGACAGTAAAGATATGTGAAGATGTCATCTGAAGAGTTTCAATTGGTATGCGTAGCTCTCAGCCGCGGTTCGGCTCTTTGAAAAGGCCAGGCTCACGCTCTGTGAAGCATTGATGCCATGTCTCAATAACTCCTGTATCGCCCTAATATAATGCAGTGGCGGCGCGGTGGAGCAGCGGTTCTTGCTTCTTTTGCATCTTCTGCTTGGGTTGCACTCTTTATCCAACAAGTTGTGAAAATATACCATTTCATGGAAGAAGAATTATTTAAGGATGTTCTTTGGAAAATGATAACGTTGACATGACAATGTTTCACGTGACGACAACTAATCCTTTAATGAAAGAAGTGTGTTGACACTGCAGCAGCAGACACACTGACGATGTCGTTAGTCTGCCGGGCCACAGGAGGGCGCTGTTGCTTGATTTTCTAATGAAACTACACAGATGTGTGCAGAGAACAATACATTATAAATATAAAGAAAATGGAGAGATGAGGAATCAGATGCTATCAGGGGTGAGTCTAAACTATTAAACCACTGATATGGAGGAGAAAACTAAAATACTGGCCGTAAGCCAAACCACTGCAGGTCGCCATGTTGGTTTACAGGTGGATGAGCAGAAGGAACTATTTTCAGCAGGGAGGGGAGAGATGAGCAGTAACAGGCTCCGCCTCCATCAGCCTCTGTAGGAAGGAATAGCGACCGTGAAAGAAACTTTGCACTTTTTACCAATTAAAAACTTCACATACAGTGGATCAGAACACCGGTGTTGTGGAAACAGACCCCCCCAGAAGTGAAGAAAATTTTGCAGAAACACTCATATTCGTTGTCGTGGAAATGAAGCCCCACCCCCACCGGCACCAGCCAGAAGGCCCGGCTAGGGCCCGACGCCTGGCACCCCCACCCAATTTTTTCACAAAGACAGAGCATTTTAGAAAAGCTCCACCTTAGGAGCTGTTTTTTTAAAATTTCATTTTCAGGGGCTCCGAGCTCCATTGCCATGTAAACACACCCCCAAAACAAGTTTTCCACTTTCACTTGAAAATGTTGTCAAGTAAATGTGGTCTCAGCTTATTGCGAACAATACAAGCTTTCACTTTCTTTTCTTGGCAAGAATATTGATGTGAAACACAACTTTTGTCATTTCCGAGGTTTGAGACAAACCATTGTAGCTCCATGCTGACACACTTCATTAAATCTGGGCACATAATGTAAAAAAGAAACTTTTGCAGTTTACACTGATTATTCTTTCCCCCCTGAATTCGATTTCATTCTTAATATTGATATTTAATGTTTCTTTTGGACATTTAGAGTTTTAAGGTATGCTTGTCTTAGCTTACTGCAAGCCAGAAAGACAGTCTGGAGACGAGTCATGAAAAACAAGGCAACACAGTGGACCCATGGTTACAGGTTGCAACTTCTCCCTGTGCTTGTTCGAGCAGTACCCGTGCTTTTTCAGAGTAAAATCTGATACAGATATTCAAGGGTAACTTTTGTGTATTCATTGTGGAACATGCTGCCTTAGCATTAGCTTAACACAGTGGTGTGCAGTCAAGGGCAGCAGGGCTAGCAGTGCTCGCCCTGTCAAAAAGGATTTTTCTTTTTTTTTAATAATTAAAAAGTGAGTCTATTATCTGTGTCTGGAATCAATTAGTGACTTTAGCAACTTTATCCAGAAGATGACTGGTTATATTTTGTATATTTTCAAATCTCCTCTGTCCTCTAAACGCATCACAACTCCTTTCTGGGGGCCAGCAGTAACTTCATTGCTGCCCTCTGATCGAAACTGGACGTTGCTCTTGGGTTAAAATGTTGAGTGACAGTATCCAATCAGATTTCGATGTGTTATTGATGGACCGCCTTAGGGCTAGCAAGGTTTGAGCGCTGGCCTTGCTGTTGTCATTGAAATGAGCTTGACTGATTGGTCCATGGGCAGGTGGTGATGACGCACTGTTATTATCTGCTACTCTGGAGTGATGGCGGCTGATTTAACAGCAAGATCGGATGATACGATAGCGGGCCTGCTTCGGGGACGTGTTTCAATTGTGAGTAGAAGAAGAAGAAATGGATGAGCTAACTCAGAACAACAAAGGCTTTGTGCAGCATTTTACAGCATGATGGATTTAATCTACAAGTGATGGTGAGTGCTAGTTTTTTTCCTTTTTTTTTTTACTTTCTCTGGATTAGATTGGTGCTGCTGTTGGCATTTGGTGCAGTTTTTTGAAGTGGTGTTTCCCATACAATCATGCACACAGACAGACAAGCAGGCATGCATGACAGTCGTGTGCGAGATACCCCCTCCCCCCATCTCCGTGCAAACCTGTTGGAAACACTGGAAGGTGATGTGATGGCGATGCTGCACAGTGGTGTCTTGATGTGTTGTGGTTCTTGATCAGCTGTTATGTTGGTGTGGATTAAGTACTGATGCATAGTAGTGGCCTTGGATTGTCACTGTAGGACATAATGTGCGGCCGCAGGGCTGGGCGTTTTAACTGCTGGCCCTGACTGAAACACCACTGCACGCTACTGGCTTAATATTAGTGATGAATGTACAGTGAATCAAAGCTCCCTTCAAGCGTTTCGGATGGTTACTGATGGAAGGAACCTGCAGCTCATGTGCTCGCAAAGTCTGTCACTCACTATAATGCATCTTAGAAATGGTGACTTTTCCTCAGCAGGACATGACTGAAGGACAAAACTGACTCTATGTTTCTTCAGAGGTGTGTAGCTTGATAACTTAGCATCACACTGGAAGGCCATCCTCTGCCTAATAGTAAGAATTGTTTCTCCCCTATGGAAATTAGTATCTACAGTCAACAAGCACCTGCCAGTGATTCTTTCAGTAAAGAAAAACATTTTAATGAGAAGTGTGCTTCTACTGTTCAAGCTATCAGTAAGCTAACTGCACACATACCCCAAATGTTGTTTTATTTGCTCACCTGTGAAGTTGCTCAAACAAGAGCTGACAGGCGAAGAAATGTCTTCTTCAGTGACACAAATAACTGTTCACTAAACTGTGAAGAATAAAGAACAATACATTTTCTGTTACTCCTCAGATCCATCCATCCATCATCCATCCATCCATCCATCCATCATCCATCCATCCATTAATCCATCAATCCATACATCCATCATCCATCCATACATACATACATACATATTTACATACATACATATGTTGGGATTTATGGTTGGTTATTAGCATTAAAATTACTGTAAGTGATATATTATGTAATTTAATTGTTATTGTAATTTATGAAAAATATTATTTATTACTGGAAGTAAACTGTCATTCACCCATTAACAACTCATAGACTAATTGAGTAATTACTCAAAAGTTAATAAATGTATTTATGAAAAATTATTCATTTGAATAAATTGATTATTTATCAAATAATAATGAAATTGGGGCACCACCGGCTAAACTGGAAATAGCTAATACCAAAATATGGGTCTCGTTTGTAAAAAGGGTTCGGCGCTCGGCGGCTGGGGCCTTCTCTGTCCCACTGGGTTGGGGGGGTGGTAATGGGAGGGCTGGCCCCGGGGTGTGTGGTGGGCTTCGCCGCTGGGATCCAGTTGGGTGTGAGTTTGCAGGGAATGAATGACGATCCATTCATTTTAAGAAATTCCCACCAAGATGTCAGAGCTGTGTTTATATTGATGCTTTTATAGCAACTATGTTTTTTGATGACAGGACTGATATGGAGATCTTCACAGAATGTTTTTTCAAAGTCTAGTAAGCGTTCATCTAAGGGTTTCTGATTAATCCATTCTACAACATAAAGTAATTTATGTTGTAGAATATAATTTATGTTGGTCCTGGCTTGGCGGCTCCGATCGTTGGCTCAAGCTCTGCGCCCTTTATCCTTCTCTTGTGGGACCCTCTTGCCTGAGGGGGGTCCTCTCTGCACTCTCCATCTGGTGTCTTCTGGGTTGGTGCACGGATCTCCGGGGTGGTTTGTCGGGGCCTCCCCTGGTCCGGGGGGCCGCCGGGTGCCGGGGTGGCGGCGTCTGGCCTTGGTGGCCTCAGGCCCTGGGGTGGTACTGCAGGCCCCCCCCCCACAACAGTTCCAATCACACCCAGTGGACAAACCACACACACACACACACACACACACACACACACACACACACACACACACACACACACACACACACACACACACACACACACACACACACACACACACACACACTTCCACTCCTCATCGATGAGATTTGCTGCTGGTTTTTCTTGTTTTCTGTTACTGTTCTTTCAATGATCAAAATCATGTTTTTGTTCTTTGTTTTGTTTCATTTTTGCTTTTGTTATCATTGATGTTTTGCTTTTTTGTTTTTTGTTTTTTATTTTTTTTATTTTTTGCCTACCTGCTAATTTATACTCTTGCTAGAAAATCATGTTACTCAAGATAGTACTGCTCAGGCTGGTTTAATCTCATAACAGTTGGAAAATATTTGGATCAGTGTGATTACTGTAAAAAAAAAAAAAAAAAAATATGCAAACCTGCAAGCCATATATAAGGATATATATATATATATATATATTTTTTTTTTTTCTGCATCTAAGGAGGTGATAATGGCCTTTTGTTTATTCTGGTGGCAGTGGTCTATAAGATTAATTAATCTGCGTGTATTATTAGTAGTGTGTCGTTCTTTAATGAGCCCAGTTTGATCAGGGTGTATGACGTGGGGTGTCATTTTTTCTATTCTGCTTGCTAATGTCTTACTAATTATTTTAAGTTCGACATTGATTAGTGATATTGGGCGATAGCTAGATGGTAGTGTAGGATCTTTATCCAGTTTAAAGAAGAAGATTGATATTTGCACAGTTCATATGTGGGGGGAGAGATAAAGATTCTTTAATCTCCTCAACTCTTCTAAAAAAAATTGGTGAGAGTAAAGGCCAAAATTCTTTGTAAAATTCAATAGAGTATCCGTGAGGTCCTGAAGCTTTACCATCAGGTCCTGGAGCTTTACCGTCAGGTCCTGGAGCTTTACCATCAGGTCCTGGAGGTATACCATCAGGTCCTGGAGCTTTACCATCAGGTCCTGAAGCTTTACCGTCAGGTCCTGGAGCTTTACCGTCAGGTCCTGGAGCTTTACCATCAGGTCCTGAAGCTTTACCGTCAGGTCCTGGAGCTTTACCGTCAGGTCCTGGAGCTTTACCATCAGGTCCTGGAGCTTTACTGTCAGGTCCTGGAGCTTTACCGTCAGGTCCTGGAGCTTTACCGTCAGGTCCTGGAGCTTTACCGTCAGGTCCTGGAGCTTTACCGTCAGGTCCTGAAGCTTTACTGTCAGGTCCTGGAGCTTTACCGTCAGGTCCTAGAGCTTTACCGTCAGGTCCTGGAGCTTTACTGTCAGGTCCTGAAGCTTTACCGTCAGGTCCTGGAGCTTTACTGTCAGGTCCTGAAGCTTTACCGTCAGGTCCTGGAGCTTTACCGTCAGGTCCTAGAGCTTTACCGTCAGGTCCTGGAGCTTTACTGTCAGGTCCTGAAGCTTTACCGTCAGGTCCTGGAGCTTTACTGTCAGGTCCTGAAGCTTTACCGTCAGGTCCTGGAGCTTTACCGTCAGGTCCTGGAGCTTTACCGTCAGGTCCTGGAGCTTTACCGTCAGGTCCTGAAGCTTTACTGTCAGGTCCTGGAGCTTTACTGTCAGGTCCTGGAGCTTTACCGTCAGGTCCTGGAGCTTTACCGTCAGGTCCTGAAGCTTTACCGTCAGGTCCTGGAGCTTTACCGTCAGGTCCTGGAGCTTTACTGTCAGGTCCTGGAGCTTTACCGTCAGGTCCTGAAGCTTTACCGTCAGGTCCTGGAGCTTTACCATCAGGTCCTGAAGCTTTACTGTCAGGTCCTGGAGCTTTACCGTCAGGTCCTGAAGCTTTACTGTCAGGTCCTGAAGCTTTACCGTCAGGTCCTGGAGCTTTACTGTCAGGTCCTGAAGCTTTACTGTCAGGTCCTGAAGCTTTACCGTCAGGTCCTGGAGCTTTACTGTCAGGTCCTGAAGCTTTACTGTCAGGTCCTGAAGCTTTACCGTCAGGTCCTGGAGCTTTACTGTCAGGTCCTGGAGGTATACCATCAGGTCCTGAAGCTTTACTGTCAGGTCCTGAAGCTTTACCGTCAGGTCCTGAAGCTTTACTGTCAGGTCCTGGAGGTATACCATTAGGTCCTGGAGCTTTACCATCAGGTCCTGAAGCTTTACTGTCAGGTCCTGAAGCTTTACCGTCAGGTCCTGGAGCTTTACTGTCAGGTCCTGGAGGTATACCATCAGGTCCTGAAGCTTTACCATCAGGTCCTGAAGCTTTACCGTCAGGTCCTGGAGCTTTACCGTCAGGTCCTGGAGCTTTACTGTCAGGTCCTGGAGGTATACCATCAGGTCCTGGAGCTTTACCATCAGGTCCTGAAGCTTTACCGTCAGGTCCTGGAGCTTTACTGTCAGGTCCTGGAGGTATACCATCAGGTCCTGGAGCTTTACCATCAGGTCCTGGAGCTTTACTGTCAGGTCCTGGAGCTTTACCGTCAGGTCCTGGAGCTTTACTGTCAGGTCCTGGAGCTTTACCGTCAGGTCCTGAAGCTTTACCGTCAGGTCCTGGAGCTTTACCATCAGGTCCTGAAGCTTTACTGTCAGGTCCTGGAGCTTTACCGTCAGGTCCTGAAGCTTTACTGTCAGGTCCTGAAGCTTTACCGTCAGGTCCTGGAGCTTTACTGTCAGGTCCTGAAGCTTTACTGTCAGGTCCTGAAGCTTTACCGTCAGGTCCTGGAGCTTTACTGTCAGGTCCTGAAGCTTTACTGTCAGGTCCTGAAGCTTTACCGTCAGGTCCTGGAGCTTTACTGTCAGGTCCTGGAGGTATACCATCAGGTCCTGAAGCTTTACTGTCAGGTCCTGAAGCTTTACCGTCAGGTCCTGAAGCTTTACTGTCAGGTCCTGGAGGTATACCATCAGGTCCTGGAGCTTTACCATCAGGTCCTGAAGCTTTACTGTCAGGTCCTGAAGCTTTACCGTCAGGTCCTGGAGCTTTACTGTCAGGTCCTGGAGGTATACCATCAGGTCCTGAAGCTTTACCATCAGGTCCTGAAGCTTTACCGTCAGGTCCTGGAGCTTTACCGTCAGGTCCTGGAGCTTTACTGTCAGGTCCTGGAGGTATACCATCAGGTCCTGGAGCTTTACCATCAGGTCCTGAAGCTTTACCGTCAGGTCCTGGAGCTTTACTGTCAGGTCCTGGAGGTATACCATCAGGTCCTGGAGCTTTACCATCAGGTCCTGGAGCTTTACTGTCAGGTCCTGGAGCTTTACTGTCAGGTCCTGGAGCTTTACTGTCAGGTCCTGGAGCTTTACCGTCAGGTCCTGAAGCTTTACCGTCAGGTCCTGGAGCTTTACCATCAGGTCCTGAAGCTTTACTGTCAGGTCCTGGAGCTTTACCGTCAGGTCCTGAAGCTTTACTGTCAGGTCCTGAAGCTTTACCGTCAGGTCCTGGAGCTTTACTGTCAGGTCCTGAAGCTTTACTGTCAGGTCCTGAAGCTTTACCGTCAGGTCCTGGAGCTTTACTGTCAGGTCCTGAAGCTTTACTGTCAGGTCCTGAAGCTTTACCGTCAGGTCCTGGAGCTTTACTGTCAGGTCCTGGAGGTATACCATCAGGTCCTGAAGCTTTACTGTCAGGTCCTGAAGCTTTACCGTCAGGTCCTGAAGCTTTACTGTCAGGTCCTGGAGGTATACCATCAGGTCCTGGAGCTTTACCATCAGGTCCTGAAGCTTTACTGTCAGGTCCTGAAGCTTTACCGTCAGGTCCTGGAGCTTTACTGTCAGGTCCTGGAGGTATACCATCAGGTCCTGAAGCTTTACCATCAGGTCCTGAAGCTTTACCGTCAGGTCCTGGAGCTTTACCGTCAGGTCCTGGAGCTTTACTGTCAGGTCCTGGAGGTATACCATCAGGTCCTGGAGCTTTACCATCAGGTCCTGAAGCTTTACCGTCAGGTCCTGGAGCTTTACTGTCAGGTCCTGGAGGTATACCATCAGGTCCTGGAGCTTTACCATCAGGTCCTGGAGCTTTACTGTCAGGTCCTGGAGCTTTACTGTCAGGTCCTGGAGCTTTACTGTCAGGTCCTGGACCTTTACCATCAGGCATGTGCTGGAGAGCTTCATGCAGTTCTTCTACTGATACAGAAGCTTCCAGGCCTTGGATCTGTTCGTCTTTTAATTTTGGAGGTCAACTGTGCTCAGAAAGTCTCTATTTCAGATTGTGAAGGTCAATTTGTGAAGAGTAAAGTTTTCTATAACATTTTCTGAAAGTAGTGTTTATTTCCTGAGGGTCACAAGTGATTTCACCATTTTGAGTTTTAACTGAGGGGATTGAACACTTTTCTTTATTTCATTTTAACTGATTGGCTAATAGTTTGCTGGATTTATTTCCATGTTCAAAGTTCTCCCAGCGTAATCTCTGTAGTTGAAATTGTGTTTTGTGTTCAATTATTTTATTCAAATCCATTTTTAATCTCTTTAACTCCGTTAATAAGCGGCGATCTTTGGAAGCAGCATGAGCTGTCTCTATGGTCTTGATTTTATCTTCTAATTCTTTTCCCTTTATTTTTCCGTTTTGGATTTGAATGAGGAGTAAGAAATTATTTTGCCTCTCATGACAGCTTTAGCGTCTCCCAGAGGACACCGGGAGAAACACCAGGCACATCGTTTGTTTCTAAAAAGAGTGTCCTTTGTTTTTTAAAGAATGTGAGGAAGTCTTGATCCTTGAACAGTGAAGTGTTAAATCTCCATTGTCTACTAGGAGGGGTGAGTGTTCTATTAGTGACTGTCATAGTGACAGGTGCATGGTCCCTGATAGTGACGTCATAGTGACAGGTCATGGTCACTGGTAGTGACGTCATAGTGACAGGTGCATGGTCCCTGATAGTGACGTCATAGTGACAGGTCATGGTCACTGGTAGTGACGGGGTGAATCTGTGTGTCCCAGGTGTCTTTGATCACTGATTTACTCTCCAGAAAGTAATCTAAGCGTGAATAGGATTGGTGCACTGCTGAGTAGAAGGTGTACTCTCTAAGAGTAGGATGAGAGGTGCGCCAAGCGTCACAAAGGCCATAGTCACTCATGTACTGCTGGATTATATCTGGTGATTCCCAGTGTCTGGTGTTTGCTGCTTTACTAACTCTGTCCATTTGTGGATTGAGGGCTATGTTGAGGTCTCCTCCAACTATAAGTGTTTTGTCAGAGTGTTGAGAGGGTGGTGAAGAAGTTGTGATAGAAGGAGGGTCATCAACATCTGGGCCATAGATGTTTGTGATACACATTTCTATGTTCTGAAGAGAGATATGAATAATTATAAATCTTCCCTCCAGGTCTATGGTTGTATTTTTATGAGAGAATTGTATTTTATTGCTGATTAATTGCCTCTCTGCTTGGAGTTCTAACCAGCTGAGAATGTGTGAGGGAATTGTGGTGAGATCAGTTTGTGGTGTCCTGTGGAAGGTGTGTGTGTCTCTGGTAATAAGACAATGTCTGCCTGTAGTTTATCCAGGTGTTCGAAAACTTTTTGTCTTTTTGTTTGTGTGCCCATTCCACGTACATTCCAGGTGACAAATCTGAACATGTTCCTAGCTACACTCATCTTCTAAGTGGGTTTTCTAACGTGTGTGTGTGTGTGTGTGTGTGTGTGTGTGTGTGTGTGTGTGTGTGTGTGTGTGTGTGTGTGTGTGTGTGTGTGTGTGTGTGTGTGTGTGTGTGTGTGTGTGTGTGTGTGTGCATGTGCGTGTGCGTGCACATGTCTGTCTGTATGTGCCTGCCTCCTGTTTCTTTGTTTAGTTTAGTTTAGTTCGTTATTTTTCCCTCGGTGGTCAGAAAAGTTAGCTTTTTCGCCTGGGTGTCGCCATGTTGGGTGGCACGCCATTACGTCACACTCAAATCACTCACTGCACATGCCGATCCAGCATCGATTCAACACCAAGACGGCTCGGGCCACAAACGATAATTCATTCAGCACAAACCAGCACTAACGTTTGGGACTATTTTCACGTGTTTTTGCGAGGGGTGGAGGGCCAGTTTTCATTACTGTAACGCCAGAGTTTAACTGGATGTTGGCTTCCAAGATCCCCCCAAAAAAAGAAAAGGGGAAAGAGAAAAAGGATAGTCCAAACGGTGTGTTCTGCTCGCCAGCAGGCTGAACCTTGGTTTGGTTCTGTGGCCCACTTTGTGCTCTTGGTCTTCCCGGTGATGCAGAGACATGTGTCTCACTTGGAAGACGGTTTGAGAAGCGAAGTGGTTGGGAGACAGTTTGACCAAGTTTGCATTTTGGACATCTGCGGTGTCCGGGTCGGGTTCTACCAATGATCGGGCTTATCCAACCTGGGGCTTGTAGCCCTGTCCTCCCACCATGCTGTTTTATTACCTTCCCATTGTTCTTGCAGCCTGAAGGAGAGCATGGATTCCGGGCCCAACATATACATCATACATCCATACATCCATACATCAGCCATACATGCATACACCCATACATCCATGATCCATGATCCATGATCCATGATCCATTATCCATTATCCATTATCCATTATCCATCCATCATCCATCCATCCATCATACATACAGTACATACATACATATGTTGGGATTTATGGTTGGTTATTAGCATTAAAATGACTGTAATTGATATATTACTGAAAGTAATAAATTATGTAATTTAATTGTAATTGTAATTTATGAAAATTTGAAATTATTAATGGAAGTAAACATCGCAACATCATTTTCAGTCATTTGCCGTTCCTGTGTAAATGGACATCGATTCCTAAATGAAACATGTAAAAGTTGCGTTTTTCCCAATGTCCACGGAACAGGAGCATTTTCACAAAGTTGTTTTCCTCCATTTCCATGGAGACAGTCCTTTCAGAAAAGCTTGCTTCCGCAGAAGGCCTATTTCATCCATTGTCCCACACATGAAAACACACAGGGTTACAGATGTATCAGAGCATTTTTTTAAAGTTTTTTCCCTGCCGTTTCCGTGGAGATGGAGTCCTAACACTAACACAAAACCTAACATTGATAAAACCCACACAGGCCTCTTTGGGAGATTTATATGACACCTAGTTGTGTTTGGAATAAAAGTAGGCTTATTCTCACTGTGACATTAACATGCTCACCCCTCTTGTGGGGAAACTACGGCTCAGATTCAGAGAAACGATCTTGGTGCTGCATCTTAGCTGCTCAATACTCCCTATTCTTGAGTTGTCTTCAAATGTTGGTGGTTCGATTCCCAGCCTTGCTCCTCTGGATGTTACGGCTCCTATAAGGCCACTTGGTGAATATGAGTCACGGTGGTGAAATGAGCCCCACACCCGGCTGCCTCACAGTAACTGATAAGTCCTTGGTCGTTTGAAACTCTCGTCCTCACTGGCCTCTGATGTCAGTCACACAGAATTTACACCCGCTGTTTTGCAGCGACGTTTTGCAGTCATACTGAGAGAAATCAGCATTTCTGCACCCACAGCAGTGAAACCACAAGCGGACAACTGTTCTCACAGGGAGGAAGTCTTACTTTTCATGAGTTCACCTCTGCTGAATTATGACATTTTCTCTCTGGGAGGGGTTGTCCAAAGATGTTTTGAGAAAAGCACATAATTGAATGCATGGAAAAGAAAATGTTTGGATACTGATGAAGAAAATAAGAGAGCAGCTGTCTCTCTGTCCAACTTACAAACAAACTGTTTTGCAAAGCTTGAGGCTTACCTTTTCACTAAACTCCTGTTAATTGTAACCTTGCAACTTGAAATAACATACAGTGACATCCTGATCATAGAGCATCTTCCTCCTGATGTAATTTCACTAACATCCAGATTATAGAGCATCTACACTACTGTATAGGAAAATGCAACTTATTTGAAATACGAGTTTTGTGGTGAACAGTCGCCGTAACATCAATACAACTTCACCGTCTGTCTATAGGAATGTATGTGTTCTCCCAGTGTGCATGTTTGTAGTGTCAAAACGCTGCAATCTAAACGCAAACCCCTTCTGAAACAAAACACAAAAACAATGACTTTTTACTTGAAATGTTCTGTGAACAATGTGAGTGTTTGATTGTCTGTTTGTAACCTGCTTTTACACACATCTGCTCCCAACCAGAGGTTCAGTCTTTACCATATAAAAAAATGGAAGAATATATAAATCAGTTCTGATTAAATTGTCATTCTCTTTGTTGACCAGTCTGATTTTACCCACAGCTCCGCTATAAATTAACATTAAAAACAGCTATAGTAAGTTTGAGGTGAGTTATTTGCTTATCCACACAAAAGATTAAAAAAAAAACTTCACAAAGTATCAGTGGATGAAACGAGATCCAGTCTCAGTGGATAAGACAGTGAACAGAAACCCCAGTGGGCCTTTAAAAAAAAAATCACCCACAGAAAAGATAAAGTGAAAAGCAAGCTGATGGGAGCAATCTGAAGCTGTGCTTGTTTGTTTGTGGGAGTCGCATCTGGGTTTGGAACATTGGTGTCAAAAGTTGAGGATCCACTAAGACGACAGCTGAGACTTTTTTAATTTTTTTTATAGAAATGTACAATTAGAAACCGCAGGATCAACGTGCCACCTCTGTTTGTTTTATGCTCATGAAATTATTTTATTATTTTATTCCCTGTCATCAACAAGAATTCAAAAGTGATATTTATACACTGAGTGCCTCGCTACTTTTTGACCATTGAAATTATTGACATTTTTAAAAATGTAATTTCTTTTTTTTTTCATACTTTGATAATGCTCTTGGGGACATTTTTTATGCATTGACCCATCCTATTCCTAGCATGTGGTGGGCAGCACTCGGGGGGCTGATGTTTGTCTGGGGTTGAGTGCAGGGAGTCACACTGGGGAGGAAGTCCGTGATCTGTGCAGCCCCTCCGGCCGTTTGGCCACCGCTGCCCAGCTGCAACACGTGAATGGATGAGGCCCCGTTTCTGTGACGTTTCAAGTGAAATCGCATCATTTTTGTGTTTTTGTTTCAGAAAAGTTTTGTGTTTACACACAAAGATGTAAGTTTTGATTGGCAAGTAATTTTAAATCTGTGTTTTTTTTTCAACATAATTTGACCACAATGTTTCGTTCTAAAGACTAAACTGGATTTGAAGGTGATTTTAAAGGAATAAGCAGTCCAGGTTAAATGCATGTGATTTGGTTTGTTAACAAACGCGGTTATTTACATAAAAGTTTACATCCTGTCTCTCTGTTTGACCTCCACAGGGCGGGTGGGTGGCCGGAGTGCAAACTAACTCCAGGTAGGATGCAGCAAACTGAACACTGTGTGTGTGTGTGTGTGTGTGTGTGTGTGTGTGTGTGTGTGTGTGTGTGTGTGTGTGTGTGTGTGTGTGAGGCACTGTTACATCTTTAAAATGGTAAAAAGAAGAGGAACCATGACTGTCAGTTTTGCAATCAAAGCTGTTGTCAGATTTTTGAACATGACACAAATGTGGTTTTAATTCAGATGATTTCAGATAAATGGGGTGTGTGAATCGTGTTTTTGGAGGAGTGAGCTGTGGAAAAAAGAAACCGAGCCATTGTATGAAGCCATCATTATGATTTAAAATGGCTGATTCTTTTGTCTGGAAGGGGGTTGGGGTTGGGTTGAGGTGGGAGTGGGAGGCATATTCATTTAAGCAGAATTACTCCAAGCTGGTTGCTTCGTTACTGGAGGAGCAACCTCGACTGGACATGTAAAAACCTTAATGTTCCTGCTGCCGGCGGTCACCTGAAGCTTCCCCACTGTGACATCACTGTTCTTCCATTGTGAATGGATGTTGTTAAACATCCATTTCATTCTAAATAACTGGGGAATGATTTGAGGCAATTTGCACTTTTTCTGTAATATGACAATGCAAGCACATATACTTGTGATATCTACCTAAACCAAGAGTGTCAAAAACATTTTAGCTCGGGGCCACATAAACCTAATTCCATCTTGGACTCGACTGGTATTTCTTTGTTGCAGTGCAGAGTATACTGGATGGAAATGTCTATTATCTCACTAAAATCAAACAATTACTACCGAAAATGACTCTAATCTCCACACAAAGCCAATTTTTATGAAACCTTCTGGTTCAGAATACTGTGAAAACCTCTGAAAACTGTTGCATTCTGGCTGTTTTTACAAACCCCCCCTGACAGCATGGCTTTGAGGCTAATGCTAGTTTGCTAGCTCTCATGGCAGCAGCACTGAGATCTCAGCTCAGGTCTCAATGTCGTGTCGTGTCGCTACTCTTTTTTTTGGTAAAAATCTATGTTTCCTTTGAAATGTTTACAAATTTCTTGTTGTTTTGTCAGATTGGAACCTCTTGTGAGCCGGTTTGGGTTTTTCACCTAAATATTGTGCATGTTGTTGTTCTGGTGTGAATGTGACATTGTTGTCGGGGTTGAAATAGTTTTCTTGCGATTATGAAAACTAACCTTTCAAGCGTGTCACAACATCAATCCTCTCCAAAAGTTCAAAACAAGAAAAAAGTTTTATCACTGTAGAGCAGGGGAAAGAAACACACTCATACACACACATTCATGCAATTTACAGACACTCATTTAACTTCAAACTGTCTTTGGATTGTTGGAAGAAACTAGAAATCCCAGAAAAAACACACACATGCACAGTATCTTTTCCTCACAGAACTCCTTTCTGTGAGGAAAAGATACAGATCTCAGACTCTTATCACGTTCACTCTCGCCTTTAACCTCGGCCTGACAGCCTCTGTTCTGTCAACTCGACTCTACATGAATAGAACCTAGACGTGATTTCATTTCTGAGGGAAAAAAAGGGCCTTGAAACACTCGATTGCAACACTGTTGCTGCTGCTCCATTCACAAAGGTGTTGAAGGAAAGTAGAACATGAAGTCATCAGCAAACGGATCGAAGGTTGAGAGGCAATGCAAACCTCGATGATTAGCATCTCGGTGATCACTGCGGGTGATGCATCTGGAGAAGCAGCAGTGACAACGAGATGGATGGCGGTGAGAGAAATCCTCTTCTAGCCGTGACTATAAACAGATAGAGGATAATACATGTGGCTGCGGAGAAGATTAAGCTTTAAAAAATAAAAATGGATGTGTGATACTGGAGGGTGGAGATTAGTAGTTGGCCTTTTGCTTTCCTTGCATTTGAAATGTGCCGGTCGCACTTGGGTGAGCGTAAAAGTGTCACTTCCTGCTCCGCAGACAGCTGGGCCTTGAGGATGAGATGAACTGTGCAAGTCGGTTGCTGCCCATGGCCTCTGGTGTGTGTGGTTGAGTCAGACTGAAATAGTTCTGGTAAGGTGCAGAGATTACGATCTGCACCTTAGAGCATACCTGTGTGGGTCTTGGAACTGTACAGTGTCACTCGTGCATGCTCAGGATGTGAGCTGGTGCTCACTGAGCATGCACAGGAGTGTGCACAGGCACGTGCACGGGCCTTTTCGGGTTCATCAAGTGGGTCACGAGGACATGGAGGATGATTTACTTTTCCATTCAGTTTTATTGATATGCAGGGAGAGAGGAAACACTCCACCTGCAGAACCAGAAACACTCTGTCTACAGAACCAGAAACACTCAGCCTGCAGAAACAGAAACACTCTACCTGTAGAACCAGAACCAGAATCTCCATGAAGCAAAGAACCTGTAAATGTGACAATGTTTTCAAGAGAAACACAAAACTTTCACTGCATTTGGTTGGAAAGTGCTGTGACTCTGTCTCCATGGAAACAGGCGGAAACACTACTTACTTAACACTACGAGCTTCAGATAGACTTTAAAAACACAGATAAGTTTAATTTATTTATATGTGACAAAAAAATAAAAACATTGCAAAAGTCTGCCGTTGGTGTAATCAGTGTGAGGGAGGAAAGTCTTTTATGAAAAGAACCTTTGGTTAAATAAACAACTGCAAGAGCATAAATGAAGACAAACCAGAAGATTCAAGTTAGAAAGCAGCAACAAAACAGAACCAGATCAGTGATTTAAAAACAACAACAAGCAAACTATATAAAATAATAGAAAATTAGATAAAATGGCAAAAAGGTGACAAGAAAGAAGTAAGAGATCAAGAGGCAAAATTCAGACATAAACTGCATGGAAACCACAGTGAGAATTACACTAAAAATCACAATAACAACAACAAAACACACACAGAGACACACACATCTTCACTAAATCATACCCTGTGAGAAAGAGAATGCAGTAAAAAAAGGCCGGAGGTGAAGAGGAGGAAAAAGAAGCGTGTGCTCTGTTACCATGGTGACCACAGATTGGCACAACGGATGCAAGCTGCGCCCTTGACAGCATCGCATGGAGACACACGCACGCACGCACGCACGCACGCACGCACACACACACACACACACACACACACACACACACACACACACACACACACACACACACACACACACACACACACAGTGACAAACAGCGATGTTTGATCAAAATGAATGGCTTCTCTATGTGTGTGTGTGTGTGTGTGTGTGTGTGCGTGCGTGCGTGCGTACGTGCGTGCGTGCGTGCGTGCGTGCGTGTGTGTGTGTGGTAGCACAGGCCACAAGTGCGATAACAGAGTGGCAGGATTTGAATAGCATTATGGGATATGAATATTGCCGAGGCAACAGCAGTTAGTTTAGTTCCCATTTCCTCCAAGTAACCAGAAGTCCACTGGTCTTCCTGTTTGTGCATTCAAATCTCATGGAAAGCTGTGTGTGTGTGTGTGTGTGTGTGTGTGTGTGTGTGTGTGTGTGTGTGTGTGTGTGTGTGTGTGTGTGTGTGTGTGTGTGTGTGTGTGTGTGTGTGTGTGTGTGTGTGTGTGTGTGTGTGTGTGTGTGTGTGTGTGTGTGTGTGTGTGTGTGTGTGTGTGTGTGTGTGTGTGTTATGCGATGGCAGCACAGTACAAAGCCCTGGTTTCACTTCCGTATCGTTCTCCATGCAAATGTCTTCTCTGGTGCTTTTGCAGCTGGTTGCACGCTTCCTGTACACGTTGTGTCTGAACGTCAGCATGAGAGATGGAGATCATCTGTATTTGCAGCTGAAGAGCTACACACATGTTTGCATCTTTATGTGTGTGTGCACTAGAAGCAGAGCTTACTGATTTAGATTGTAAAAACAACTCTAACCAACATACAAAAGCAGAATGTGGGAGATCGAGACCTCAAGCTAAGATCCAATATTCACCAAAATAAAGTCATTTGAGTATTTGTTATACCTTCAATGTCCAAGATGGACACCACAACATGAGTTAAATACAGATAATTCTGTGATCATCTTTCACTGTCACATAAAGAAATGTTTTTCCAGGTTGACTATAAAGACCAACGTTACCCCAGGAGCAGTTTTAACTGCGATTCCTCTCAGTACCTACTCTCTTAGTAAATTGTGAGTAAAATCAATTTATCAACAAATATAAACAAAATACAAATTGTATTTTTAAGCATGTCCTCATTCACAAATGTGACCCCTTCAAGTGTTTCTGTGATTTTTTTTTCCTTCGGTGGCTTGAATGAAGTGAAATCAGCATTTGTGGCTGGCAGGATGATGTGGCCACTCAGTGAAGAGCCATTGAGAAAAAACACAGGATGTCTGTGGAGGAGAGATGGAGAGTACAAGGTCAAGAGTGGAGGAGGAGGAGGAGGAAGAGGAGGAGGAGGAGGAGGAGTGTAATTATGTGTCCTCTCTCTCATGTTATCTCCACCTTGTGTCTCCTGTTAGTTTTAGCATCCTCCACTCCGTCTCCGCTTCCCATTTACTTCTTATCTCTTCTTTTCCTCTGTTTTATCTCTTTTCCTCCTTCAGCTCCTTCTCTTTCTTCCTTCCTGCACTCTTCTCTGGCTCTGCTTTGATAGTTCCTCTTCCTGGTACTCATTCCTTTCCGATCACTCCATCTTTTTTTCTGCCTGCACCGTGATGTTTTATTCTTAGCCTTCGCATATCATTTAGTCATTTAGACAACGACGGTCCTTGGAGCCACCGAAAACGCAACTTTTTGAAAATGCTCAGACTCTTTCTTTGGAAACGAAAGCAAACGCAACTTTCTTAAAACTTTCTTTGTCTCCATGGAAAGAGAGGAAAACACACCTTTTTGAAAATAGAAATGGACAAAAACGCAACTTGCTGAACATGGTCCGTTGAAACAGAGGAAATTGGAACATTTTAAAAATACCCTGTCTCCATGGAAATGGAGGAAAACACAACTTTCTGAAAATGCTCCATCTCCGTGGAAACAAAGGAAAACAGGACTTTGGCCCAATGTGCTAACTTCATGGTTTTCAGTGTCTACCATTTCCATGTGTTTTCAAAACTTTGTTTTGTAAATGTGAAACTTTTCTGAAATGAAAACACAAAATCAATGAGTGTTAAACATCCCTGGTATTTGATGTTATCCTCCCACTGTTCTCTCATTCATCTCATCTTTTGGATCACTGTCATCTTTCTATTGATTCTTATTCTTTCATTCTTTCCCTCCTTTTATGCAAACTACCATACACGTTCTTTCACTTCACTTCATTCTTTTCTTCCTTCATCTTTTCCTTGTGTCATCACGCCCACCCTGTTCACCTCCTGTCATTTACCACTTAAGTCCTCCATCCCTCCTCCATCTCCTCTGCCAGATAGGAACAGGTGGCGTCGCCTCTGCAGTGCCACTCGGTGGCTTCCTGCCTGAAACACAGAGCGGCTGGGAGATTGTGGCCCGTGTCGGCGTCCCCACTCTTCTCTGGGGCTGAGAACATGTGATGGACTGGAGGAGGAGGAGGAGGAGGAGGAGGAGGAGGAGGAGGAGGAGGAGGAGGAGGAGGAGGAAGGACCCGGCTGAAGGCTGTAATTTTCCAGATTGAGAGCAGCAGGTGCTTCAGTGTGAGGCACTTACAGGGGCGAACATGCACTTAATGATAAGAGCTGCTGAGATATTTCTGTGGCCACAGCAGCATGACATCATGTCCGGGTCTCACACAGAAACAGACCCTGGTTTCTCCAGGATACATTTATAGAACAAATATATTAAAATAATAATTGTGTGGATGAATTTTTACTTAAAACACCAGACATGTAGCTAAATAGGAACAAAACAATCAACCAAGAATGGATTGTTAAAATGTATTGGCTGAAAATTGTATATAATTTCAGATGTTTGGTTTTGGGGAACCGTTCAAGCAAGAAAGAAGTTTGATATAAACAGTCCAGATCTTGTGACTTATGTGTGACACCCCTGCATTACTGTCAATGTAAAGCTTGATGACCTCGAGCGTGAAGCAGAACTGGAGGTCATCAAAAACAAATTCATCTCACTCTCTTTTCTTTGCTCTATTTTTATTCTCGTCCTCCAATCGTAATCTCACGCTGCAGTTCTTACATGTTGACGTATCTGGTAAAACCAGGGGTCTGGTCGGATTGAGCTGCTGGGATTAGCTGCCGCCGCGCCACAGTAGCTCGCCATCTTCCGGTGGTAACTTCATATGTGTGGCATTAAGACTGATTAGCCCCGCGCTAGCTCACTCACTCAGAATATTAAAGCTTAACAGCTAGCAGAGCTGACTAGCACCGCAGAGAGAGAGAGAGAGAGCAAGAGAGAGAGAGAGAGAGAGAGAGAGAGAGAGAGAGAGAGAGAGAGAGAGAGAGAGTGGTGGGGATCAGCACATGCTAACAACTATTAGCACAGAGTAGCTATGACTGCATCAAAGAGAATTTGGCCAGATAATATACTTTTATGTCACTGAAGTGATTCAAATATGGAAAAATGTGTTATTTGTACAATTGGTAGCATTTTACACAAGCAAGTTCATGTTTCCTTATTTTAACAGCGACACACTCTCATCACAACTCTTCACATTTTAAGTCCAGTAAATGGATTAAATGCTACTCATACATAAAAACCTAACCTCCCCCTTCTTATCTGTTTTAAACCCTTTGAAAATCCCCCTTGCCGGATAAACCTCCATCATGGTCAAACTGAAATCAAAGGCACAAAGTTTTCACTGCAAGTTATTTGCAGGATAATTCAACAACAAAAAACCAAGACTCACATGGGATTAGGACTTAGAGTCACAGTGGTTGCAGTGATTCATTTACAGATGATTCCCTGAGCGTTCTGGTGAAAACGTGTTAAGTAAAAAGGATCAACCAGTCTCCACAGCCTTGCTAAGTGCACTCCTATCAGGTTTTGGAAATGTCATTGTTATTTGTTTGTAATGAAATCAATTTATGCCTTTCTACCTTAATGGATAAATAATATAACTATATAAAGCACTTTAATTTTTTTGCTCTTTATTTATTTTTTTACAACCACACACTGGCGCCAGCAGGGAGCTGGATGGTGCTCAGTGAAAACATCACCTGATTATATGAGCTCATATTGGAATTCATGGTATCATGAGCCGGCCACAGCGCTCTGTGGACGAAGGCAGGATAGACCCTGGACCGGTCATCAGTCCATCACAGTACAAACACAGTCACATGGGTGACTTAGAGTCACCAAAGAGCCTGAAATGTTTTTTGACTACGAGGAAACCAGACTCGTGAGAAAACACCCACCCAGACACAAGCCAAACCATTTTACTCACACTGACTCATATCAAACCCGTTTTGTGGCTGTTAAAGGAGGATATCCTTATATGGAGGGTATCCTCCAATTGGGGAGCCAAACTCTTATTTTGGGCACGTGTGCTTATGGCATGTTAATTACTATAAATATAATAGTTTCATGGTTTTAACATGATTCCTCCACAGGCTGAGGTTTGGGCTGGTTTTTATTGAAATGTTTGGGTTTTACCTTGTTTGGGCTTGAAACAGCAAGTCACATCTGGCAACCCTGCTGTTGACCAGCATGCCATGCGTAGCAGCTTGCTCAGCGGGTGCTGATCAGCGTGCCGTCCATATTTGTGCCTGTCAACAGTGTCTTCTGCGTTCTGGAGCCAGTTCACAGTCTGGTAGAGGTCTCGACATCACGTTTAATATCTAATGTGAATGAGCCAAAAGCCCCGTTTCCACGGCACAAAATTTGTAGGAATGGAATGGTATGGTCCGGCACGGGTTGGGTTTCCACGGCAAGAATTGTAGATGGTATCGAAATAATCGCTCCAAAAGCCCCGTCTCCACCGCACAAAAAGTACCGGCCTAGACGGGTTTAAACCGCTCCGGCTCGCGTCTCACGACATGTAATGCAGTCTAAACCGCTCTAGACCGCTCCAAAGGCCACCGCTTTTCTGCTACCCATCCGTTGGGGTGCCGGGGACCATGGAACGGGTCTGAGCTTGAGCTGCTGTCTGCTGATTGGTCAGTGATTTACGTCATTCTCGGAAGTCCCGCCTCTACACACGGCAACACACGGGTTTCATTTCACAAGATGGCGAAAGAAAATACGTGGACCGGTGGTCCAGCTCTTCCTCTCCATTATAGGAGAGGAGGGGGTCCAGCAGGAGCTTGACGGGGCGGTGCGGAATGAAAATATATTTCGAGTGGTGGTGGAACGGATGGCGGCACATGGCTTCGTCCGCACGCCAGCGCAATGTTGCTGCAAGCTAAAGAAGCTGCGCCGGGTGAAGGACCACAACGGCAGGAGTGGATCCCAGCGGAAGCACTGGCGGTGGTATGAAGCCATGGATGCCATTTATGGCCACCGACCGGCGAGTCAGGGACGTGAAGACGGCGTGGACACAGCAACGGCGCTGCTGGAGTCGCTGATGGAGGAGAATGGTGAGTTGAATGCTCCAAAATGTGCTGACAACCTCTGCTCACTAGTTAATAAACCCGTGTGACTATGCATTCATCCGCGGCTTTCCTCAGAGCCTTTCTTTTAACAATTGCATTGAAAACAATGCCAAATGCTGTTTGTTTTGGTTAGCTTCAGCCGCTAGCGCGGTCTTAATGCTAGCCTGTCGTGTATTTAGCATGTGGGCTATGCTACATTTCAGGAAGTGGGAGTATGGGAGAGCCAGCGTCCACCTCGTCCGGCATCAGTGACGCCGGAGCCGCCCGCCATCTGTCCCCGACGCCGTCAGCTCCATCCCCCTCGCCGGCCGTTCCATCAGCCTCGCCGGCCGTTCCATCAGCCTCGCCGGCCGTTCCATCAGCCTCGCCGGCCGTTCCATCAGCCTCGCCGGCCGTTCCATCAGCCTCGCCGGCCGTTCCATCAGCCTCGCCGGCCGTTCCATCCACCTACCGGTTTGAGCAGCCAGCAGCTGGAGATGGGACGTGATGCAACGTGATGCAACATGATATGACGTGATAAGATGTGATGTGACGTGATGCAACGTGATGCGATGTGACGTGATGCGATGTGACACAACGTGCGGTGATGTGACACAACGTGGTGCGACGGGATGTGATGCGACACTCTTTGGTCTTTGTCTCCTCTGCCATCGCTTCAGCTGTTCTTTTTCGTATTGCTTTATTTCATATCTTTTAATAGTTTTTTTCTTTGCTTACATCTTTACCTGTTTCTTCTTTTCTTTTCCATCCTCATCTTTTTCCCTCCTCATTCCACGCTTTCATCTTTTTCCCCTTTTCGTCACCTCCTCCAGATTTTAAACTCTTTGTGTCCTCATCCTCCTCTTTGCTTTCCTCCTTGTTTTCACCTTTGAAGCATCTCTTCTTTCGTCTTCCCTCCTTTTTAAAGCTCTCTTCCTCCTTTTCCTTCTCATCTCTCTTTTTTTAATTTTTCTCCTTCCATCCTTTCATTCTGTCCTCATCCTCTCTCCTTTAACACTCCCCTCTGGTTTTCCTTCTCTTCTGTCTCCAATTTATTTACAGTCCTTTTTAAAAAAAAATCAATCTAACTCCTTTTGTTCATCTTCTTCTCTTTTCTTGTTCTTTAATCAATCATGGCATTTTCCTCTTTTTGTTCCCATCTTTTCACCTTTTACCACCTTTTTTCTTTTTGTCTTCATCCTCCGAGCCATTTTCTCTTCTTTCAACTTTTAACCTCAATTTTCTTTTCATTCATTTCCATCATTTCTGCTTCTTATCTGTACATCATGACTTTTTCTTTTTTCTTTTTGTTTTGTGCTTCTCCTAAGACCTGTTTACACGTTTTCAAGTGAAAAATGAAGTTTTGTTGTAGCTTTCCATCATATATCTCCTCTTTGTCTCTTAAGACCTATTTCCTAAAATCTCTTCAGTTTTTTTCTTTTGTCTGCACGCCTCGTTTCTTCATCTTTGTCTTCCTTCCCCTAATTTTCTCCTCCTCATCCTTTGATCCACCCATCATTTCTTTATCGCTTCATCTTTATGATTTATTCCGTGTTCATCCTTCCCCAACCCTTTGTTCTTTCTTCTTCTTCCCACTTTTCTCCTGTTTCCTCCTCTTCTCAAGTTTTCCTTTCTCCTCTCTTTCCTTTTCTCTCATTTCTGCTTTCATGCTAATGTGCCAAAAGAAACCCCAGATATTCCAAACAGATCCTCCTTTTACTGTCGAGCTGTCAGGGGTTTGGCTCATCTCTTGACGTCGAGTCTATTCGAGGATCCAGGTGAAATTTAAAGACACTTGGATGTTTTTGCTGTTTGTTTTCAAAGTGTCTGTACCTCATGTGGCACACACACACACACACACACACACACACACACACACACACACACACACACACACACACACACACACACACACACACACACACACACACACACACACACACACACACACACACACACACACACACACACACACACAGACACACACACACAGAGGCAGTGTTGGCGGTAGGATTTAGTTGACAACTCAGTGATGTTCGACCTCTCTGTTAACTTAAACTACATACGAGGGATCAGAAGCAGCTGTCAGGCGTGCTTGCGTGTATGTGTGTGCACGCATCTATCCGTTCATGCAATTTCTTGTCAGACTACCTTATCGTCATGAATACATTTTTTTGTCCTCCATCTAATTCCCACTGGATATTAAACACCATCTGAGGGCCAGAAATATTTATGCAAATGTATTCAAATTAAGTCTCTCTTTTAAATTTTTTTTTTTTTTAATATCCTGATGTTCTTTCAACAAAAAAAAAACAAAACATGAATGTTGGCATGAAAGTAAGGAACGCTACGGGGAAGCATTAAAGTTCTGAGTCATTTTGAGATATTTCACTTCACAGAAATCCTCATTATTGTGGTCGGAGAAACTGTATCACCAAGCTGAAAGACACTGACAGGGAGGGCGGGCTTATCTGCTTTTAGGACCTTTAAAGAGTCGGTAAATCATTATGTTTTTTAGTTCTGCAATGAGCCATCAATGAGAAGTGAATAAATGCAAGGAGTGGGTTTTCATGGTGGACTTCAATATGAAATGTCGAGGCATATATTGAAAAATGTAATCTGTTGGCTAACCCTACCTTACACCTGCTTCTCAAGGAAAGTCACACATCCATCAAAGTGCATGAGGCAGAAGAGCAAACATTCACACTGACAATTTGGACAGTTTGGAGTTCCCACTGAAAGGCCTGTCTTTAGATTGTGGAAGACAGTAGGAGAAATCGAAGGCATGCAAAGGGAAAACAGCCTCTACCTGGATTCTTCTTGGTGAGAAGTGACAGTGTTAAGTAACCACTGGAATATCATGACATCCTTCAAAAAACATTTTTTGTTTAACAAATACCTTAAAGGGAGTTTATTTGTTCATGAAAACTGCTCCCATGGTGGAACCTTTTGAAAACGCTCCATTTTTGTGGAAATGGGGGGAAATGCTACCACGGCCAGAATAAATGGTTCTGCACATGCTCAGTAGAAACAATCAGAACAGTGTTTCCTCCAGTGTCATGACTTCTAGTCTATATTGTCCTGAGACGTGGTAGTTTTATTTTGACAGTCACCGTAATAACAATCCAACTTGATTGTCTGTCCACTAGAACAGCGGCCCCCAACCCCCCGCTCGTGTGGTACCAGGCCACACGGAAAGAATAAATAACTTACATTATTTCTATTTTATTTGTTATCCGAGTCTGAACAATCTTTTATTTTGAAAAATAACAGAATTCCATTCCATCTTCTATGACTCAGGCATGTGACACATTAGCGCTGATATTAAACCCACAAGCAGCAAAATGAGTAAAAAAACAGTCGTGTTTGGAAAGTTTCTTTGCAAAGTACAAAAGGTCCAGTGAGGAGATGGAAGAATAACATATAAGTAAGTAGAAAGACTTACAAGTACACAGTCAATTCACCATTATTATTATATTTACAAAATAGCACAGTTTTTGTGTTGGTCATATAATTTTATTTTGTTGTATTTATTTGCCACACCTTAAAAGGCTGGCTCGTTAAAATATTGTCTGACATTAAACCATCTGTGGAGCAGAAAAGGTTGGGGGCCGCTGTTCTAGAATGTCTTTGGGCCATTAACGGTTTCCCTTTAATATTTTATTTGCTGCGTGTATGTATGTGGTGTCTTTACAAAAACAAACAGCACCTACTTGTGGTCCAACATGGAAACTATATCATTTTCAGCCTTTCTGCCATTCCCACAAACAAGGACATCAATTTCAAAATGCTGAGGTTCAAATGCAAAAGTGGCATGAAAGGATCGTTTTCATTTGAAAGGTTTTCCTGGAAATGAGGAAACACGTGGCTGATGTCGAATGTTGGCATCCTGTTTCTCTGAACATGCAGTGGACGCTTGTCATGCAGCAGTCGCTCCAGGAAATGCTAAGTGAGACCCCGTCGACAGCTAAAGTTGTTTGCTGATCCTGATATTACTCACTTTTTGTCTCTTTTACGGCTTTAGTTACTTGCACAGAGCTGATTATAAATGATGTGATGACATCTCTTGAAAACTGCAGCATGCATGTGCACACAATATACAGTCATCAGTTGACGTAGGAATCAGGTTAGAGAATAATCTTCATTCTCGGCCCAAATCACCAGCGTATTGAACTCTGCTAACTCCAGTGTATCCTCATCCATTCTAGTTATCCTTCTTATTTTACCTTTTCGTCAATCTAAAATCTTTGCATGTGCACTCACATTACAGCTCTTTTATTTAGTTTTGTGTCCTTATTTTCCTGCTTAAATTGTCACCTTTGGATGGATTTAGCAGAGTAATTCTTTAAATTTTATGGTAGAAGGAATACAGACTGTAACACGCTGCAGGCAAAGCGCAGTAAAACCTCATGAGCAAGCACCCTCAGAACAAACACGTGAACTTTATTCGTATATAAACACATAGAGGAATGCGCATGCTGTGGACGCACATTTACTCACGCAGAAACGCTATATGTGTCCGGGCAGCATTGAATACGCTGCAATTGAACCCGGTCACACTCCTGCAAACCGTCGCCCCACAAACCAAACACTGTAATTTATCTGCGTCTGGCCCTCTGGGCCGGCAACGGTTTCCAGTGGGGTCTGTGGCGGGCAGAAATGTTGAAGCGCTGGGTTACAGCGCCGGGTAGCGAGGGGAGGCTGGAGGCAGATTGCTGCTCTTTGTGTTTCTCTCTGTGGGGATGCAGCTTATTTTCGGCGGCCCGTGTGCTCCAGCCCAACAAGCTGAGCTGGGGCATTCTGGGAAATAATAAAACAAAGCAAGGCTTCCCACCTGCCAGGCCAAGCGGCTGTGACTCCGGTGGTTTTACAATCCTGAGGTTGGAGGTTCAAATCCCTTCCACGTCCAAGTTATTGACTTATTTTTAGTACTTGATTGTACAGTCTCATCTTAAATCTGGATTAAAAATCCGATTTCAAGTAATTTTCCTCTCACATTTAGTGTTTATGTTATATTTGGGCCACGCTTTTTTGCAGTGTGCATGCTGGGTACAGTATGAATGCTGGGTACAGTATGAATGCTGGGTGCAGTGTGAATGCTGGGTGCAGTATGAATGCTGGGTGCAGTGTGCATGCTGGGTACAGTATGAATGCTGGGTGCAGTGTGAATGCTGGGTGCAGTATGAATGCTGGGTGCAGTGTGAACGCCGGGTTCAGTGCAGTACATTTTGAGCACGTTTCCTTGCGTCTCCCCAGAGCGCAGCTCCGCAGCTCATTTATAAAAGTTAAACCCTACCAACTCTCTGCAAACGAGAAGTGGAGAGTGGCGAGGGAACGGTGCTCCGACTGATGGCCACACTTTCTAAACGAGCTGGAGTGGAACCAAAACAAAGACTCAGCTTATTTCTCGCCTCAAATGTTTTCAGAAATACTTTACGAACGTTGGTGACTGAGTCGCGAACTTGGTTTGGTTTGAACTCCAGGAGCAGACACACCTCGAGTGACAATGTCAACAAGTCTGGGCCACATTAATGTGTATAAATGTTTGTTTGGACAAAAGAGAGAAGTTTTTGTTAACAACTGCCACTCACAAACATTGTGCATTGAAATATCTTAGGCTATGCTTACACCATATATGGCACGGCATCATATAGTGTGTTAATTAAAGTCTGAATGTCGAAAAAAATGTGCAAAAACAAGAAGCGTTTGCAGTTTGCATGTATTTGTCACATCAAGGCAACAAAATAGTGGAGGAAATTGAAATTAACTGACTTTTTCATTTATACTTAATATTTCAAACCAAGCTGAGGTTTTCATGATGCTCTTTTACTGTTGACTGCTGCCGGCACTGCAAATCAAAATTCACCAATCATGGATTGTCTTCTGGATGAGAGCTGGTGGAAGCAGCTGCTCGTCAGGTCTGGTCCTTCTTTAGACCTCGGGGAGACTAAAGCGTCTCCACTGTGCAGGACGGCTCCGGACCAAGTGGACCCGTTGGACAGCTGAAATGTGAAGTTTCCTGAGATAAAGAAATGACAAGAACAGAGGAGGGTTGTTAAGAAAGAGTCAACGTGAGTCTGCAGCTTTAAAGGTGTCATATTTGACAAAATTCACTTTTTAATTGTTTTCCAGCAGTGATAAGCTTTCAGTTCACACAGACAGCTGAATGCAGCTTATATGACCCAGTGTTCTACTGGCTGACATTCAAGGAAAAGCTGGATTTGGGGCAACAAACTTTGAATACAACGTTTTTGGACAAAACGAGACTCGTGAAAGTTTGAAATCTTAATAACAAGAGTCTTTAAATTTGGTTCTTTTTGTCTTTTAGTTTTCCTCCTAGACTGTATCTCCTCTAATTGCTGCTCCGTGATGCAGCTCAGGAGTTATATTTAGCTTCTGCACTCCTCCTCTTCTTCCTCTTCCTCCTGCACTCCTCTTCCCTCTTCCTGCACTCCTCTTCCTCCTCTTTATCCTCCTCTTCCTCCTTTACCTTGACCTTCTCCTCTTCCTCATCCTCTCTCCTCCTCTTGCACTAATCTTCCTTCTCCTTCACCTCCTCCTCTTCTTCCCCCTCGTCCCCCTTTACACCCTCATTTGCTGTGTATTGCCCGGCTTCATTAACCATTGCCCTCAGCATGAAAACACAACACGCGCGCACACACACACACACACACACACACACACACACACACACACACACACACACACACACACACACACACACACACACACACACACAGAAGGTAGAGAAGGGGATAGAGTCTGTTACATAAGATTCTCTATTATATAATTTGATGCATATTTGATGCTGAATGCTGCAATGGCAACTCTGTGTGTGTGTGTGTGTGTGTGTGTGTGTGTGTGTGTGTGTGTGTGTGTGTGTGTGTGTGTGTGTGTGTGTGTGTGTGTGTGTGTGTGTGTGTGTAGAGGAGGAGAAACACATTTTGTAGTTCGACCTCTTCTTGCACTCCCTGAGCTGTTACGTCAGAGGAAACGCTAAAGGTGAACAGGCAGTCATGACGACAGGAGTCTGTGTGTGTGTGTGTGTGTGTGTGTGTGTGTGTGTGTGTGTGTGTGTGTGTGTGTGTGTGTGTGTGTGTGTGTGTGTGTGTGTGTGTGTGTGTGTGTGTGTGAGTTCAAAGTAGTGAAGCATTGTGTTGATATTGCTATTTTCTACGATCTCACCTCCATTTAAAACTCCTCACTCTTCTTTAAACTCAGTTTCTTTGTCTGTGATCGATCTGAATCGATTAAAAGGATCAATAAAGGTTAATGGCCTTTACCTGGACTCACCTTGTCAGAGGAGAAGAAGCATGTGGAAAACACTCTTGCGTGAAGAAAGACAGAGCAGCCACTTCAGGTGTCCTTTTGAGGTCAGCTAGCTATATATATATATATATAAAATAAATAAATAAATAATATATATATATATATATATATATATATATATATATATATATATATATATATATATATATATATATATATATATTCTACAACCTCTAACTTTTACTTAAATTAAGTAAATTATATACTAGAGTATCCATAGTTCTACTTGAGTACTTTCATTCTTGGACATTTCCAATCTAATTTTTCCCATTCTTGATTTTTATAGATTTTCCTTTGTCTTGCTGGTCGGATGTTTTCAAATCGCTCAGTTTTTCCATTTGCTTCTGTTTGAAAACCACACCATGACTGGTTTCCTCCCACAAAATTAATGAGGTGATTAAAGAAAACAAACAAAGAATTGTCTGACAAGTCACCCTCCACTTCCCGACAAGTGCATGCTGTTTACCATCTCAGGAAGCAGAGTGGGAATGAATGTGTTGTTGTTTTAATTTCAGCTTTCATTTCCATGAGGGAGACCGCCACACATTCCCACCTGGGAGCTCATGGGGGGGGGGGGGGTTCACTTCCGATCCGATCCCAATACCAGAATGTGGATATCTGCTGATACCGATACTGTTCCGATACCAGAGCTCTGTTTGCTTTAGTAATATTATCATTATTGTTGGTTTTATATGAGGCTGTAATAAACTCGTCTCTACAGGAAAGTATGGAATATAGGAATGTTTGCATGGATTCTCTCAAAATACAACTTGAGGTCAGAAAAGGAAGTAGTACAAAGTATTTTTCTTCCATGTGGACAATGTGGGGTCTGCGTGACGTCATCATCTCATCATAAACTAGTTCTATCTCTAAAAGCTCTCAATCACTTTATTAGTCCCTGGAGAAATTCTTTAGCAACGCAGCACCAACAGAATGTCTCCAGTTCTAACGTAACTCCAACCATTGGGACTATTTTCAGGGAGTTTAGTGTGGAGGAGGACGCAGCTTCACGGAGGTGTGAATCTCCTGCTGACAGTGGAGGAGCTGCTGTTCATTGTTTGGATGTCAGCTGTTCTACTGGAGAGCTGGAGTTTTAAAACGCTGCCGTCTGGCGATGGCCGTGTTGCTTTGTTAACATCCACGTTGCTGTGTTGCTGAGTTGCTTTGATTGTAAAATCCATCCAAACAGCAACATGTTGTCATAAACACTTGGCTAGCACAGTGCCACTACGCTCGCCTGCTGGCTGGCTGCAAACTGTGGAATGGATTTCCTGACTCATTCCTCAGCGTCTCATTGAGACCCGCCTCCCTTTAGGAAATCCAGTCCACAGTTTGCAGACAGGAAGCAGAGAAGCAGCAGGGAAACACTGTGGGGTCATTTCAGCAACAGTAAAGCAGACAAGGTTTCATGGATCAGAAATCTCTGGTTCGTGAATTATGTTGATATCAGAACCCGGTACTGATACTGGATCAGATTGGCCCCATCCCTAACTGCCAGCTTTTAGAAACCTGCAAAAAGAGTTACAATTATTGTTATTATCAAATACAAATTTTGCTTTGACCTTTTTTTCCTCAATTTTGCTCTCCAGTGAATTCAGTTTGCTTGTCAAGAATAATCACTATTGCTATCAAAAAAAAGGACCTTGTGGATATTTTTAATCACATTTTAGCTCAGGAGCCACATTCTGAGCATTTTACCCTGAATGGACTTGACAGATAAAATAGTGCTATAAAAAACCTTTAAATCTAATTTTGTTATTATGTTTTATGTTTTACTTTGTTACTTCATAGTGTGCATAGTGCATAGTGTGTATATATATATATAATAAAATTCCCCTCTTGCCCTCCGCGGTCGTCACCTGTTTTTCTATTCCAAGCTCGGGTCCTCTGCCAGAGGCCTGGGAGCTTGAGGGTCCTGGTCCTCTGCCAGAGGCCTGGGAGCTTGAGGGTCCTGCGCAGTATCTTTGTTGTTCCAAGTACTGCACTTTTCTGGACTGAGATGTCCGAGGTTGTTCCAGGGATCTGCTGGACCACTCCTCCAGTTTGGGGGTTCCTGCCCCGAGGGCACTACTGTCACCTTCACCTTCCAAGCCTCTCCAGCTCCTCTCTGAGCCCTTGGTATTTCTCAAGTTTCTCATGTTCCTTCTTTCTGATGTTCCATCACTTGGTATTGCTACATCCACCACCACGGCTTTCCTCTGCCCTTTATCAACCACCACGATGTCTGGTTGGTTCGCCATTACCATCCTGTCTGTCTGTATCTGGAAGTCCCACAGGATCTTCATCGGTCATTCTCCACCACCTTTGGGGGGTCTCCCACTGTGACCTTGGGGTTTCCAGACCATACTCCGCACAGATGTTTCGGTACTTGCCACTTGGTTATGGCGTTCCATGTATGCTTTCCCAGCCAGCATCTTGCACCCTGCAGTTATGTGCTGGATTGTCTCAGGTGCCTCTTTGCACAGTCTACACCTTGGGTCTTGTCTGGTGTGGTAGATCTGGGTTTCTATGGCTCTGGTGCTCAGAGCCTGCTCCTGTGCAGCCAGGATGAGGGCCTCTGTGCTGTCCTGTAGGCCAGCCCTCTCTAGCCATTGGTAGGACTTCTTGAGATCAGCCACTTCAGTTATGTTCCGGTGGTACATCCCATGTAGGGGCGTGTCCTCCCATGATGGTCCCTCTTCCAGCACCTCCTCATTTCGCCATTGTCTGAGACTTTCGTTGAGTATGTCATCCGTTGGAGCCCTGTCCTTGATGTACGTACGGAGCTTGGATGTTTCATCCTGGATAGTGGCTCTCACGCTCACTAGTCCTCGGCCTCCTTCCTTACGGCTAGCATACAGTCTCAAGGTGCTGGATTTGGGATGGAACCCACCATGCATGGTAAGGAGCTTTCGTGTCTTAACATCCGTGGTCTGTATCTCTTCTTTTGGCCACCTTATTATACCCACAGGGTACCAGATCACTGGCAGGGCGTAGCTGTTTAATGCCCTGGACTTGTTCTTGCCTTTGAGCTGGCTTCTTAGGACTTGCCTCACTCGCTGGAGGTATTTGGCCAGTGCCGCTTTCCTTGTTGCCTGTTCAAGGTTGCCATTTGCCTGTGGTATTCCCAGGTACTTGTAACTGTCCTCAATGTCTGCTACTGTTCCTTCTGGGAGTGAGACCCCTTCAGTGTGGACTACCTTGCCTCGCTTTGTTACCATCCTACTACATATCTCAAGCCCGAATGACATCCCAATGTCATTGCTGTAGATCAAGGAGTCTATGTCCCGTTCGCTCTTGGCGTACAGCTTGATGTCATCCATGTAGAGGAGGTGACTGGTCATGGCCCCGTTCCTGAGGCGGTATCCGTAGCCAGTCTTGTTGATTATTTGGCTTAGGGGGTTCAGACCTATGCAGAACAGCAGTGGGGACAGAGCATCACCTTGGTATATGCCACATTTGATGGACACTTGTGCAAGTGGCTTACCATTGGCCTCGAGGGTAGTTTTCCACAACCAAACGAACGCTCTTAGAGTCCTGTTGATGTTGTACAGCTCCAAGCATTCAGTGATCCATGTGTGTGGCATTGAGTCGTAGGCTTTCTTGTAATCAATCCAGGTTGGTATTACGGGACCTGCAGTCTTGGGCGACTGTTCTGTCAACTAGGAGCTGAGATGTCCGAGGTTGTTCCTGGTGTTTCTCTACCCTACATGCTTTGCATTGATCCATGTGCCCGCTTATCTTAGCCGCGATGATGCCTGACATGAGCTTCCATGTTCGGTTAGCCATTCTGGGTGAGTCCCATCTCTGAGAGGACCCCATGGAGAGCTGTGAGTTTCTTTAGCCAGTAGGCTGGTGCTGTCCAGTTTTTCATACCTTGGATGTCTGCCGCTGTGATGGTCACTGGATTCTGTTCAGGGATGTTGCTGTGTTCCTCCCTCAGAGACGCCATTGAGCACCGATGTTATGTGCTGCCTACTTTTCCCATATGCTCTTCCAGTACCTTTCAGTTTCCAGCCTTGGTGGGTCTACTCTGCTGTTATTACCACTGCCACTTCAATGTCTTTCGTGTACCTCTTTAGGCGGCTGGCCTAGAGTCTTTGTTAGGCAGTTTCGAGTGCTCTTGGTCTTTTCATTGCACCTCTCTGGGCCTCTGTCAGTTGACTCACTTCTTTCCGTGTTGCCTTGATCTTAGCCTCCAGCCGTCTTTTCCATGGTGGGTATTGTTTCTCATGGCTCATGGCTCTTATAGCCAAGCCTAGGATCACTGCTGCTGAAGTGTATATCAGCTCATTGGTTTCAGTGATTGTTGTGGTAGGGATCACTCTAACTGCTGCAGTCACAGTTTCCAGGAGACTTTCTGAAGGTACTTCACTTAGCCGTTGCAATCGGTGTCGGTGTCGCCTTGTGTTCATTCTCGCCATGATTTTATCTTTCAGGTCAGCTGCTGCCTTGCTCAGCGCTGTTGGTTCTGTACTCAGTGGGGTTCCTTTCCCAATCTCTGGTTGGGGAGTTGGTATATTCTCCCCTCTGACCTGGTGTCCGGGCTCCCCCTTGCCACAGCATTCGTGTTGGAACACTGAGTTACGAGTTGTTTCGTGGTCAACTGTGACTGTGGGTTTCGAAGTAACCATTCAGCCCACATCCTTTTCATGTACCCCCTCTGACTAGGGTTACTTGAGTAGTAGCATTTCAACAGAGCCTTGTTCTCACATCTTGTCCATCTGTGCTTTGTTCCAGTAGCCCTTTTGTCATCAAGGTGTTCTGGTTCCCCAGCACCTGACGCAGACCTTGTTTGGCCGGCATCTCATTGCATTCATTTTCACTCATGGAATGAGGTAGGCAGTAGCGTGAAGGGTCTTGCCCAAGGACCCACACTGGATGCTGTTAATTGCTCAGTTCCCCCAAGTGGGAATCGAACCAGGGTCTGCTGTGTACCAGTCCGTTGCCTTGCCACCTGAGCTATACCTGTATATCGCGATATATCATCAGGTACATCATCAGGTACAGGTACATCATCTTAGAGTTTTCTTATGGTACATGGCAGTAAACTAGACAAACAGCTCAGGATTTAGTCACCCCCTGTCTCCCTCATCACCTGCTGCTGCTGGGTAGTTACGTTGGCTTTTGTACTTTTGCTTAGGCAATGGCTTCTGCATATCATGCAGCAACAACTTGGAGTATAGTTTTTATATGTAATAGATAGTACTAGAGATTTAATGACTAGTTTTACACAAAAATAGATTGTAGTATCATATATTAAATGATATTATTCAGTGGCTAGAGTACACCAAAAAAAAGACACAAAACTGATGTATGACATAGTCCAGTAATGTATAACACAAACTGACAAAATGTATATCCAGTTTGTTGTCACTAAAATATTTGGATAACAAGTATTGACGCACAATTCATGAACATTCACATGTTCTTATTTCAAGCTTCTGATCAAGGGACAGCTTCAGGAACTTGCTCACCTACTTTGCAGTAGGGAAGCACTGATCCAGGTTTTTTCACTTCCGATTCGATCCCGATACCCAAATGTGGATATCTGCTGATACTGTTACTATTCTAATGCCAGGGTGGTTTGCTCTAATATTATTATTATCATCATTAATGTTGATTTTATACGAGGCTGTAATAAAGTCCTCTCCACAGGAATGTATGGAATGTAGGAACGTTTGCATGTGTTCTCTCAAAAGACAACTTGAGGTTAGTATAAGGTGAGAAAAGGAAGCAGTACAAGGTATTTTACTTCCATGTGGACAATGTGGGGGTCTGCGTGACGTCATCATCTCATAGTAAACTAGTTCTATCTTAAAAACCTCAGAATCACTTTATTAATTCCTGGAGAAATTCTTTAGCAACGCAGCTCAGACTGCAGTGTTTCCAGCTCTAACGGAACACAAATGATTGGGACTATTTTCAGGGAATTTTGCACGGAGTATGATGGAGCCTCACGGAGGTGTAAATCGGCTGCTACTGCGGAGGAGCGAGATGTTTTGATGCCGCGATCAGTGCCATTCTTCTCGGCGAGCTGACGGCCACGTCAGGCGGCAGAACGTCTCGCTGTACAACGGCTTTGCAAACATTCACATTTAATGTTTGGTTTGCGGTGTTTTGAGCTTAAAATACGTTAAAACAGCGGATATGACAAGAAAAGTCGGTTAGCCGCAATGCTAACATTTCACAGCATAACTACTGCGGAGGAGCGAGATGTTTTGATGCCGCGATCAGTGCCATTCTTCTCGGTGAGCTGACGGCCACGTCAGGCGGCAGAACGTCTCGCTGTACAACGGCTTTGCAAACATTCCCATTTAATGTTTGGTTTGCGGTGTTTTGAGCTTAAAATACGTTAAAACAGCGGATATGACAAGAAAAGTCGGTTAACCGCAATGCTAACATTTCTAGCAGAGCAGCCGGCAGGTAACAGTAAAGCAGACGAGGCTTCATGCATCTGAAATCTCTCTCTCTATATATATATACAGTATATATATATATATATATATATATATATATATATATATATATATATATATATATATATATCTCCTGCTGCTCGTTAATGAGGTTGTGTAACAGTTAAACTCTTCCCTGTGCTGTTAATATCGATTAGTTGGCTCTGTCTGACGTACAGCACGCACACGCACACGCACACGCACACGCACACGCACACGCACACACACACACACACACACACACACACACACACACACACACACACACACACACACACACACACACACACACACACACACACACACACACACACACACACACCACTCGGTTGCCAGTCCATCACCTGGCAGATCAATCAGATCCTAATGAGATAAACGAGTGCACTAATTAGTTAACGAAGCGCTGGCTAGCTGATACACACACACAGAGTGGAAGCTTCAGTGTTGAACAGGGAGTCCATCTGACCTGCGCTGTCGTTACGTTTCCATTGGAGAGACTCAGAGTGAATGACTGAATTCACTTTGTTTTACATTAGAAAAGAAACGCTGTCACAAAGTTTTAAAACCACATTTTGGCCCCTGTTCACATGACAACAAGTGAAAATGCTAAACTTTAGCTTTGTGTGTCTGAGTCACTGAAAACTTAGGATGCACCAATACCACCTTTTCCCAAAACGAGTACTGTATGAGTACTTGCATTAGAGTCCTCACCGATACCGAGGACTTGGGCCAATACACAGATTTTTTGTTTTCCACAGATTTTAATTGAACATTCGAACAGTGTGCTGTACTGAACTTCAAAACGAGTACTTGTTTGTGTGTGTGTGTGTGTGTGTGTGTGTGTGTGTGTGTGTGTGTGTGTGTGCACTTGGTGGAACAGACAAAACACAGGCTGCTAAAGCCAGTTTAAGTAGTGGCCAGTGTTGCCATAGTCACCTTGAAAATTGTTTTGATTACTGATCACTAGTTACTCCTTTGAAAAGTAATGTAGTTACTTTGTTGATTACTTGTTTTAAAAAGTAACTAAGTTAGATTGGAAGTTACTTTTGTAGTTACTTTCAGCAGCTGCCCTCCACCGTCTCAACATGAAAATGAAAACTGGTTTTGCTAAAAGCTACTGATCTGACCTTTGACCTTCTGCCCGCCGGCGATGTGCACTTCTCACTGTGCCTTGCAGTGAAGTGCCGTAAATCTTGCGCTGCCGTAAAGCGGTAATGGTGTTGTGGTATCGGTGGTAGTTTAATGAGTACTCATGCCTGGTATCGAACCGATACCTGATACTGGTATCGGTAATCGGTGCATTCCTACTGAAAACGCAACTTTTTGAAAACGCGCTGACTCAATCTCTGTGGAAATACTTTTCTGAAATACTGCTAATATGCATGCGCACACTGGCTGTGGTAAATAGTTCTGCACATGCTCAGTGGATGGACAATAACAACAAGGATGGCTGAATTAAAGTTGCTCCCGCAATGGGAGCTGGATAGCTCTTAGCCACCTGCTTGCTGGAATAACGCCAGACGTTGATCTCAGTGGGTCACGTCAGTGCAAGGTCAACGCTTCTTTTTACGATTACATATTGTGGGCTTTTGCATGAAAAGAAAGACTTTTGTGGACAGTAGTCCATAACAAGTAGATACATAGACTCGATTAAACGTTATTTATTTTGCACCAATAACAAATTAAAACCACGTCATTGCACTGTGATTAAAAAACTAACTATGATGTCTGACATTGTGAGACCAGTTATTTATTTATTTATTTATTTATTTGGGCGGATTTGCTGTAAGAAGCACCTGGGAGTTGGAACTAAAACACTTTCGGCAGATGAGACTGAAATGAGCTTGTAGGCAGAGTAATCACTTCAAATGGGAATCTCATCTTGGAGAGACGTTATGTTCAAAACAGTGGATGTGATGTGGGAGTTGTGGCCAGCTCCAGGTGCACATTTTGGATGCGTTGACTGCAGTTTGTGATCCAACTTTCCTCAACAGTTAGTTGGCTGGTGAAAGTGTGACAGTAACCAACAGATCCAGGCTGGTGGGTGAGACTGATGCAGTCAGCTGTGATAAAGTGCTCTGCACACTTCGTGGTATTAGAGATATACTGGTATGGCCTCACACTGAACCCATGGGGGTCATTTATGAAGACAGGACTAAGTTTAGATGAGTAATTCTGCAGCAAATGTATTCAAATTTGATTGCACACTCACCCATGGGGGCTAAAGTTTCTGTGGGGACAGAAATGGACGTCTGTGGAAATGTACCGTGCTTGTAAAAGCGATTATTAATCTCAAAATGGTTCTCCTGGCTACATAAAGGCTAAATAATAATAATTAAAAAAACAAACATTTTCGAGACTATTGAGTGCACCTGAATATAAGGGCGGTATGGCTCGATTGGTAGAGTGGTCGTCTCCCAATCGGAAGGTTGCAGGTTTAATCCCATCTCTGCCTGCTCACATGTCGAAGTGTCCTTGGGCAAGACACTGAACCCTGAACTGCCTGTGTGAATGCAGTGTGAGAGTGAATGGTTGGTGGTGGTCGGAGGGGCTGATGGAGCAAAATGGCAGCCTCGCTTCCGTCAGTCTGCCCCAAGCCAGCTCATGGCTACAGACGTAGTTTACCACCATCCAGTATGGAGTGAATGAATAATGCAATGTAAAGCATCTTTGAGTGCCCAGAAAAGCACTATATAAAACCAATGCATTATTATTATTAAGTCCACAAGAATGTCCGTATTCTCCCCATTGTTAATGTTTAGAGCATGTTGTTCTCTACTGCATATGTGTGTGTGGTTTCATCATAAAAACACACATCCTTTTCAAAATGTTGCCATGTCGCCACAAATCTTTTCTGAAACAAAAACGTAAAAACGACGTGTTTTCACTTGAGACGTCATGGAAATAGGACCTAAAGCTGCATTAAATGAATGGAAACCAATTTATTTTATCACTAAGTCATAGAAGCATTCATAGATGATTGAATGGTTATATTTTCAAGTGGAAAAATGTTTTAAAATCAATGTAATTTCCAAGAAAACATGAAAATGTGTGTGCAACCTCATTCTTCTAGAATGGTGGTGCACGTTGACCCTGGGTCCAGGTGTCACTGTGGGGACAGAAATTAATTCATGATATTTTGAGATAAAAACTTGCTCTTAAAGTTACTAAGAGGTAGAGTCAGCTCAAGTGGTGTTTCAGGTGAGAATGAGTGTTAAACAACCAATAGTTATGGTTGAGTTCGGAGTGAGTTTGCAGGAAACAAATGTAAGTTGATGTAATGTCCCCACAAGGCATAGGAACATTGTGTGTGAGTGTATGTGTACTGGCATAGCTGGCTTGTGTAACTCTACACTGAATCCCCCCCATGTCTCTGCAGCTGAAGCAGCTTCTGTGAAACAGACACATTGCCGGAGCGTCCGCCGGGACAGCTCCGAATAATTTTAGCGTTGTGGGGCAAGCCTCGGCCGGACCACATGCGGAGAGACAAATAGCTGAACAGACAGATAGAAACACAAACAGACAGGCCGACAGATGGGCTGTCACTACGGCTCATCTCAAAAAGAAGCAGGAGTTTTCCCAGTGTGCCTTAAAAAGGTATGGAATTTGATGCTGCTTTGTGTGGATTTAGGCTGAGAATCAGTACACATCAAGGAAAACTTGGCCCAGGTTAGAAAAACTATATTTGTATTAGAGACAAGTATCAGTTGGAGAATAGCCAAGAAGGCAGCTACTGTCTCCTATTGGATAAACTCTGGACCATATTTATCAGACCTGAAGCCCCAAAGTCTGAACATTGATGTTCAGGAAATAAATACAAGGGTTTTTTGAGCTGAAAATGCATGATGGTGCAATGGCAACCGCTTTCGCCTCACAATGAAATATATTGCAGGTCTGGGCCTTTCTGTTTATGCATTATCTTCTTGTGCTTCTGCCAGATATCTCTGGGTACTACAACTCGCTCCCAAAATCCAATCCAGTTGATTGCTGTGGTTCAGTGTATGTGAAATAAGTTCTCTTCCAGTCTAAATGTTGGAGGCTTGATTCCTGGCGTAGCCCAATAGGTCCAGTACACTCAACCCCAAATTGTTCTCAATGGAAGTCGAGCAGCTTTCTCCACTGGTTGCTGAGGCCGTGAAAATACAGTATATACTAGAAGTAAGTCCATTTAGTCTAAATTGGTCGCAGGTGTGAAAGTCTCTCTTTTAGTCCTGTGAAGGACGTTGGACACTCAGTGTTCACTGTGACTAGCTCCACTTGGGTAAAGTGGGTTTAGAAGATGGGTGGGCAGTTCTCTGTGAGGATCTGGGGATGAAACCCTAAAAACATTATGCTTTAAACATTAGCAATGGGAGTACATGAACATTTGTATGGACAGGTGAGCAAGTAGGGTTGTTATTACAGTGACTGTCAAAATAAAACCACCAAGTCCAGGAGAATATGGACTTGGAGTCATGACACTCTGAAGGAAACATTGTTCTTACTGTCCACCTACTGAACATCTGCAGAACTACTGGTTACTGCGGCCGTGGTGGCCATGACTAGTAGCAGCGGTGGGATTTCCCCATTTTTCATGGAGACAGAGTTCACGCATTTTCAAGAAGTTGCGTTTTCGTGCACCACTGTTGCAAAAGTTGCACTTTCCCCCGTTTTCACGGAGATGAGTCGGAGTGAGCAAGTCCAACTGATATGGAGTGTTTTCAAAAAAGCAATGACAGTTTCACATTTTCACAAGATAATCTTGCCATTGTAAAAGGGGCCTCAGAGTGTATATGAAGTACTGCACACAGAAATGACCATTTGTGCTCATAAACCCTCCTCTGTCTCAGGATCCTCTCAAGCAAGCATTTAAAACTGTCTACATTTCTCTTGCAACAAAAGCACATTTCCTGTAGTTTTGTCAAAGAGTCTCTAAAACAAACAAACAAACAAATAAAGTTTCAAAGCTGAAGATATTTCCCTGGTGCCTGACATGGAAAAAGGTTTGACAATTCTTGATGTGTGGAGTAAAACTGTGTCTCTATTATCATTATTGCAATATAATGACCCTTTCTTTGGGAACTTGAATATTTGGCTGGAGTCATGATGTTTTTAACAAGTGTATAAAACAGCTACAGCTCCCATTAGACTTTGAAAGCCGGCCAATGTCTGAGGCTCATGAATGCCAAGAAAACTTCTAGATTATGTCACATTACCTACTATTACCTTTGAATGAGGACAGGCAGTTTCTGCAGCCTTTCCATTTGAGAAAAACATGAAGGAAACTATCTTTTGCTTTAAATAGCTATGTAAGTAACACATTTTCACTTTTATTAAATTTGCTAGAACATAATCAGGTTATAGTGTTGATATCGCGGAGTCTTTTTTAAGTTTAGCTAAAATTTGTGCAGAAAAAAGTTTGAAAATGAAAGTAAAAAAATAGCCACAAATTGTCAATAAAAAACAACAACTGGTTGTGATTTGTCAACTGCGAGTCTTATTTCATTGACACTGTGACTCCAAGTCCATATTCTCCTGGGACTTGGTAGTTTTGTAGTTGACAGTTTCTGTAATAACAATCCAACTACGAGCAAGTACCAACCATTACTAATGTTGCTAGTGTATTATTCTCAAAGTGCATGTGTGTGGTTTCATCACGGAAATAAACAACAGCACCAACGAGTGGCCCAACATGCGAACTACATCATTTTCAAACAAAAATGCCCAAACTGTGTTTTCACTTGTAACGTTGAGTAAAAAGGCCTAATTCTCGTAGTGATGCAGCAGAACACGCTAGCTCGCATAGCTACCTTTTTTTTTAGCCCGTTGGCTGGTTAAGACACTTGTATAAAGAACTGACCTATATATGTGTGACCAGTAGATGTCACTGTATGACAGCAGAATGCTGCAACAGCAAAATACCCCCAAAAAGAAAAAGACATGGCAGAAAGAGTTACAAAACTGGTGAGGGATTGGAGAAAACAAGGAAACTGTTGAGTGTGATGAAGAAAACAAAGAAAGCTAATCATGGGCACAATGGAACCAATTCAAGAATAAAGTACTCTCACTTACATGTATTACAACCAACAGAAACATTTGGAGCTGTTGGTCTTCATGGAGCAACATGTCATAACTCTCTCGGTCCAGTCCGGATGAGATCAGTTTTTTCATTATGTGAAATAAAATGAGTTTGACAACCCGGCTTTATAAGCTGTTTCCATCACGGCAGCAGGTCGCAGGTGTTGCCAGACGTGAAGGTGTGTTTGGGTGATTTGTGATGATTTTCCGTAATTAAAGTCAGGGATAACCTTTGTGTTTTGAGGTTTGACTCATTAACTTTAATGACCAGAAGTTTGGGGTAAACATGGTGTATTTTTTTAAATTCTTCTCTAACTAAGCGGGCTGGATCTGCTGTGTTTCCTCCGCGATGTTTATTGTAACCTTTAAGAGCCGACGTCAACCGCTGTCGTCTGCTGTACCTGTGCAGCCAACCACTGCTGTGCATGTGTGTGTGTGCGTGTGTGTGTGTGTGTGTGTGTGTGGGTGTGTGTGTGTGTGTGTGTGTGCGTGTGTTGAAGAGGCAGGCAGCAGCATCTTTAATGAGCCTGAACTTGAACATTTGTGCTTAGTCTTCTTTGGGCCTGCTAGGAGGACTGCTGGCACAGGGATCTGTGTGTGTGTGTGTGTGTGTGTGTGTGTGTGTGTGTGTTGACTTTGTTATGCTTGGGAAGCCCTTGTATGCACTGCAAGGCACCGGCTTTTCAAGTAAGTCCACCCCTGTGTGTGTTTCCTGCAGGCCTGTGTGCCACACGAGGGCATGTGTCTGTGTGTGTGTGTGTGTGTGTGTGTGTGTGTGTGCGTGCGTGCGTGCGTGCGTGCTTGTGTGTGTGTGCCATTGTAATACCCCCAGAGGCGACAGGTGCCACAGGCAACATGAAACCCTGCAGAGTGACATGGTGAGAGACAAAAAGATTGTGTGAAGAGACAGAAAGGGAAAGTCCAGGTGAAAAGATGACTTCAGTGGAGGGTTTGAGACTTGGTAGGTATGTGCACGCAGGGATTCTACAATAATGTGATGTGATTTTTTGAATTCATGAGTATTAATCTAGTACGACTGTATAAACTCCAGTGATATGACCTCACTCATGTATAAGCATGAACTGGATGCAGTGGGAGGAAGAATACCCAGAGGCACAGGAATAATATGCAAGCTCCCCAAAGGAAGACACTTTTTTGGGCCTGGAGGATTGAACCAGGAACAATTGAGCCATAACCGTTACTTAATTGCATCAAACAGGGATGTCAAACCTGCAGTGCGAGGGCCACGATTGGCCAACATGGTGTTTGGAATAACCTACAATGATAACAAAATTACATTATCTGCAATTTGTCCATCTAAAAGAATTTGGAATTCTGTTTACGTTTATGTTTATGTTTGTGTTTGTGTTAGTTTAATCCACCTTATTCCTTCAAAATAGTGTTATATACTATAAAACATCATCAAACATGCATGTGAACATCTGCTTCCTGCCACTTTACTCATCCAACTCAATTTGGATCAAATCTTTCTGAGTCCAGAAAACTTGTTAATAAGCTAAGTTTGCAATGGTATTTATTTGGACAGATTTCAGCAGGTCATGATGTAAAAAAAATATAAACTCTTCTGTTGTTACATTTGTCAGCCTGTGACATGGTCACACGACACATTAACTGGATGAAGCGCAAATTACTTCGCCGCAAACTCAGTGTAATGTCAGACCTGTTTCTACCACGTTTCAAGTAAAAAAGCCTTGTTTCCTCATTTTGTTTCAGAAAAGTGCCTTTAGGCGTCGTTTTGAGTCGTGTTCAGCCGTGTTCATAGAGACGTGTGGATAGAATTATTTTGGACAACGTCGTGGAGAGAAAAGCTCATTTTTGCTTGTGTGATCAGCGCCTTAGAGACCACTTTCATAAAATTGTCTTCTCAGTGACTCCCTGCACTGCTGTCATGTAAATGGACACCCGAAACGCAATGACGGTTATTCATTTCCACGTGAAAAAGTTCTCGCGTAACGAAGCCCAAGACACAGTAAAAGAAAGAAGGAGAGGAAAGGACAGGGAAGCCGAGATCGACAAACACACACTGCTGGGATTAGGGACAGCTGGCCTGTGTGTGTGTGTGTGTGTGTGTGTGTGTGTGTGTGTGTGTGTGTGTGTGTGTGTGTGTGTGTGTGTGTGTGTGTGTGTGTGTGTGTGTGTGCAGGGGTTGGCATTGCTCAGTTGCATAACACTCCACGGGGTCCCCCTGTGGCTTCAAGGCTAAAATGGTCCCTCTCCCAGTCTGTCTTTTCCCCTCAATTCACTTACTTCAATCTTTATCGACACAACATGTAAAAAAAACAGAATGACGAGAAAATAACAATTACTTTGATCAAATTTGCAGTATTCATGTAAAATACACTGAATTTAGAAAAAAGCACAGAAAAAAGTGTCTGATAGGGCAGCAGGCTACTTTGGAGAATGTTTGTCTTCCTGTGTGTTTTTGTTACTACAACAGTTTTTTTTACTCCTTTGGCAACACATTTGGTGTCAATATTCTTTTCTTGTGTTTTTGGTAGTTTTCAGGTGCTTCACTAGTATCTTTTGGAGTTACAACATGAAGTAGGTCTTAACTTTAATTAGTTGTATATTTGGTTGCTTCTTTTAGAAGTCTCACAGGACGTTACTGCAACGTCCACTGTGGACTTCCTTAGTTTTGACTCTACACCTGATGTTGGAACCTGGGTCCTCCATTCTTAGAACAAGACTTAAAGTCCTGAAATGTACTAAAAACAAATCCCTGAAGAAGTACTAATGTGATGTGATGGTTGCAGACTATATAGAAATACTTATTATGGCTTTTTTAAATTAAACTAGTGCAGATGAACAAACACTGTTTATTGTTCATGGTTGTTATTGGGGTGGGGAGGATTGGCTGTCAGCTGTGTCTTCTGGGCAATTTTAAAGATGTAACTTCAAATGTAGCTTCAAAAGTACTTGCAGTGATATTCTGTAAAAAAAGCAAATATCACAACATAAGTTACATTGACCATAAACACTGCAGGTGGAGCAACTGCAGGCTCAGTATTAAGATGTATTACTTTAAAAGTAAAACTCTCAACAAATGCCTGTTGATTAATGTTTGATGCTCTTCCCTGTGAAAACACTGGAACACAATGTGTATATAATCACATTCACATATTGACTGATTGAATACGTGATAAACATCCACAATGGGAAAACACTGACACTCGTATGGACAGACGACCGAGTTGGATTGTTATTATTCTTATGACTCCTTACGGGGGGGGGCTCTTTATCAGGAGTTGAGTGTGGTCTGCCTGGGGGGGGAGGTTGGGGGCGTCATCCTGAGGATCGTTGTGGCCTTGGCGGTGGAGCTCAGCCTGTGGTTCACTGACCGTGGTGGGGGCTCCTGACTGGCTGGGTGGGGACGAGCCCTATGACGGGGCCCCCCCAATAGCTGTAGGCTGTAGCTCCTCTCAGCGTGGACGTCCCCCTCGGGTGGTGTTTTCTCTCCTGGATCATCAGTGCCTTGCCATTCTTATATCATTGTTATATCAGTTTTGATTGCCTGTTACGGGCAGTTGGGGTTGGTGTGTGTGTATGGGTGGGTGTGTGTATGTGTGTGGGTGGGTATGTGTATGTGTGTGGGTGGGTGTGGGTGTGTGCCTGTTTCTATTTTATTTCTATTTTTAGTTTTTTATTTTATGTGACGCAATTTGATTTGATTTATCGTCACTGGTAATTATAAAACTGGGAGTCATGACAAACATTGTTTTTATTGTTGAAGTACTGTTATGTCAAATCCGTGAATACAGTGGGCAGAGTCGGGCGGCTCACAGCTTCATCATCATGGGGAAAAGAAATAGGCAATATGGTTTGGAGACACAACTGAGTGGTACATCATGGGGATTTGGGAGTGGGTGCATGCAACGCTGACTGAAAAACAAGTGGTATGCATTCTATACCCAAACATTGAACAAAAATACCCTCCCGTTCTTTTACTGCACTCTCTTAAAGTACACAACTTGTTGCTGGGTACTACATATGCCTAAGCCACTTCCAAGTGTTGGGAGTTTCTAGCTGGATTGCCATCCTGACATGTGCAGTCAAACATGAGAATGAGAGTCAAGCTGAAGAGGAAAGCACAGAGAGGAGAGCGGCAAGAGCAGTGGCAAGACAGGAAATCACTGAAAGAAGCAAACCAAAGAAGAAGGTAAGCGAAAGACAAAAGAGCGGGAGAGATTTTGAAGGTTGACCAAAAAAAGGGGCAGAGAAATTACACCAAAAAATGGAAAAAAGACCAAATGAAATTATACCATGATAAAGGGAGACCAAAATATAACACTTTTGCGAACTAGTGGAGAGACAAAGAGTAAGACGGAGCCCAGCTGGCGACGAGTCAGAGACGCTCCTAGCCATATCTAAACATTAAATATTAATGCAGTAAAGATGGAGTACAGGAAATTAATATTCCCCATTAACAAAGAAAAAGAGTGAGTAGGGAGGCGTAATAGCTGTGAAAGACAAACAGCCTCTGTTCTTTGGTTCTCTTCTCAAACCAGCATCCTTCCCTAATTATACGATCTTTGTCCTCTATAACCACAGCGATCACCTGCTCCACTTCTCATCTGTCTTTGGAACCCTCCGTTCACTCTATATGTTCTCCTGTTTGAAATTCATAATGCACAAGCTTCCCAGTTTCCCTTACTGCTGACTGTCCATTGCAGCTGTGCTCCAGCAGAAATCTTCCTCCAATCCTCACTGGTGGTTTCATTTTCTTTAGGCTCTCTGTGCCCCGTCTCACTGGTCATCCGCTGTCTTACTGACCCACTTCACTTCCAGTCCAGTCAGTCCAGTCCAGTCCAGTCCAGTCCAGTCAAGTCAGTCCAGTCCAGTCCAGTCCAGTCCAGTCAGTCCAGTCCAGTCCAGTCCAGGCCAATCCAGTTCACTCTAGTCAGTCCAGTCCAGTCCAGTCCAGTCAAGTCCAGTCCAGGCCAATCCAGTTCACTCTAGTCAGTCCAGTCCAGTCAGTCCAGTCCAGTCCAGTCCAGTCAAGTCCAGTCCAGGCCAATCCAGTTCACTCTAGTCAGTCCAGTCAAGTCAGTCCAGTCCAGTCCAGTCCAGTCAAGTCAGTCCAGTCCAGTCCAGTCCAGGCCAATCCAGTTCACTCTAGTCAGTCCAGTCCAGTCCAGTCCAGTCCAGTCCAGTTCAGTCCAGTTCACTTCACTAAAGCCCAGTCAGTCCAGACCACTTCACTCCAGTCCAGTCAGTCCAGTCAGTCCAGTCCAATCCAGTCAAGTCCAGTCCAGTTCACTGGACTTTTGTGTGTGTGTGTGTGTGTGTGTGTGTGTGTGTGTGTGTGTGTGTGTGTGTGTGTGTGTGTGTGTGTGTGTGTGTGTGTGTGGTTTTTTGTGTACGTTTACATGACTGCAATGTGTGGTAGTTGCTAGTCAACAATAACGCACTAAATTATAAATGTGCAGTTAATGGTGAGGAGAGACATCTATCTGGCCTACTTAGGGGAAGTGTGTGTGTGTGTGTGTGTGTGTGTGCGTGTGCGTGTGTGTCAGGACTGAAGGCAGCATGCGGCACAGAACTGTTGAAGGAATTAAAGATGTGGGCGATGAGGTCATCATTAGAGGTTAGTTTGGGTTTGGTTCAAGTCAGGGTTAGACAAGTGGTTAGACGATTGAGTTTAAGGTGAGTCTGTTGGAAATGAAGGTCAGTTATTTGTCCCCACAAGAAAAAGACGTGCGCGATGACGCGTTTCTGAGCGTGTTTGTTTACATGTACTTGTGGGGACTTGAACCTTATTGTAAACGACCCCATGGGGACGTCTCACATTGCGAGTACAAAAAGGCTGGCACTCATTCAGGATGACTGTAACTAGCCAGCTGAAGAGTAGCTGTCTCCAGGAATGTTACTTTTTGTTTAATCACTGAAAAGACCACTGTACTTAACTGTCATGTGTCTGCAAGCTACCAAACAACAGTTCAATCTCATCTGGACAACACTGGAGTAAAAAGTAGTTTTTTATTTATCGATAAATTGGACAATTACCCTAAAAGATCAGATTATGTGAAATGTTAATCAAAGGAATACTGCACAGCACCAAGTGACTTGTACTTCAGTAGCAATTAAAAATGAAAATAGCTGTTGAAGAGTGAGATTAAAGGTTTCTTTCTTTTTGTGTGGTGGAAACATGGCTCAATACACAATATGTTTTAGGGAAAATGCTTTAAACAAAAAAACTCTATATTGAGTTCCTTCTTGACTGTCTTCATCGTGTTTTACTTTTCTAAGACAAGCCAACTTGTCTTGTTTTGAAAATGTTGTTTAGTCAATGAAGAAATCCGACACTCAATGTGCAACAGCTATCTAGTCCTACATTTTTACGATACATACACATAGATACACACACGTATGTAGTTTAACATCTATATTTGTCATTATAGAAGGCAACCACTTTGTAGGTGAAGACATGTTATAGTTTTGTTTATACTTTTTCAAGAAAGGAAATTAATGTCAAGATATTGTCTGCATCTGTGTGTGTCTATATTTCCAGTTTATTTATTTTGTCACTTGACTGAAAGTCCATATTTGTTTGCACCTTTATAAATTGCAGTACTATGCATTAAAATCACAAGGAAGCCATACTATATTACATGAAGTTGAACTCGAGGAGTATTTATAGATAGCAGGCTGCACATGTACATAATTCATAAATCTGTATGTATGCAAGTATGCAGCAATCCATAATACATAGTGTGTACATCAGTGTTAAACCAGGCGCAGGCTGCAGAGTGCTCAGGCTTGCTGATATACTGCGCTGCATTACATGCCTACACTGAGCTGATGCATGTTTCGTTGCACTCACAGTGACACACAAATATGTGCATGCCGAGATCGGTTGTGCATATGCATGCCTGTGCACATGTGCACAATTGCATGAGTCCCCGTGTTATCATCCATGTATTAATGCTATATATGTTATTTATGTGTCTGTTTCCATAGAGTGCATGTTCCTGCTTGGACTCTGGGGTCCATATAGGTGTGCAATGTTACTTCACAAGACATCTTATGCATCTGCAAAATGGGTTCTCTTCATAGCTCGCCATGTTTCTGTTATGCAGTGGTACAAGTGTGAAGTTTTCACTTCTCCTTCAAGCACCATTTAATTGAATGTCTCACCTTTGTAGCTGAAGTTGTGCAAACTTCCAAAAGGGGGGTCAGCAACTCATGTAGATTAAGGTCCTGTCTTTTGTACACAATGCTTCTCACCACAACCGATTGGAGATCCTCAGACTGGCCTGGGAAGATGATCAATCTCTCATATCCAGACCAGGAATCCCTCCTTTCTAATGCATGTAAAAAAAAATAATTCAATTTTCAATTGTTTTCAATTGTGTGCCTTTTTTTGTGCAATTTAAATTATTAAAAAACTATTCCATACCCAGAAAATAGTTGACAATTTGATAAAACAGTGACAAAACGCGTATAAAGCTACATAAAGAAAATATTAGCATAAATGCTAATTGATTCAAAGTCTCAAATTGGATATTTGGGATATAAGAAAAAGATCTGCACCTATTATTATATAATATTTAATATTATCAAATACATTATGAGTAATTTGGAGTGCTATAGCCCCCAGCTTGAGATCTAGAGAAAGAAAACGTTATTAAAAAAACAAGGTTTCTATTGGGAAACCTGCAGAAAGATCAGTAAGTTTGTTCTGACCAAGCATCGTCACTGTCGGCCTTCATTCGGTACATTTACAGTGTGTCTACAAGCATTTCTTCTCGTACTAACTGTGCCCTGCGAGTTGCATTTCTGCAAAGAAAACTGTTACAATGACTTTCATGTAGTGACAGAGGCTTTACTGAGAGGCTGCTGCACATACACATGATTTTAACACTGTTGCCTATTTGTGCAGCCATTGGAAAGTAATCAGACAGGTTGTTCAGTGTCAAATCTGCTGCCTCCAGTCCTTGGAAGTATCACATTGACAGTTTATCTGCAGGCACTTGGTAACTTCTTGACCTCAGCCAGACGTGGAAGAGACAGTAAAATTAAAAGTTTTCAATGGATATAATTTAGGTCCGTCAAGAAAAAAGTTGATCACCAATAGAGGATGCACAAACCTCACCATTATATGAAATATTGTAATAGTATTAGTGCACTTTGAATACTTATACTATGTAATTAAACTTCCATGTTGTGTCAGGGTAGTTTCTAGGGTAGTCAATCTGTTTGCATTTAGTTGCTGTTGTGGCTTGTACAGTGAGCACACATCTATGTCAGTGTGAGTACCCTGCAGAAGTGCTGTCGTGGTTGGCCCTGCGCTCCCTCCTTGCTGGGGCCCTTCTGTCTATTTCTGGCTCTGCGTCATGCCTGGGCTTTACTCCTGTGGCAAGAGGAGTGTTTCTCTAGGGCTCCCACTCTGCTACACACACACACACACACACACACACACACACACACACACACACACACACACACACACACACACACACACACACACACACACACACACACACACACACACACACACACACACACACACACACACACACACACATATGCCTGCCTGGTGAACGAGTGAGCGCACTCAGATGTAAACACACAGAGTGACGGGCGGACGTACAGCAGAGTGGAGGGGATGAGGTGCATGGTGAATGGGTGGCTGCTGCTGCTGCTGCTGCTGGATGGAATGGGACTTTAAACTTGGTGGTTGTGTGGATCTATTTTATTAAATTTGGTGTGGAGGTGAGAGAGAAAGAGGGAAAGTGTGTGTGTGTGTGTGTGTGTGTGTGTGTGTGTGTGTGTGTGTGTGTGTGTGTGTGTGTGTGTGTGTGTGTGTGTGTGTGTGTGTGTGTGGTAAAAGGAGTGTGAAAACGGAGGAATGCTTTCGGTGATAAAAAGAGAGAGCCGTCATGGCAGGTTGGTCCAAAATCTATCTATCTATCTATCTATCTATCTATCTATCTATCTATCTATCTATCTATCTATCTATCTATCTATCTATCTATCTATCTATCTGTCTGTCTGTCTGTCTGTCTGTCTGTCTGTCTGTCTGTCTGTCTGTCTGTCTGTCTAATATTTTTCCTTTTTGTATAACGGTACTTTCCTGTCGGTGTGTGTGTGTGTGGGTGTGAGTGTGTGTGTGTGTGTGTGTGTGTCAATGTGTCTGTTGCAACCAAGCAGGGGGGATGTCCTCGTCTACTGTTGTCGTGGCGATGTAGCAGCCGTGGGTGACAGCGTGGTGTAATCATTTGCATGTGTGTGACAAAGGTGACTGTGACACACACACCACTTCACCAGAAATGTGTGTCTCTCCTCCACTTTTTATCTATCTATCTATCTATCTATCTATCTATCTATCTATCTATCTATCTATCTATCTATCTATCTATCTATCTATCTATCTATCTATCTATCTATCTATCTATCTATCTATCTATCTATCTATCTATCTATCTATCTATCTATCTATCTATCTATCTATCTATCTATCCTCTCCCGGGGTGTTGGTATTGCACACTCACTGCTGGACAGCTGATTGCCTCACACAGTGGTGTCAGTTCCCCCCATTACGTAACTGGGGGTGCCACCATGCTCACGCACGCACACACACACACACACACACACACACACACACACACACACACACACACACACACACACACACACACACGTGTGGAACGGTGCTTTACAGAACAACAGGCTGAAGTGTTTGTATGTATGGTCCAGGTCTTCGTCACGGCTGGCTCTAGCATGCACTGGGCCTTTCCTCTGTTACTGTAAAAGCGATGTGATTGCAGTGACCTTGTAAACCTTTTGTTTCTATTGCTCTATTCTGTAACCCATTTCTATATCATTTTTTTCAACCAGCTTTCGCCCTTTCGTTGCAGATCGTTTGCAGCTTTTGTTCATCTTTCTTACGCATCAATATTTTTCTTTAATTTCAATTCAATAAAATTTTCCTCCTATTTCTCTCAGGGATCATTTCTTAGCCCGATAAAAGATTCCTCCATCTTTCTCCATTTGATCTCTCACCTCTCATCAGCCCTTCTTGTCTCTGTCAGCTCTCTTATTGGAAAGCAGATTATCAGAGTCTTACAGAGCATCAGGGGAGGTTGATTGGAAGACGTCTGAATTGGTCAGACACGTTGGCTGTCTTTACCTGTTTTGGGATGTCAGGGTCAGGGCTTGGGGTTTTCGTTCGGGTGGTGGTCAAGCAGCACTTCTGTGATCGGATCAAGCTGCATTCTAAATGTAGTTACAACAGCTGCTCTCGGGGGTGCTGTCCCCCAAAACAAACACTGATCAGAGAGGAAGTGAAGAAGAAACACGGCTTGTTGATTGGTCGAGACCAAAAGCGGAAGTCCTGCCGCTTTAGCCTGTGGTGGCTAGGCTAGTTAGCGTGTGGCTAATGGGTAGCCACAAAGAACTGTGATATAAAGTCTTCAGACCAGATCTCAATGAGCTCCTCACCACTCCACATCTCAACTTTTCCTTTCTGCGTCTTCTGATTCGTGCGGTTAACATTTTTTGCTTCCTACCCAGATTGCTTTGTGCTCTACATCACATCCTCTCATCCTGCCAAGCAGTCAGTCTCTAATTATTAAGTCTTCTCTTCTAATTCACCATTTCAAAGGAGAAGTTAGTCTGAAAAGCTGCAGGTCAGGTTCAACTTCCTCCATCAGTTATTTTTAATTTCACACAAACTGAAATGTGTTCAGAATTTTGCAAATGTTTCCAGGTTTATTAATGTTTATAAATGTTTGGATATATTCATATTTATTAATTACTGAAAATCTAAGACTTAAAAAAAACAACAGTTTATTTTGCACTTTTTGAGGTTTCTTTCAAAGCATTCTCAAATGCTTTGTTTTCCCTGAACTCAGATTAACTGTCCTTTCCAGTAAACCAGCCCCAAAACACATACATTTTCTAAAAGGGACTAATGAAGCTTCTGCTTGTATTTGTTAACCTGTGTGTTAATGAAAGAGTCATATTAATAAGTGTCTCTGTTCACTAACTGTTTAAAAGAACTATGATGTTTCATCACTGGCAACCTCTCAATCTAAAAAAGACAAGATTGTAATGAGGTTTATAAACACTGTATTTAAATGAATTAACATGGACTGAAACTGAATAATAATGAAGAGCTTCACCTGAGGTATTAATCACCTGCTGGTAGGAGCGTTTTCACAAAGTTGCGTTGTTTCAGTGATTCCGAGCACCATTGTGTAAACAGACACCCAAAACAGTGTTTTGCATTTCCACTTGACGATTTCGTTGTGTCACTCATTTTAAATGGGGTCACAGTCGATTCAACACACAGATCCAGGTAAGATATGGAATCGCTGTGGAATCTGATGAGACGTCATCAGACCAGAGCGGTGGTGGACCCGGGGTCCAGCGGTCACGGCGGTTGCTTGAGGCGTTTCCTGCTCCAGGTTGTCAGAATTACATTTGAAGTCAATGGAAAGGAACAACTATTTAGTCTTCACTGGTATGTTTTGGCAAATCTAAAAATTGGAGATTGGTTTGCAAATTTTCTTGGAGGCAATCTTGGGGGGACTCCAAGAGAAACAGGTCAGGAACTGCTGGTCTGGACCGCAGGACATCAATGCTTGTGTGTTCGAAGCCTTAATCTAGACCCCGACGCACTGGAGCTACCAGAGCGTCTGACGGAGGAGGAGATGGTGGAAAAGATGCAGTCGCTCCCAGGAAAAGACCAACAGGCAGCCCGATGGAAAGGCAAATAAAGTGACAGCGAGACACAGACATGAGATAGGCTGTCAGGCGGAGAGGTGAGGGAAGTGAGGAGACAGACAGGAAGTCAGTGACAGAACTGAAGCAGGCAGAAGAGCTGACACATAGAGACACAGAGAGGAAATGGAAATAAAGGAGAAGACGCCTGAGATCAGCCTGAAGCAGCCAGCACTGATCCGATCGACCACATTGATGAAGAAACACCTGTGTGGTGACGAGATGGCGACAGACAGTGGCTCCGGGATGCCACTGCTGCTCCTACAGCGCTCTGTCCAGCCCTCCGGCGGAGCAGTGTAGGACGCTGTGCTGCTGCTGCTCCAACTATGTTCAACCATTTTCCATTCACAAATTCTCAGACGGTGATGTGTGCAGCTTCTGCTCCGGCCTGTGCACGTGTGATAGCTATGCACGTGCACGTGCACGTGCGTGTGTGTGTGTGTGTGTGTGTGTGTGTGTGAGATGCTCTGCAGTCGGGTGAGTGGGCGAAGTGTGTCGGAGGTTACGGTGCAGAGCTTTTACTTCAGCAGACATAACGCTGCTCATTCAAAACTCACTTGTCAAGTATATATTTGGAATTAAGTTTCACACTCCTGATTTTAGATGAGATTTCTTTCATACTAACTTTAGGACTAGATTTATGCTTCCCCTGGACTTGATAAAACTTGATTTCAGACAAGATTTAGATTACTTTTAAACCAGTTTTAAATTTGATTCTAGAAAAAAAATTCACACTTGACTTGAATTGGTTTTAAACTTGAATTAGGAATGGACTAGTATGAAACCTAATTTTAGACCTTTGACTAGATGTATTACTCTTTTGAACTGATTTAAGACTAGATTTATACTTCTCTCAAATCTCTCCCAGATTTCAGAATGGATATAAACTGGTTTTGCACTTGATTTCAGACAAGACTAGTTTTGAGATTATATCCAGAGAAGTTTGAGAGTGGTTTTTGTACTGAATTGTCTTTAGTTTGAAGATGATTCTTCTATTTTACCTATTGCTTTTTTTTTTACCCTGCATGCCCCTGTGTTTCCATATTGCTGCTGCTGGAACTGTGAATTTCTCTTGGAGATCATTCAAGTATTTATCTATCTATCTATCTATCTATTTGAAAGTGTTACAGATGAACTTTGAACTGGTTTTATCTCTGAAATCGGACTAGTTGTGGTCCAAGATCAAGGAGAATTATAACAGGTTGAATTGACTAGTTAAGAGCTCTTCTTTTGGATTTTCAATCTGTTTCAGAGAATAAATTCTGCAGTTACCAGTTTAATTGTTGGAATCTAGAGAAATGTGATTTTGCTCACTTATAAACAGATGAATAATTCATCTTGACGATGAAAGTCACATCATCTAGAGGTTCTACTTGTACTGGTGCTGATAAAAGCTTGAGTTTCATGTGATGTTTCCTCCTGGCCTTGTAGCCTGTGACTGACCGCGTTGTTATTCCACACATTTACTGTGAAACCGCAGACTTATAACCTAAACACATTTTCCCATGAGGACAAATAAAGTGCCTTATCTTATCTTTATGAGTCAAAGTTGAATGAGGAAGTCGAACTATCGGGTCTTAAGGATGTTTGCTGAAAACAGGGTCAAATACGCTCAGCTGGCCTGATGGGCTCGCTGCTCGGGCGCTGTGCTCCTCCAAATATCCAGTTCAGCCGTGTATTTTAGTAACTGAAGATGAGCGAAGGATTGTAGTTCCTACTGAATTTTTTAAGAAGTAATGGTTTTACTTTTAAGTTACTGCAAATGAAACATAACCAGTTGTTTCAGTGGGATGAATCAAGACGAACATGAATAAAGTATGTGTGTGTGTGGGGGTGGGCGGAGTGCTCTATATGTCGAACACACTTTAGTTCAGGTTCCACATTCAGCCCAGTTTCATCTCGAGTGACCAGTAAATTAGTGCAACTATAACCTTCAAAATTAAACTTTGAAGTGTTTCTTTGTTGTTGAGTGTACGTGATGAACTTTTCACAAAAACAAAACAATCACTATGGAAAGTGCACGAAACTTCTCCTGTAGCTGTTGCATTCTGCTTAGTAACTCCCCCTGAAAGCGCAGCTCTGAGGCTAATGCTAGTTAGCTCGCTCTCATGGCAGCGTCACTGAGATCTCAGCTCAGCTCTCAGGGTCGTTTTGTGTTGCTGCTCTTAAAGGTATAGTAGAGGATTTTCTTCTTCCGGGTGGATCATCAAAATAACTGGTCCTCCCAATTGTCAATCATTGTGGTGATATATGACGTAAGGCCGTCGTACGTGCTCGTCCCTGCAGCTCACTCCACACGGTTCTCATCATGCCGCTGGCCGACCCCACGCATTATTCTCCCACATTTTTACACAGTTTCACCCCCTCTGGTGCAAATCTTCTTGTAAAGTGAGCTTATGTGAGCGATGCCGACTTGTGACTTGTAAACAGAGCGTGCACGAGGAGAACTGGGCTCGTGCACGTCTATCTACACGTTTTAGTAGGCGTTCCGTCTCGGGAGCAGGTACAGCGTTGCGCATGCGCATTTATTTCAAACGGTGGAGAGGGCGGTTCTTTCCTAAAATTCCTGAAAATCCTCCTGTATATCTTTAAGAAAGTTGTTTTAAAAAATCCATGTTTTCTTTTAAATTTGTACCATTTACTCAGTGGTTTGGTGGATTAGAGCCTGTTTTGTTTGACACCACTGCTCCATAATATGGGTGTTTGAGGTTGAGTTGGACGTTCTGTTGACCTTTTCTTTTTGAGGCTCAGCTTTAACGTATGTTGGACTGATTTTAGATTTCATTGTTCACTAGTTTTGACTAGTTTAATAATTCATTTAAACTAGTTGTGGACTACTTTAAAGATATAATTTTTGACTAACTTTGGGTCAGGATTTGAACAGATTTTCTAAATTATTACAGTTTTGACATAATTTTGGTCTGGCTTTACACTACTTTAACAATATTGTTTGGGGATTGTTTTGCATACATTTTCGCCTTGGTTTAATCCCTGTTGACAAGAAAATGTTTTCATGTGAAAATGGAAAACATTCATTAAGTTTTTTAAGTTGCTTGGAGCCACTGAAAACACAACTTTTTGAAAAAGACTTCTTAGGAGAAACTTTTTAAAAATGCTTCGACTCCAAGGCAAACACACTAATACTGGTCCCGTTCACCATGGCCAAAGTAACTAGTACTTCTGCACATGCTCAGTAGCTGGACAATCACAACAACATTTCATCCATCATGTCATGACTCCCAGTCGAGATTCTTCTGGACTTAGTGTCTTTATTTTGACAGTCACCATAATAACAATCCAACCTGGTGGCCTCTCCACTAGAATGTCTGTGTTCTCCCAGTGTTAATGTTTATAGCAGATTGTTGCTGCATGTGTATGTATTCATTGCAAAAACCAACAGTAACGTTGACTCGTGGCCCAGGAAGTTAACGACATTGCTTTCAGTGCTGTTTTCGTGGAAACAACATCATTTTCAAAATATTGCTGTGTGAACGCAAAACCTCTCTGACAGGAAAACACAAAAATGATGTTCTGGTGTAAATAACATCATTTGGATTGAGGTAAAGTTGGATGGTTCTGTCAGACAAGATTTTGAAGACAGTTTTCTATAGATGTTAGGATTGATTTAGACTTGTTTAGTTTCCAGCAGCAGGGAGGCGACCTGGCTGATCCTGCCAGTAGCATATCCTTGTCTCAAAGACTAAGAAGCCATGCAATTGTAAGTTTGCATAAGATAAGATAAGATAAGATCGCCTTTATTAATCTCACAGAGGAGAAATTTACTATGGCCGGTACAGTGAAACTTCAAATGCCTTCAAATGCCTCATTAACTCTGGTCCTGTGCAACAACTGTTTTCAATCGAGTTTGAGGCTTGATTTTCAACAAGAACCGGTAGCTTTAAACACCGTTCTGATGCAAAATGTAATACATTGGTTCAAATAACCTGACAGATTCAATATCATCCATCTATAGAGGTAGAAATACAAAAGAGCAGATCTTAACATTGTATGACACATAATATTCATGAGCACTTTCTAAAACAGCCACTTCCACACTGCATTCAATAGACTGACTTACAAAAACAAACAAACATGTAAAGGACCCTCTTTACCTATAATATGGTGAAGTTACTCCCTTCAAAGTCCTCATATCGTTTTACGAGTATTTCTGCTCATTTGTTTTCATGGATTTAGTGCAACTTTCAGTGGGGCAATGTTTTTTCTGCATGACGTTTTTTTCCATCTGACCTATAATTGTGTCCAAACTGGACTACAAAACGCATGTTACCAAACACAACCATCTCTCTCTCTCTCTCTCTCTCTCTCTCTCTCTCTCTCTCTCTCTCTTGCTCTCTCTCTCTCTCTCTCCTCTCTCTCTCTCTCTCTCTCTCTCTCTCTCTCTCTCTCTCTCGCTCTCTCTCCCTGCAGGTACCTGATACCTTCTGTGCTACAAACACTGCCAGGACACACACACACACACACACACACACACACACACACACACACACACACACACACACACACACACACACACACACACACACACACACACACACACACACACACACACACACAGCAGGCAGTGGCAGCATATCATAGCCTCTGGTTGCCCAGATTGGCGATGGAGGGATGTCAGTAGAAGAAGGGTTGCACAGATGGAGGGAGGGAAAAATAGATCGAAGGCCACATGAAATGGAGTGAGAGAAGAAGAACATGGGGCAAAAGTAAAGGTGTATTTATTGAAGGACGAAGGGGACGGACAGCCCGACCGAGGAGGCAGGGCGACGTGTGCACTGAGGGACAGATGGAGGTGTAGAAGAGGCGGGAGAAAAAAAAAAGTGATAAACGGGAGAGTGAGTGATGGAGGAGCAGGAAAGATGATGAAGACTGGAGAGAGTTAAAGGAAGCAGGGATTTATCAGTTTGGAAGCTTCAAGATCGAGAGCTTTTGGTCAGAAATATAGTCTGTGACTCAACAGATTAATATTTTATGACTCCAAATATGCGACTAACCACTTTACTCACAACTAATTAAAAAGGCCGGCAGGTACATTGTGTCATCACATCTGTAAGGATGGGTTGACTTCTCCTGAATCACACTTCATCTAAGGTGGAGACGTAGTCTTCCTCTTGCAGCAATCGGTTGTGTTTCACCAGCAGACCACACCACAAACACCACAGCATGGATTTAACTGCCACACACCGACGCTGTAACTCACACAACTTTCTACTGTGGTTCAAAATGTACAGAAACTAGATTGTTGTCAAAAGCAGGAGATAGTTTGTTCATTCAGTTCAATTTCTACAGCGCCAAATCCAACACTGTCATCTCAAAGCACTTTGACCGAGTAAAACCAATAATTGAACACGAGCAAGTAGAGGAGGGAACCCTGCAGAACCAGAGTCAGAGGTGGAGAGCAGGATAGGATGGGGTCACATGAGCTCGTCTGAGGTCGATACGTCTTATATATAACCTGGACCCATCAGGTTAGAGTGACAGTTGGATTTTCTGCTTTATTTCTTGATTCCTACAAAGAATAATGAGGAATAGAAACTGTAATATTGTGGAAATACTCTCTTAATCCTCTCTTCCTTTCGTCTCTCATCTATCTTCTCTCGCGTGCGTGTCTGTTTTTCTCTGCTCACATGTGTCAGTGTCACAGTCTGTCTCTGTCCTATTCCCTCTATTCTTCTTCCCACTAACTGCATCACACATTGCAGCAACATGTAAAAAAACCTACCCCAACTGCCTCCCCCCTTTTTCCTCCATGTCAAAACCAAAGTCAGACGATAAAGAGGCCCAACGTTGTCAAGACATGGAAACTTCCAGGAGTTAACAGTTTTCTCTCCATCCCTCTCCTTCTCTTTCCAGTGGTGTGTGTGTGTGTGTGTGTGTGTGTGTGTGTGTGTGTGTGTGTGTCTGTGTGTGTGTGTGTGTTGGGGGGGGTTGCATGCAGGAATGTGGAGGCTCGTAAGTCACCTCTGATTTTCCACTCCTGCTGGGACACATCCCATTATCAGTTTTATATGAAACTAGGAAATTCCTTGTGTGTGTGTGTGTGTGTGTGTGTGTGTGTGTGTGTGTGTGTGTGTGTGTGTGTGTGTGTGTGTGTGTGTGTGTGTGTGTGTGTGTGTGTGTGTGCGCGCGTGTGTGTGTTTACATTTTGAGGAGACCTCAGCCTGTTTACTTTACGTGTAACAGTCAATAATCAGGGTTGGATGTCGATATGGTGAAAAGTCATTACAGTTTAAAAGTGTTTATATTATACGTACAGTTAATTTAAGATGAGGCAAGCAGTAGTTATGGTATGGATAAGTGTGAAGGTGTAGCATGTTTGTGTGTTTTGACCCGAGCTGAGATAAACTACTCACAGCAGCAGACGGGGCTTTAAGGAGGAAGATAGATGCTAATTCTAATCAGAGCTACTGTGAATTAAAGAGGGTTATCTGTAACGGGGCTCCTCCTCCAGTGAACAAGAGCTTAAGGAGATAGCAACAGGGCTGCTTTGGTAGCATCTTTAGCGGTGGCGGTGCTAAATGTCTCAGGTGAAGCTCTTCATTATTATTCAGTTTCAGTCAATGTTAGTTCATTTAAATACAGTGTTTATAAACCTCATTACAACTATCGTGTCTTTTCTTGGTTGAGCGGCTCCCAGTGATGAAACACTATAGTCCTTTTAAACAGCTAGTGAACAGAGACACTTATTAGTACAACTCGTTTATTAACATACTAGTAAACAAACACAAGCAGACGCTTTTAGAAAATTGGAAATTTGCGTTTTGGGGCTGGTTTGCTGGAAATGACAGTTAATCTGGGTTTAGGGAAAATAAAAGGTAAATCTGATGTATTTTTCAAAAAACACATCAATACATATTTCAAAGCAGAAACCTCAGAAAAAGAGCTGCAAAATTCTGAACACATTTCTTGTATTCAAAAATAACTACACTGGAGAAAGTTGAAGTTGACCTGCAGCTTTTCAGACACATTTCTTCTTTCAAACAGTGAACTAGAAGAGAAGTGACAGAGTTAATAATCAGGGACTCACTGCTTGTTGTCTTCATCTCAACATCTCGTAAGAAACATGAGAGAACAAACCAGAACGGGCTTTAAGCCAATCACAGAGCAGCTCTGGCGAGGGGCGATTTAAAAAAGCCCCAAGTCTCGGACATGAAATGAAGCTGATTAGTTTGATTTCCTGTCAGTCACTGGTGTTAATCAGTAACTGGTGAGATTGATGCTAAGCCCCGCCTCCTCAGGGCAGCTTTCCTCACATACACACACACACACACACACACACACACACACACACACACACACACACACACACACACACACACACACACACACACACACACACACACACACACACACACACACACACACACACACACACACACACACAACTACAGAGAGAAATGAAGAAATCCTGTTTTTTGTTGAGGATTATCCGTAAAAAATGAAGTGACTACAGTTCAGGGCTCGTTGTTAGTTTGCGGGCATGAACATATTTCAACAGTATCAATGTTTATTAATACATTTTAGTTAAAAAATGAAAAAAAAAATCTTCTTACTCCCGGGGGAGGGGGAGGGGGGACAATAACAATGTTTCCTCCAGAGTGTCACGACTCCCAGTCCTTTTTCTCCTGGACTTGGTACTTTTATTTGACAGTCACCATAAATACATGGGAGTCTGGTCTCTGAGGTATGGGTGGGGGGGGCTTGGTTATGGAGGGCTTTGTGGGTCTGGAGGAGGACTTTGAAGTGGATGCACTGTGGGACAGGGAGCCAGTGGAAGCTCTGGAGGACGGGGGTTTTGTGATCACGGGTGAGGAGGCGGGACTTAGAAGGTGATGAGAGAAGCTGTTGCAGCAGTAGATTGGGGAGGTGATGAAAGTATGGATGAGTGTTTCAGCCTCAGGGAAGGAGAGTGAGTTGTGGAGACGGCCGATATGCGAATCACCTGGACCGCATCTATATATATATATATATATATATATATGTCTGTGTGTGTGTGTGTGTTTTTCCAAGGTGAGGTTGTTAGTCGCCACTTTGGAAATACCTCAGACTTCCTCTGATATATGTTAGCTTTTCAACTCTGCAACTGTTTTCAGTAAGTCAAGCCGGTTCGTAAATCTGCGAATGCCACATTAACTTCCTTGGATCGGTTGTTCTGTGGTACTCAGGCCAATCATTTGCCTGATTGTCTGGATTCATTTATTGTTTCATTATAATAAAAGTGGGGCACAGCTGGAAATAATGGAGTAAGACAGAAGCAGGACTGGGAGAGAAGAAGAAATGGAAGTCGTCACAGGAGGGAAAAGGAGAAGAGGAAAGAGATGAGAATAGAGTCAGATCTGTTCCTTGCCAAGATAGCTTTGGACTTTCCAGTCTGCACGTGAAGGAAAATTAGCAGAGAGATATTCCACACCTTTTTGTCCCTCCTCTGCAGCTTCATCTTTCCATCATCCCGTTTGGAAAGTAGGCAGGAAAAGAAGCTGAGAGATGTGATCAGCTGGACTGAGAACTTCACTTTCCTGCTGTCACGTGGCTTTAAGGGCTTGTTTTTCACATCAGCCCTGGTTTTACTGGGTAGCACGCGGAGCAGACTATGCTGGATAACAGTCTCCAAAATACACTTGCCTCTTTCATCATTCTGGCAGCTGAACACGTGGAGTCAAACTCCAGGTGAGACTGGGTTACCTGCCCAAACCGGCCGCTTCAGTAAGCGGCCTCCAGACACAGCCACCACCGCTGGAGTTTGGCTGCTGGTTATTCCCAAGCTGCAGCCATGTATTCCAGATGTAGATTTGAATCCAACCTATGACCTTGTTTCATGTCATCCCCCTCTCCCCGACAAATTTTTCCTTTCACCGGTTTTTCCTCATTCTTTCCACACAGCCTGCACCACTCAACGCACTGCACTGTTAGCATTGTGTTTTCAACCAGTAATGTACACACATGAACTGGATGAACAGATGAACTGGAACCGATACTGATACTAGTATCGGGGATTGGTTCGATACCAGGCATGAATACTCGTACTCATAAAACCGACCCCGATACCGCGACACCCAATAACGCTTTATGGCAGCGTGTTGTGTGTTTAGACCTACGAGGGCTACCGTAGTTGTATTAGTGGTGTGTGTGTGTGTGTGTGTTGAGTTCCTGTAGCAGATCGCAGCTCCTCCGTGTATGTTCGGTGTGTACATAAATAAAAGGTTAATGGCTACTGGAGTCATATCCTTGTTATGTAAGAAGATACACTAAAGACATAACAGCGCATTTCACGGCAGGTGAGGAGCAATGAGGAGCAGTTAACAGTTTCTGAGATCAACACTTGTTGATCAACACTAATTTGCCAGTTAGTTTCATGTTCAGCTTCTTGATAGACCCGCTCCGCATTGCACGCGACTCTCTCAGACACGCTGGTCAAGCGAGCTGCTCGTCTGTTAAACGGGCCACACACACACACACACACAGACACAGACACACACAGACACACACACACACACACAGACACAGACACAGACACACACACACACACGCACGCACGCACGCACGCACGCGCGCGCACGCACGCACGCACGCACACACACACACACACACACACACACACACACACACGCATTTTCTAACAGTATAACATTTACATTTTCTTTATACAATGAATCAAAGAAAAAAGCTTTAATAGCATAGCGGTGAGGGTGAAGGTCAATACCATCAGACTCAGTGGGTCAGTGGCGTTTGGAGTTTTAATCTTTATTTGTGGCATTTTCATTTGTTTGGAAAATCAATGTGGTGAAGGAGTATGTTGTAGTGAAAAAACAATCAATAACCAGATCCAATCAGTTTCATACCTTGGCGAAAACACACAGATTTAGTGTGATCATGTAAGAACAGTCCAAAAAAAAAAAAAAAGTAATTGTGTGTGTGTGTGTGTGTGTGTGTGTGTGTGTGTGCGGTGTGTGTGTATGTGTGTGTGTTCTCACAGACATGAAACAAAAATACCGTGTCATGGTTTTCCCCTGCCTCACTCCAGCAGACGAGAGGAAACAGGACAATTTGGAAAAATGTGATCTCAAAACAGTGTGTGTGTGTTTGTTTGTTCCAGTGTGTGTGTGTGTGTGTGTGTTTGTGTGTGTGTGTGTGTGTGTGTGTGTGTGTGTGTGTGTGTGTGTGTGTGTGTGTGTGTGTGTGTGTGTGTGTGTGTGGACAGGTTAAAAATGTATTTCTGCTCATTTGTTTTCATGGATTTCGTGCGACTTTCAGCAGAGCAATGTTTTTTCTGCATGAAGTTTTTTTTCTTTCTCAGTTTTTTCCATTGACCTATAATTGTGTCTGAACTGGACTACAAAACTCATGTTACCAAACACAACCATCTCTCTCTCTCTTTCGCTCTCTCTCTCACTCTCTCGCTCTCTCTCTCTCACTCTATTTTTTTCTTTCATCCCATACATCTTCTGTGCATCTCTCTATTCCATCACTTCTTTCTTTCTTCTCTTTCCTCTGTTTTTCTTTCCTCATCTCACCCATCTTTCCCCCTCTCTCCTTCCAATGCCACTCTTCTCCCCCCTCCCCCCCCCCTCCTTGTCCTCCTCCTCATTTCCTCCTCCACTCCTTCTCTACTCTCAGTGAGTTTGTGACGTCACTAGTTTAGTTTTGTTTCTTTGCTTCACACCTCCAGTGACCACGTCCTTCACCACATCCTGTTTATTTCCTGTTACCACAATGACTGGACTCCCTTAGAAATACAAACACACACACACACACACACACACACACACACACACACACACACACACACACACACACACACACACACACACACACACACACACACACACACACACACACACACACACACAAGCCTGTATATCCACCTGTTCAACAGGAAGACTTGAAATCACCTAAATGTTTTCTAATTTATTAAACTTATTTCATATATATATATATATATATATATATATATATATGAAATTACATTGTATACATTCTTGTAATATATTTAAATGTTATTATTTAACTTTCATCCAACGTCGAGTTGATCTTTTTACGTTCATGATATCATTAACATGGTTTTAATTTATCTATCACGGTATTTTTTATTACATTACATATTACATATGTAATACATTATATTACATATTACATTTTATTGGTTGTATATTATGAAGTTTCTTGGTTTTGTCTTTTTATGTTATTAATTGAGTTGACATAATTCATTTATTTTGTATATTCACTTGTTTTTGTATTTTTGTATTTTCTATTTCATATATTATTTTATCCATTATTTAATTTAATTTATTATATTATTTAATTTTATTTCAAATGAGAGTTTTTATTAGTAATTTTTGGTTTTGAACTTTTTTCCCAATTAAAAGCCTTTTAATGGTGTTTTATCCATAAAACTCGCTAATTTCTTTCATTATATTCATATATTACTTACATTTCAGTCCGTTTTGATTTTATACAATTTTTTGATTTTAAGTTCTTTAAGTTTCACTCTTTTTTTTAAACTTTTAAATATTATTCTATCAGTCTGTCAATTACTTCAATTTTAATCTATTTTTATTGTTATTTATTTATTTTCTGTGTTTATATATTTTATTTGAAGCTAGTCTGATTAATGTGAAGTTAAACCTATTAAACAGTTTCCTGCTACTTTCTGAAGAAGTCTTTTATGGTTGCTTTATTTCATAAGTAAAAGTCTTTGTGAATTTGATGCGGGTTCAACTGCACAGTGTGACTCTTGAGCTTTAGTATAAATTCCTGCTCTTCCCCTCATAATTGGTTTCCTGTGTCTCCTCTTCCAGGGTGCTCACTTCCTGTTGGGATTCCTGTCGAGACCTCATGCAGACGGACATCAGGTAAGACCCCACTGCTCCAATCCACATGTTCGGACGGGGGAGGGGGCTGCTCCTCGGTGGTTTTCCTCACACAGGAAATGCTCCTTGGGGTGATGAAGTGGGAGTTTGAGTTTCATTCCAGTTAGACAATGCGCAGTTGTTGTCTTTATAAAACGTGTGTTTTTTGTCCGACATGCTTTTGTTTCTTCCCTCGCAACTTTTTCAAAGAAACTATGTGTCTTTATGTGTAAAAATACATTAATATTCATCCTAGGTCATTGAAATGTTACAAATAATTCACTTATTATAATAAGTTGTCTAACTGGGAATTGTCTATCTGGCATGACACCATAGTTTCACATGACTGTGGAACAATGATGTGGCTGTGTTGTGTGATGTGTGTAATGTGTGTAATGTGTGTAATGCAACCAGAAGAAATCAGAAAGTAAAACCAGGAAACCTTAAAGAACCTCGACGGTGTGCTACACAGCAGCCCCGCATCAATGATACTAGCAGTCTGATCAAACTTCCTGGAACAGTTGTGAAAGCTGTCTAATGAGCAGAGAAAGCAGAGACATGGTGGACAGCCACCCCTGCACCATGTTAACACAACCTGAGGAGCAGATTAGACAGCGTCCTACCCTGAGGAACACCAGGGGCAACTAAACCCTGAAACCAGTCAGAAATGCGCCCAGTACACGGCGAATCATGGGTTACACACACAAAATAGAGTTCAAGCGGATCTGTGGCCAGTTATTGGACATATTTTCAACTCTACAGTTGCATAGTGCTCCCAAAGAATGGAACTTGGTTGTTTTTTTCCCCGTGTATTTTAGTCGATTTGATCAATTTTCAAACCTTCAGAAGAACACGAACACACACACACACACACACACACACACACACACACACACACACACACACACACACACACGACGTGGCTTTCAGCAGCTGGCCGTGTGCCAAGGTTATGAGATCATTTGCGTGCACCTTTCAACACGATTCGTCTTTGCCTCCATTGAAGCCGAGACACGATGGATAAAAATAGACCCTGGCTGACCCGTCCTCCCGCTGCCTCTCTCTCCCATCCTCACTCTCTCGCCCCATATTGTTGCAGCTGTCTGGCTCCGGTTGGGTACAGGCATAGGGGTGTTCGCGGTCGGGGCTTGGAGGATTTCTTCACCCCCCCCAGAGGGATATATGGCTTTCATCAGCTTACTCACAATAAACTAAATGTGTAGAAACAGGAGATGAACTGAAGCAACAGATGGAACAGTTTGATGAGTCACTGACAAAACTCGGAGCAAGAGTTTGTTTGGTGCCATTTTGTTGTAAATTTGTGGTCCAGGGCTGAAAAGTAAACATCAAACAGTTTGAACTGGCTCAAATTACGGGTCGCCACATTGTTTGTATGGAGCTAAACAGCAGGATAATTCAGGGGTGAATCCACCCACGCCTGGTTTATTGACAGTGTGCGAGGATGCAGTCGCTCCAGAGGCGGCTCTGAGGGAATCGTCAGCACAGACCCCGTTTGGTTTCGCAGTCCGGCATACATCAACATCTAAATGGAAATACATGTTTGCACGTGGAAACGCACGTGAGGCGGACAGGTGTCAGACAGCTGGGACTGCAACTTTAAGCTTGCTGCAAGTATTAACAATAAAAACTTGAAATACTGCAAATTGTTGTGGGTTTCCAACCAGCAAACACCTGCTCTCCTTTAAAGGTTTGCATAATGGTGACTGTGATGATTTGTGTAAGATTCTTTTTTAAAGATGTGCATGCTGTTGGAGGGTTTACAGGGTCAATGTCTGGGGCAGGGGTTCAGGGTGGGGGGGCTGTCATGTTCGCCTCGCTCTGGAGTTTCTCCACATGCTGACTGTAAAGCACCTGTGGGTGTGAGTGTGTGATTGTCCTTCTGTTCATCCTGGTGGCCTGTCCACCAATGATCAGCTGGGGTCGGCTCCATAGATTAAAAAGATGGATAATGGCCATAAAAGAGAAGTATTGAGTACTTGTGGGTTTATTTTATTCTACCTGGATTACGGATTATATACCCTCACAATCCCTCCCTTCAACCTGGACAAGGGATTATATCCCCCTCACAATCTCACCCTTCTACCTGGCCCAGGGTTTATATCCCCTCACAATCCATGCCTTATACCTGGACTAGGGATTATATCCCCTTACAATCCTTCCTTCTACCTGTACCAGGGATTATATCCCCTCACAATCCCCCCCTTCCACCTGTACCAGGGATTATATCCCCTTACAATCCTTCCTTCTACCTGTACCAGGGATTATATCCCCCTCACAATCCCCCCCTTCCACCTGAACCAGGGATTATATTCCCTCACAATCCCTCCCTTCCACCTGTACCAGGGATTATATCCCCTCACAACCCCCCCTTCCACCTGAACCAGGGATTATATTCCTTTACAATCCCCCCCTTCCACCTGAACCAGGGATTATATTCCCTCACAATCCCCCCCTTCCACCTGAACCAGGGATTATATCCCTTTACAATCCCCCCCTTCCACCTGAACCAGGGATTATATCCCCTCACAATCCCTCCCTTCCACCTGTACCAGGGATTATATCCCCTCACAATCCCCCCCTTCCACCTGAACCAGGGATTATATCCCCCTCACAATCCCTCCCTTCCACCTGAACCAGGGATTATATCCCCTCACAATCCCTCCCTTCCACCTGAACCAGGGATTATATCCCTTTACAATCCCCCCCTTCCACCTGAACCAGGGATTATATCCCCTCACAATCCCTCCCTTCCACCTGTACCAGGGATTATATCCCCTCACAATCCCTCCCTTCCACCTGAACCAGGGATTATATCCCCTCACAATCCCCCCCTTCCACCTGAACCAGGGATTATATCCCTTTACAATCCCTCCCTTCTACCTGTACCAGGGATTATATCCCCTCACAATCCCCCCCTTCCACCTGAACCAGGGATTATATCCCTTTACAATCCCTCCCTTCTACCTGTACCAGGGATTATATCCCCTCACAATCCCCCCCTTCTACCTGTACCAGGGATTATTTCCCCCTCACAACCCCCCCTTCTACACAACCTAGGGTCTGTATACTCTTTCCTTCTGTGTTTGTGCTCTACTTTTCTCTCCTTCTATCCAATAACTCTGACTGTAACAACACAGACTCTACCTATGAGCCTGGTTCTGCAGGTTTCTTCCTGTTAACAGGGAGTTTTTCCTTTCCACTGTCTCATCTGCTTGTTCATGTGGGAATTGTTGGGTGTTGTATTTGGCCCCATATAAATAAAAATCGAATTGAATTGATCCAACCTGCACTGGCAACTGTGAAATGGATGATTCGGTTTAGAAGATTAATGGATTGATGTCATAAAAACCGCAGATTGTTGATGATTTCCAACAATGAAACATCTGCTGTTGATTAAACATGTGAGCTAATGTGAAAGCAGTGATTTGAAGGTCTCTTTTTTCACTACTTTGGTGGAGTTAGTCACCTCACCACAAGAGGGTCAATCTCTTTATACTTTCAAAGGTAAATATCATTAAGAGTATTCAAACTTTATTAATCAATTCATAAACTAGTAATTGTTCTATTTTCTCCTCAGTCAGTTCTCTATTTGTTGAAGCTGCTGGCTGACTGTGTGGAGTTAGCATGCTAATATGTATTTTTTGCATAGTTTGTGTGTTTGGATGAAGTAAACCAACGTATCTTAGGTCATGTGCTGTTGTCCATTTTGCACATTTTCAGTGGTTGTGGGGCTATGCGAGTCTAAATTGAGGTGAAAAGTGGATATTTTAAAGTTATAAAAGTCAAAAGAAGGCTTTTTTTAATTTTTTGTTCCACAATCACAGACACCACATGTCTAAATAATCATGGAAAGTATTTTGGGGGGGAAAAAAATCATGCGACTTCCATTACATTTTCTTTTCATTTAGATGCTATAATTGTCCTTTAGAAGCTGCTGTAATCTGATTACAATGTGATCTTGGAAGCAGACCTGCAGACAATAATGTAAAGCTCTAATTAGACTATTTCCTACCACAGTGTGTTATTGAGTCAGCTGGAACCTTCAACATTTTGCTGTATGTGCAGGAAAAAGGAATGAAGAACAGGCCAGGGTCAGGAAGCACAATGTACTCAGTTACACTTTATCAGTATACGACCACTGAGTGTTGAGATCATATAATCAAAGCTGGGGAAATTTGTTGTTTGAGAGTTGTTTCTCTGATACTCCCTGACAGTGTGTTTGATACTTTTGGAAAAGCCCATTTTTTAATGGTGTCACATTTGGAAGGATCATGAGAGGCCTGTGGTGTGATTTACGTTTGATCATTCACATTAAATTCCTGTAAGTAATACATTACTGAAAGTGATCTCATTGAACACGTCATCTAATACGGAGATAAACAACAACACTATAAGTCATCAAGTGTGTGTGCATATGTGTGTGCATGTGGGACAGAGAGAGAATTGTGTGGGTTTGGGTGTAATTTTTTCTTTTTTTTCTTTCGCCCTTGTCCTGTTCAGCAGCTTGGGCAGACAATATGATGTGATTGAGAGCCTTCTGATGTCAGAACAGTTTTAGCTCTTGCAACAGGAAGAGACTAAGAGTCTCCCCATGTTGCTGCTTTATTAGAAGTTGGCATGGCTGCTGTACATGACCGGGGGGGGGGGGGGGGGCACTCAAAGAGATAGACGATTAAGAGGAGAGAGAGAGAGGGGGGGGGGGGGGGGGGGGGACAACATTGTTATTAGTGCTACATATATTATTTACAGTTATCACACTGATCCAAATATTTTCCAACTGTTATGAGATTAAACCAGCCTGAGCAGTTCTATCTAGATAGTAACATTATTTTCTAGATTAAACCAGCCTGAGCAGCTCTATCTAGACAGTAACATGATTTTCTAGATTAAACCAGCCTGAGCAGTTCTATCTAGACAGTAACATGATTTTCTAGGTTAAACCAGCCTGAGCAGTTCTATCTAGACAGTAACATGATTTTCTAGATTAAACCAGCCTGAGCAGTTCTATCTAGACAGTAACATGATTTTCTAGATTAAACCAGCCTGAGCAGTTCTATCTAGACAGTAACATGATTTTCTAGATTAAACCAGCCTGAGCAGTTCTATCTAGACAGTAACATGATTTTCTAGATTAAACCAGCCTGAGCAGTTCTATCTAGACGGTAACATAATTTTCTAGCAAGAGTATGAATTAGTAGGTAGGCAAAAAAAAAAAAAAACAATAAAAAACAAAACAACAACAACAACAATGATAACAAAAGCAAAAACAAAACAAAACAATGAACAAAAACATGATTTTCATCATTGAAAGAACAATAGCAGAAAATAAGAAAAATCAGCAGCAAATCTCATCGATGAGGAGTGGAAGTGTGTGTGTGTGTGTGTGGTTTGTCCACTGGGTATGATTGGAACTGTTGTGGGGGGGCCTGCAGTACCACCCCGGGGCCTGAGGCCACCAGGGCCAGACGCCGCCACTCCGGCACCCGGCAGCCCCCCGGCCTTGGGGGGCTGCCAGGTTGGGCTGCCCCAACCTGGAAGGCACCAGACGGAGAGTGCAGAGAAGACCCCCCCCCCCAGGCAAGAGGGGCCCACAGGAGAAGGATATTGGGCGCAGAGCCCCAGGCCTCGACCCGAGCAGCTAAGCCGGGACCGGCGGGAGCAGGGCTCCCAGGCCACGCGAGCAGGGAGCCCCCCTATCCCGGCAGCCCCCGATCCTGGCAGCGGAGCCCGCCGCACTCCCGGGGGCCAGCTCCCCACCACCACCCCCCAGCCTGGCGGGACAGAGAATGGAGTGACTCTATGCGCCAGTGAGCAAAGGGATAGTGCAATGACCCTTGCGGCCACTAGGGGGGGCAGCGTGCTCTTTCGAGGATCACGTGACCACTGGGTCAGGCGCAGACACCCAAAGAAAACCACGCCGACCGTGAACTCGTCATGACCAGAAAAGTAACAGCTGTTTTGGTTGCGCTCAATGTGAGCCGGGGGTTAGTGAAGGCAAAAGAGGAAGAGACAGAAGAAAGTAGTCATAACTCTGGATGAAACATTGTTCTTATTGTCTCTACTGAGCATGTGCATCACTACTAGTTACTACTGCTGTGGTGATCATGTGCAGGAGGAGCGTTTTCCCCCATTTCCATGGCGACAGAGTCAGATTATATTCAAAACACTTGTGTTTTTCCCTGCCTCCAAGGAGATGGACGTGGTGCATTTTCAAAAAGTTGTATGTTCAGTGTCTCCAAGCACCGTTGTCATGTAACTGACACAGAACTCAACGAAAGATTTATGTTCTCACTTGAAAACGTTGTCGTGTAAACGGGGTCTGTGTGTATTGGTTGTGCCCAAACAGCTCATTCTGCTGAGTTCAATTGACCAACTGTCCTTTCATGAGGCAACGACGACGGTTGTGGTGAACAAACTGCTGGTTTTGGACTGTAATTGAGTGTTTGAGATCTTTCATGGATCTTCAGGAGAAACAATTATTTAAAGATTTTAGGTCATAACTTCCCAAAAAATTATTAATAGTCCAAATATAATTAATGGTCAGAAGCCCCGTTCTTAGAAAGATGGTTTGAGCTTCCACAGAGCGTCTTGTGACCAACTGGGAACTGGTCCAGGATTTTCTGAATGAATTCATGATCTTTCAACTGACCCAGGTTCAGCTTCTTTCAGTGTCTGGCTTCAGGATTAATGTGTAATCATAATAGTTTTATAACCACTGATATGAGTTCACCTCTGGCTTTGCACAAGAGAAAACATGAGGTTTATGAGCCTACATTTAATATTTTTTCCATGAGGTAATGGACTAAAACTGGTGAAGGATTTCATTGGGGCGAAGTTGCACAGCATGCAGTGATTTGAGTGTTTGTGCTGATGTTTCTATCTTCTTCAAGACCTTGACTTGGTCTCAGAGTTCAGGTTCAGTTTAGTGTATTCAAGTCTCTTATTGTGACACTTTAACTGCAGCTGTTCTCACAGTTGTCCAATACAAATACACATATTAATGCCCTGTTTGTGGTTTTCTTAGAACAGAACAGTTAAAAATCCTCTTCTATACAGTTTGTAAACAGGGCCTCAGCAATTCCAAATGATTTACAGGCATTTTGACAGGAATCAAGGCAAGAAAAAGATTGGTCACTGTCAATTGAATCCCCGTCTTTTATTGAATGTTATTCCCGCTGAAAGTATGGTAAAAGCTAAAGTTTCAGTTTGTGTAGAAATGTTAAAAGGCCAAACAGCTATGAAAAACAGCTTCTTTCTCTCTGTCCATGGTTGTTGTTTTTTTTTAAGTGTGATTATTAAAGAAGGAGATAGGTCTGTCACATATGTAGTATTCTTTTTTGTATATTGTTGCTTAAAGCTGTTTGTCTTTCTCTCTTCCTTTCATCGTTCTGCTCCTTTTCGACTTAACTCAATTGAAACAGCCATCACTCGATGCTCTGTTGTTGCTCTGCTGCTCTGCTGCTGCTGCTCTACAGCTGCTCTGCTGCTCTGCTGCTCTGCTGCTGCTGCTCTACTGCTCTACAGCTGCTCTGCTGCTCTGCTGCTCTACTGCTCTACAGCTGCTCTGCTGCTCTGCTACTCTTCTGCTCTGCTGCTGCTGCTCTACTGCTCTACAGCTGCTCTGCTGCTCTGCTGCTCTGCTGCTCTGCTGCTCTTCTGCTCTACTGCTCTACAGCTGCTCTGCTGCTCTGCTGCTCTGCTGCTCTTCTGCTCTACTGCTCTACAGCTGCTCTGCTACTCTGCTGCTCTGCTGCTCTTCTGCGTAAAATGCATAACAATCCTGTTTGTGTGTGTGTGTGTGTGTGTGTGTGTGTGTGTGTGTGTGTGTGTGTGTGTGTGTGTGTGTGTGTGTGTGTGTGTGTGTGTGTGTGTGTGTGTGTGTGTGTGTGTTGGATGTATTTCCCATCAGCCCTGGTCATCCTTACCCAACCCTTTCCCAGAATCCACCACTGACTCACTTGAAACAAATTTCACAGTCAGCTGTTTGACTTAAAGCTGACAAAGACAGTCAGAACTTATGTAATGGTGTGTTTTGAATGAAAATGTTGTACTGAACAGTCACTGCTGGATACACCTGTCCAGGTATTCTAGACCTGCACAGCTGGAGTGACTGGTTGAGAAACAGGTTGCTGTTGTTGATGGAGTGCTTTAGGTTGAGCCTAAACAACAGCAGAATGGTTTAAAAACATGTCCGAGGTTTACGCCAGTTTAAAAGCATAGGTTTAGGCTCGTCTATGACGTCACGACACCTGTCCCAGGAAGCAGTATCTGTGACCGTCGTGATTAAGTGGTTAGTCTTCAGAGTAAAACCACATCCGTGGTGAGCGTGGAAAATCCCAAACGGTTCCTCCGCTCCACATGCGGTGATTTAGTAGATCAACATCTGCAACAAGGACAACTGGTGCCATAATAACCTTTAAATTCAAATTTGTATGGAAAATGTCTATATTTTCACAAACTAGTGCAGAAAATGATTACAATCTCAATATAAAGCCAATTTTAATAATGCAAAATACAGTGAAATGTCCAAAAACTGTCTATCACTGTTGCATTATGGGTGTTTTTACAAACTCCCCCTGACAACATGGCTTTAAGGCTATTTCTAGTTTCAATGTTTTTAAAAAAAAAAAAAGTTTTACAATTTGCTTGGTGGTTTGGCTGAATTGGAGGCTCTTGCTGACTGGTTTGCCACACGGCCCTTACGTCTGACATCCCTGATGTAAACCATATTTTACTGTGTATTTTTTAAATTGGAAAATGCATAGAAAAAGAAAAAAATGCAGGCTTTTTAACAAAGACAATTAATTCATTATTTTAATCCTGAAGATGTTTTAGATTATTTTGTGAAGTTAAATATTTCTAATCGTTATAACAAATAATTTGGATTTTTCGTCAATACTGATGTACAGAAAATACTGTCAACAAGCTTGCCTTTGGTTTGAGTCACGAAATAAATATAAACCTTTATTCAATAAAGAAATATATCCTTTACTGATTGGTTTTGGTTTTGCTCAAATAATTCCCCCTGAAAAACAACATATAATCTTAGTTTGGAATTAACTGAATGATTTGATTGTTTCTGCCACAGATTTGACTCATGTCCACACAGAAAACAAGTGATTCTGTCCAAGCTGGAAAAAATCAACAACTCTCCCGCTTCATTCCTACACAGTCATTTCTGCATGTGAATCAGTGTTTCCTTGTGTTTTCCAGCTGTTATATAAGCTGTAACGTACGTGGCCTATCCTATTCCTCTGGAACATAAACAGAGGAATTCTGACTTTCTGATTAGGGCTGGATGACTGCAGCAGTGCAATTCCTCTGAGCAGTCCTGTCCCTGAGCTTTATGAAATGCTTCATGCCGCTTTAGCATCCATGGCTGCCCGTGATGCAACCAGACTTTCCAGGGCATGACTTCGCAGCGTCTATAAAAGTAAAATTTAGAGTAAATTTGGGCCCTGCTAAGCCTGTGGTGTTCCTTTGTCTGTTTTTTGACAAGGCCCTTTAAATGCAGTTCAGCTCCTCATTTTCAAAGTTTGGCATTTATGGTGCTAATTTTCGTTATGCAACAAGGATCTTAAGCAACAGAGATCCCTGCCCTTCTGAAGTCAACGTTTTGCAGAAACCCTCCAGAAGAGAAGCACCTGTTCAGAAATCGCCTCTGTTTAACTCGTGTTCACTTCTATTTCTGAGTCTCCTCCCATTTCTGACGTCAACCAATCACCACAAAGTACAGCTTTCAATATTATAGGCCCTGTTTACCCAGCAACGTCTCATCTGAAGCCGAAAGCCAGTTCAAAACTAGCAGAAAACGTGTCTCGTATTGTCAGAAACCCATATGAAACCAGTCATAAACGAGCCAAGAACGACTCCACAATTAGACCCGTCAATTGGAGCCTGAAATTAGTCCAAAACTATAATAACACTTGTCAAAAACAAGTAGAAAACTAGCAAGAAGCAATTCTTAGGCCCTGCTTGCATTTCAATGGAAAAAGCATCGTTTTTGCATTTCAGAAAGAGCAGCAATGTTGAAAACGTAGTAGTTAGCATGTTGGGCCAAAAAATAACCCTGTTGTTTGTTTTTGTAATGAAAGCACACTCATGCAGCAGAGAACAACACGCTACAACAATGTGAGAACGCGGACATTTGACAACCAAGTTGTATTGTTATTACAGTGAGTGTCAAAATAAAAGTACCAAGTCCAGGAGAACATGGATTGTGAGTCGTGACACTCCGGAGGAAACATCGTTCTGATCGGCTCTACTGAGCATGTGCAGAACAATTACTTACTACAGTCGTGGTGCGCTTGCATAGTAGTCACATTTTCTAAAAAGTTGCACATTAACATAAAGACGGAGTCTGAGCATTCACAAAATTCAAAGTGTTTTCCTCCATTGCCACGGCGACAGAGTTGGAGTCTTTTCAAAAAGTTACGTCTTCAGTGACTCCAAGCACAATGTCTGGAAATGGACACCCAAAACGCTACAGAACATTTGCGTTTTCACTTGAAAACATCATGTGAACTCATGTGAAGAGACAGTACTCTTTGGGGATTCAAGTAATCAAAGTAACTCCACTGCACCTGTATTGTTCTCTGGTAAAATCAGCATAGTTTAGCTCAATAAGCATGCTACAAAATAATTAGGTGAGTTAACCAATAATTATGGACAAGAGGGTTTCGGCTTATTTGCAGTTGTAATCCAACAGATGAGATTCAGTGAGAGGAGGCCGAGGCTCGTTGAGGAGATATCGCCTTATTAAACAGCACTGAATAAGAAAACCATGCGATTAAACAAACATGAAGTGTTTTTAGTTTGATCACAATTTGTACTAAAAGCTAAAACAACAAGGCACCAGGGGAAAATCCCGAGTCTTTTCTCACACGGCATCTGTGTGTTACCGAACGCGCCCGCTTTGACGTCGCCGCCAGGGTTTGACAGCTGGAGGTGTCGGCAGCAGGTTCCTCATCACCATGGAAACAATCAGCTGTTCACGCTTCAGCTTCTCTGAAAGCGAGGGAGCTTCAGTGTCATGCTGTGCCCTCTCAGACCCAAACACACACACACACACACACACACACACACACACACACACACACACACACACACACACACACACACACACACACACACACACACACACACACACACACACACACACACACACACACACACACACACACACACACACACACACACACACACACACACTCTCTCTCTCTCTCTCATGTAAAGCTGCACAAAGACAGAAATGCAAACATTCACCTATTCACATCCAGTTTGTACTCCTATGAGCATGCTGGTAACTCATCTGCAGTTCCCCATGTGTGTGTTGGCAGTCAGGTGTGTGAAATGTGGTGAATCAGACTCTAGTACTTGGCGTGAAGACGAGGTGGTGCAGATGCTTTCCAGGGCAGGGCTTTTCCTCCTACAGCTCACCTGGTTAGACCTTTCTCAGAAGCCAGGTAGAAAACAAGGAGTGTTACTGTGTGTGTTCCTTCGTTATACTGGTAGTCTGTCAGAGTGTACCTGGCAGAGAAGCACTGATACTGAAAAGGGTACTGGGTCCGATACTGTAGTATGTAGAGTACACATACTTATAACAGATCCCCAATACTCATGTCAGTCATATCAGCAGCGTCAGCAGCAGGTAAATAAGAGAGGTGGAGGTGGTTCATGGCAATGAATAGCCTTCACATATCACATGCGAATGGAGTATAATTTAGGTTTGTTAGCATTTAATAAGTACTCGTATCTGTACTTGGCATCAGCAAGTAGCTAAAGGTTACTACTCGTACTTATATTGTTGTTGGGCCTGGAATCCATGCTGTCCTTCAAACTGCCTCCCAACCAGCTGCTCCCCACTTCTCAGCCTGGGTTCCAAGCAGGACAAACGTCTCTGCAGCACCAGGAAGACCAAGAGAGCACAAAGTGGACCACAGAACCAAATCAAGGTTCAGCTCACTGGCGAGCAGAACACACCATTTGGACCATCCTTTTTCTCTTTTCCTTTTTCGTTTTTTTTCGGATCCCGGGAACCAGACGCGAGATCTTTCCCCCCCAGCTGCAACACGCTCCACGGACCTGCAGACAAGGTGCAGGATCACTGCTCTCCCACACAACTGCAAACCTGAAGCTCACTTGTAGGGGAGCAATGCCCCATGGAAGCCCCGGCCCCAGACGGTGCTGTACCACACAGCGCAACGGTACCGTAAGAGAGCTTTTGTCTGGGCAGCGCTGCGAGATTAGCCTGAAGCTAACCTGCAATTGTGTTTCATGTGCCGCTGATAAGCATCTGTTGTTTCTTCTCCTTCAGCCACACCTCCTCACTGTACAACACACACCTCGTAATCCGCTATGATCGATTGGTCAGGTGCCCGTGAAACTTCTGATACGACATAGAACTGTGGCATGTAAAATGTGTTCTACGCTCTCTCTGCATTGTCAGACTGCAGCACGTTCTAATCCTTCAGGATCTAATAACGCCATATTGCACAGCCCTCGGTTCATCCCAAGTACCTGGTGGAGGACTTCCGGAAAACTTGAAAAACGCAGTGTCTTCATGCACTAAATACAGTGACAGGGTGGTGCAGGGGTTAGCACCGTCACCTCAATCCACTCAAATCCACTCATTAACTTGGCAACGTTTGCACATGACGGGTATTTGTGAGTCAACGTGTGCCGGACCGGCTACCTTTCCAAGCTCCGTCACATCAAAACAATCCTTAATGCAGGTGAAGAAGGGGGCTGTTTTCTCACACAGTGCTCTCATTTACCACACCTCCATGTGTCTTTGAATGCAGCATTCCTGCGAGGTTACGCCACATTTGAGGAGTTTATTACCAAATCTGCAGGGACTCGATTACCCAGAATTCCACAGGTGTGACAGCGATAAAACTGAAGGCGATGATGTTGAATCATTAATGAATGAAGGATGGAGAGTAAAGGGAAGAGGATAAGTGTCATCTCTCCATCTGGTGTCAACGTGTCATCATCATCGGAGGCAGCCCACACTGGGTGTGTGTGTGTGTGTGTGTGTGTGTGTGTGTGTGTGTGTGTGTGTGTGTGTGTGTGTGTGTGTGTGTGTGTGTGTGTGTGTGTGTGCATGCGTGCGTCCGTGCAGGCATGTGTGTGTGTCACAGCATGTGTTTCCCATCTGGTTCCACCCAGTCCCTCAACACTGACTTCATGCTGACCTCTTTTCCTCATCTTTCTTTTGCTTTCTTTTCATTTTATTGTTTGCTTCTTTCTTTCTCAGCCAAAATACATCTCTCTCTCTCTCTCTCTCTCTCTCTCTCTCTCTCTCTCTCTCTCTCTCTCTCTCTCTCTCTCTCTCTGTGTCTCTTGTCCTCCCCCCATCCTTCCCCCACTTACTTTATTGTAATGCAACACCTTGACCCTCGTCTCGCTGTGGGTTGGACGCCGTGATATCATAGTCTCAGCTTTTCCCCGTCGAGATACCATGGAGATGCCGTCATCCCCCGTCACTCTCCCGCGTTTCCTCACCCCTCTGCATCCCGCGTTGCTAAAGATAACTGCTAACAACTCCTTTTAATACGATTATAAAGGCCCACTCGCCTCCTCTTGTCGAACCCGTGAATGGCAGTGAGATCACTTCGCTGGTTTCCAAGCTTGACTCTCGTTCACTTCATTCACATCCAGTCTCATTTTCTCCATGTACTTGTGGCAATCTGCCTTTGTCTTTTCCTCCTGTTTCTTTCTTTTTAAGATCTTCACACTTGTTGCCAGGGGTCTTGAAACAAGTGAGCAGAATTGGAAACAAGTGAGATTACCTCACACTGTTGGCAGACTGCTTTTTCACTCGCCTGAAGAAAGAAACAAGCGAATCTGAAGTGAATTACTTCTCCAATTCACTCATATTTGGTGTTTTGTGAATTTCTCAAACTGCACAAGATGCCAAATGAGATGAAAAACATCCAAAGGTCCAAAGACATGTTGTTGGAGTGTTTCACTGCTGTGAGACTGTCGCTTCACTGTGCTGTGTTCACAAAGAGCCGTCTTTATTTGGGGTGATTTGTCTAACCATGTTTGACAGAGGAAATATAAACTTCCAGCTCTTAGTTTTCTGTCTACATATAAGAAACGTTGTTCCATGGAAATACAATTTTCTGAGCAGGGCTCCAGCTTGTGGGACCGTGATCGAGTTAACCTAAATTAATGTAGTCAGAGAGATACTTCCTACCCTTGACGTGCGAACATTTTCAACCCAACCCGTATGGTCACACGCTAACGGGGACTGCTGCCATGCAAAGTGCTCAACCTCCATTGAAAACTATTGTGTTCAGGGTCTTATCCAAGGATGCCACAACATGTTGATAGGATGTTGAGGGATCAAACCAACAACCTTATGATTAGAAGTCAACCAGCTCTGCCAACAAATATTGATGAAGCTGATTTCATTTGTTTTGCCATGTGCAAATCTAATTTTGAGGAACCTCAGACCTCCTCTGTGGTCTGTGGCACCATCTCAAAGGGATCCTGAACTCCAGTTCACAAAAGTAATATTCTTTGAGCTTTAAAGCAAAAGTGGTTATGTTTTGTTAAACAAGCCGAACAAAGAACCAGCAATCGCACTTAGGTGTCATTTACAATTCAACCATTCAAGTGAAAACACATTGTTTTTTCTTCTTGTTGTGAAAAGGTTTCACATTTACACAACAACTTTTTTTAAATGATGTCTGTGTACATGGAAACAGCAGAAATGTTCAAAATGATGTCATGAGCGTGTTAGACAACAGGTTGGCGCTGTTGGCTGTGGTGCAACTCTGGAAGCCACCAGTGATTTTATTGTATACCTGCTTCCACGTGCAGAAGAACTATTCACTATGGCCACGGTGAACATACAGTAGCAGCATTTCAGAAGTTGTGTTTTCCTCCGTCTACTCGAAGACAGAGCCGGAGGGTTTTTCAAAAATGTGTTTATTCCTCTGTTTACCCAGAAGCAGAGTGAGTTTTATTTGTTTGTTTGTTTTTTCTTTTTTTCTTTCATTTTCCCCCCTTTTCCATGGAGTTGGAGCATTTTCAAAAAGTTGTGTGTCCCCCCTGTTTCCATGGACATGGAACATTTTCAAGAAGTTCCTTGGGAACTGTTTTCAAAAAGTAGCATTTTCAGTGGCTCTGAGCACCATTTTTCACTTGAAAATGTTGTTGTGTAAACCTTACTATATATTGGCAGAAGCAGAGGACTGATATGAGCTAGTATTCACAGTCACGTACAAGAAAGTTGGGGCCATCATTTCACCAAACCTGCACGTCTTTGACTTGTCTGAAGATGCCAGAGTACAGAGAGGAGCAATGCTAATGGCTACACTGCGTCTCCCATCACATCAGATGCTAAAGAGGTAGAGTCATCAAAAACTCGCTCAACCTTCTACACATAAGGTTTTTAGGATATAAAAAGGTCTTAGCTCTTTAATATACACATACAGTTTTATTCTCTCTTCTCTTCCCAACAAAAGAATGAACCTCAGCTAAAACGAAAAAAATATTGTTGAAACATACAACGGTTATGGCCCTTTGTGGTAAAGTAGAAACACTGGCTGGATCTCCTGTCCGTCCAGCCCGATGGGCCACATCAGAATGGAGCTTGAAGCAGCAGAGGAGGTGTGCTGTGACCCTTCAGGCTTTCCATATCTTACAGCTTCTGAGGCCGGAAGTCGGAACTTACTTGGGCCAGCATCAGTCTTCTCATGTGCTCCTTCAGTGTCTGCCGTCTCCCTGAGCACTATCATTCTTCCCCATTCAGCTTCCTGCCCCATAAATATTTGAGTATCCCCATTAGGGGGTGAGGTGATCTCAGCACGTGCGTTCACGTACACATTCAGCCAGGCCGCGGTAAGGCGTAGTAGCCCCTAATAGTCTTGTCGGAGCGTTGTGCCCCGGAGCTCACAGGCTAATTAAGAGCAAAACAGGTTTAACGAGTTTAGACTGTTCATTAAGCCAGAAACCTGATTAATTAACATTCAGGGGGAGAAACTCGTTAACGAGTTGTGTGATTAATTAAAACTACAGACGACAGAAAAGTGTAACTTTAAATGAAGAAATAGGTGAGAAATGATTACAGCCACCGGCATGAGTGGAGGAGTGGAGGGAGAGACAAGAAATGATGGACGGAGGCTGAGCAAAAGAGGGAAATGGTGGACAGTGGAGAACAAAAGATGGAAAAAGAGACCAGAGGTGTGCACCATGAAGGATTGAGAAACAGAAAATGGAAGGATAGAACGTGATTGGAGGGGGAAACCAAAGAATCAAGATTAGCTAAATGAACAAAGCACAAATGAGTGAGGTCAAGAAGAAAAAAACAAAGAAAGATTGTTAGTATTAAAACAAAGACTTGATACAGCAACCTGTCACTGACACTCTTTCTTCCTTGTCTGCCTGCTCAAACACAAGGATCAGCTCTCTCTGTTTGGTGGACCGAAGGTCGAGGTGTGTCGTTGCTCCCATAGCTGGACATCCAAGGTCAGAGAACTCAATCTTAAAACAATCAGTCCAAATTATTCAAATAGATAGATGTGACAGTTATACTTCATATTTATACATTTCTGTCACCACAAACCAGATCAACGTTAGTGATAACATGGAAATCTCACCAAAAATTAACAAAAGAAATTAGGAATGCACCAATACTAGTATCAGTATCAGGTGGTGCATGGAGGCGCAGAAAAGATAACAAACCGAATTAATTCATCAAAACCTGAACAAACAGAAATGAAAGAAACCAGAATTAAATTGAACGAGCTTGACCAATAAAGTATGGAGCCTGGAAGATCCAATTAGCTGATTCGAGTCTCTGGTAGGTCAGGGATGGACATTTCACTGTGCTTTTATGTGTTTATGTCACTTCCTGGATTTGAATTGGTGTCATGTAAATGACCAAATGATGCCATGTTGACTTCTTGGACTCTGAAATGTTCCACTTTCCCAGTGGGATGTACCAAGGGGCCATCCACACCAGGAACCTGGTTCACCTAAACCAGATGTTTCTGGCCTGTTGTCCACACCAGGAACCTGGTTCACCTGAACCAGATGTTTCTGGCCTGTCGTCCACACCAGGAACCTGGTTCACCTGAACCAGATGTTTCTGGCCTGTCGTCCACACCAGGAACCTGGTTCACCTAAACCAGATGTTTCTGGTCTGTCGTCCACACCAGGAACCTGGTTCACCTGAACCAGATGTCTCTGACCTGTCGTCCACACCAGGAACCTGGTTCACCTAAACCAGATGTTTCTGGCCTGTCGTCCACACCAGGAACCTGGTTCACCTAAACCAGATGTTTCTGGCCTGTCGTCCACACCAGGAACCTGGTTCACCTAAACCAGATGTTTCTGGTCTGTCGTCCACACCAGGAACCTGGTTCACCTAAACCAGATGTTTCTGGCCTGTCGTCCACACCAGGAACCTGGTTCACCTAAACCAGATGTTTCTGACCTGTCGTCCACACCAGGAACCTGGTTCACCTAAACCAGATGTTTCTGACCTGTCGTCCACACCAGGAACCTGGTTCACCTAAACCAGATGTTTCTGGTCTGTCATCCACACCAGGAACCTGGTTCACCTAAACCAGATGTTTCTGACCTGTCGTCCACACCAGGAACCTGGTTCACCTGAACCAGATGTTTCTGGCCTGTCGTCCACACCAGGAACCTGGTTCACCTAAACCAGATGTTTCTGGCCTGTCGTCCACACCAGGAACCTGGTTCACCTAAACCAGATGTTTCTGGTCTGTCATCCACACCAGGAACCTGGTTCACCTAAACCAGATGTTTCTGACCTGTCGTCCACACCAGGAACCTGGTTCACCTAAACCAGATGTTTCTGGCCTGTCGTCCACACCATGAACCTGGTTCACCTAAACCAGATGTTTCTGGCCTGTCATCCACACCAGGAACCTGGTTCACCTAAACCAGATGTTTCTGGCCTGTCGTCCACACCATGAACCTGGTTCACCTAAACCAGATGTTTCTGGCCTGTCATCCACACCAGGAACCTGGTTCACCTAAACCAGATGTTTCTGGCCTGTCGTCCACACCATGAACCTGGTTCACCTAAACCAGATGTTTCTGGCCTGTCGTCCACACCAGGAACCTGGTTCACCTAAACCAGATGTTTCTGGCCTGTCGTCCACACCAGGAACCTGGTTCACCTAAACCAGATGTTTCTGGCCTGTCGTCCACACCAGGAACCTGGTTCACCTAAACCAGATGTGTCTGGTCTGTCGTCCACACCATGAACCTGGTTCACCTAAACCAGATGTTTCTGGCCTGTCGTCCACACCAGGAACCTGGTTCACCTAAACCAGATGTTTCAGCCTGTCGTCCACACCAGGAACCTGGTTCACCTAAACCAGATGTTTCTGGCCTGTCGTCCACACCAGGAACCTGGTTCACCTAAACCAGATGTTTCTGACCTGTCGTCCACACCAGGAACCTGGTTCACCTAAACCAGATGTTTCTGACCTGTCGTCCACACCAGGAACCTGGTTCACCTAAACCAGATGTTTCTGGTCTGTCATCCACACCAGGAACCTGGTTCACCTAAACCAGATGTTTCTGACCTGTCGTCCACACCAGGAACCTGGTTCACCTGAACCAGATGTTTCTGGCCTGTCGTCCACACCAGGAACCTGGTTCACCTAAACCAGATGTTTCTGGTCTGTCATCCACACCAGGAACCTGGTTCACCTAAACCAGATGTTTCTGGTCTGTCATCCACATCAGGAACCTGGTTCACCTAAACCAGATGTTCCTGGCCTGTCATCCACACCAGGAACCTGGTTCACCTAAACCAGATGTTTCTGGTCTGTCATCCACACCAGGAACCTGGTTCACCTAAACCAGATGTTCCTGGCCTGTCGTCCACACCAGTAACCTGGTTCACCTGAACCAGATGTTTCTGGCCTGTCGTCCACACCAGGAACCTGGTTCACCTAAACCAGATGTTTCTGGTCTGTCGTCCACACCAGGAACCTGGTTCACCTAAACCAGATGTTTCTGGCCTGTCGTCCACACCAGGAACCTGGTTCACCTAAACCAGATGTTTCTGACCTGTCGTCCACACCAGGAACCTGGTTCACCTAAACCAGATGTTTCTGACCTGTCGTCCACACCAGGAACCTGGTTCACCTAAACCAGATGTTTCTGGTCTGTCATCCACACCAGGAACCTGGTTCACCTAAACCAGATGTTTCTGACCTGTCGTCCACACCAGGAACCTGGTTCACCTGAACCAGATGTTTCTGGCCTGTCGTCCACACCAGGAACCTGGTTCACCTAAACCAGATGTTTCTGGCCTGTCGTCCACACCAGGAACCTGGTTCACCTAAACCAGATGTTTCTGGTCTGTCATCCACACCAGGAACCTGGTTCACCTAAACCAGATGTTTCTGACCTGTCGTCCACACCAGGAACCTGGTTCACCTAAACCAGATGTTTCTGGCCTGTCGTCCACACCATGAACCTGGTTCACCTAAACCAGATGTTTCTGGCCTGTCATCCACACCAGGAACCTGGTTCACCTAAACCAGATGTTTCTGGCCTGTCGTCCACACCATGAACCTGGTTCACCTAAACCAGATGTTTCTGGCCTGTCATCCACACCAGGAACCTGGTTCACCTAAACCAGATGTTTCTGGCCTGTCGTCCACACCATGAACCTGGTTCACCTAAACCAGATGTTTCTGGCCTGTCGTCCACACCAGGAACCTGGTTCACCTAAACCAGATGTTTCTGGCCTGTCGTCCACACCAGGAACCTGGTTCACCTAAACCAGATGTTTCTGGCCTGTCGTCCACACCAGGAACCTGGTTCACCTAAACCAGATGTGTCTGGTCTGTCGTCCACACCATGAACCTGGTTCACCTAAACCAGATGTTTCTGGCCTGTCGTCCACACCAGGAACCTGGTTCACCTAAACCAGATGTTTCAGCCTGTCGTCCACACCAGGAACCTGGTTCACCTAAACCAGATGTTTCTGGCCTGTCGTCCACACCAGGAACCTGGTTCACCTAAACCAGATGTTTCTGACCTGTCGTCCACACCAGGAACCTGGTTCACCTAAACCAGATGTTTCTGACCTGTCGTCCACACCAGGAACCTGGTTCACCTAAACCAGATGTTTCTGGTCTGTCATCCACACCAGGAACCTGGTTCACCTAAACCAGATGTTTCTGACCTGTCGTCCACACCAGGAACCTGGTTCACCTGAACCAGATGTTTCTGGCCTGTCGTCCACACCAGGAACCTGGTTCACCTAAACCAGATGTTTCTGGTCTGTCATCCACACCAGGAACCTGGTTCACCTAAACCAGATGTTTCTGGTCTGTCATCCACATCAGGAACCTGGTTCACCTAAACCAGATGTTCCTGGCCTGTCATCCACACCAGGAACCTGGTTCACCTAAACCAGATGTTTCTGGTCTGTCATCCACACCAGGAACCTGGTTCACCTAAACCAGATGTTCCTGGCCTGTCGTCCACACCAGTAACCTGGTTCACCTGAACCAGATGTTTCTGGCCTGTCGTCCACACCAGGAACCTGGTTCACCTAAACCAGATGTTTCTGGTCTGTCATCCACACCAGGAACCTGGTTCACCTAAACCAGATGTTCCTGGCCTGTCGTCCACACCAGTAACCTGGTTCACCTGAACCAGATGTTTCTGGCCTGTCATCCACACCAGGAACCTGGTTCAGCTAAACCAGATGTTTCTGGCCTGTCATCCACACCAGGAACCTGGTTCAGCTAAACCAGATGTTTCTGGCCTGTCGTCCACACCAGGAACCTGGTTCACCTAAACCAGATGTTTCTGGTCTGTCATCCACACCAGGAACCTGGTTCACCTAAACCAGATGTTTCTGGTCTGTCATCCACATCAGGAACCTGGTTCACCTAAACCAGATGTTCCTGGCCTGTCATCCACACCAGGAACCTGGTTCACCTAAACCAGATGTTTCTGGTCTGTCATCCACACCAGGAACCTGGTTCACCTAAACCAGATGTTCCTGGCCTGTCGTCCACACCAGTAACCTGGTTCACCTGAACCAGATGTTTCTGGCCTGTCGTCCACACCAGGAACCTGGTTCACCTAAACCAGATGTTTCTGGTCTGTCATCCACACCAGGAACCTGGTTCACCTAAACCAGATGTTCCTGGCCTGTCGTCCACACCAGTAACCTGGTTCACCTGAACCAGATGTTTCTGGCCTGTCATCCACACCAGGAACCTGGTTCAGCTAAACCAGATGTTTCTGGCCTGTCATCCACATGAGGCAGTTTTAGAAGCGTGAAAACAGGTTTTTTTGAACTCGGGTCCCAGAGGGTGGAAATTGTAAAACCCCGGCTCGTGCCGTCCAACCCCCCGGGGGGTGGACGGCAAAGACGATCATCTGTTGAAAAAAGATGAGGCTACCCCCCCCCCCCCCCCCCCCCCCCCCCTGCCCACCGTCTGTGACGTCATCAAATAACCACTACAAGCTCTTGTAAAGCTGCAGAAGCTACTGACGCTAGCAGCAGCAGGAGCAGGGCCATAGACCTATAGAATTAGAGTTATATGTAGGTTTATGAACAGGAATCTACTTCTAAAATTTGTATGTGCTGTTTTCTTCTGCGTTTTTGATGTGTTTGGTGAGTCACAGCGCCCCTAAAGGCCTGGCATGTGTACTACATGTCCTGAAGCCTCGTGTTGAGCAGAGTTCATAGTGACATGGACAGAATGTATTTGGAGAAGGTTGGAGAGAAAAAAAAGATCATTTTGCCTAGTGTGGATGTGGCCTAAATTTGGCAGTATGGAGGTGTATTTTTCTCACTTCAAGAAGTTACGTTTCCTCTATCAACATATTGTTGGAATGGTTTCGAAAAGTTGTACCTTGGGAGCCATTTTCAGCGACTCAGCACACAAAACGCAACCATTTTTTTCAGTTTTCACTTGAAGAAGGGGGCTTAAATAAATAGCTTCAGTTCATATGAATTGTTGAAGAGTCAGTTCTACTGAGGCCCTTTGGTCGAGAGGAGGACTTTTCTGTAGCTGTCACTGCAAGCTGCCCCTCCCTGGTTGAGAGTGTATCCTGCTTTGGCCCACCCTCAGCTGGACTTCGCTCCATTTTCCCCCAAAGCCAACTTAGACACAGGCGTAAGTAAGTTTGGAGGATGAAGTGAGCAAAAGAATCTCCAAAATTTAACACCAAAACTGTTTGATTGAACGAAATTGTGACAAATGTTTTTTACCCCAGATCCTTCAGATTTGTGAATTTTTGAGGATACTTTTGTTTCTTGTGCAGAATCTGGGGGCTCCTGTGGTGTCTGTTGAAGGGTTCTCCTTTCTTGAGATTTAAACACAAACTATTGCATCTCAATTTCTGTGTGACAGTGCTGCTGCTTCAAGCATTAAGACAGCCCTATTGGATTATGTATATGCTGCATAGATGCAGATTTAAAAAAACAAAAAACATGATGGAAAATGATCCCTCTTCCTTTTTTCTTCCTTAATAAATATGTGAGCAGCCTTATGGCAGTGCACTATGTGGAGCATATGGTGCACACAGAAGGGGGAAGTGAAGAGAGGCCGAGCTGTGATGATCCAGGACTATAAGGTTTGTAGAGGATCACCACTGGTCAAATCTGGGACTTAAGTGTTCGAGACGTATCAGCCAATATTACTCCAAACATGTAGCACTGACTGAAGTGACTGATTTCTCCGGATTCACCTATGTACGGATGTTTGTTGCTTGACTGCATTACGCAGATGATAGCAGATTGTATGCAAGAGAAAGAAAAGGCCTCGCGTTTACATCTTTATGTGTCACTGGGCCATCACCGTGCATTCAGCCTCCACAGACGGACGCGGAGCGGCTGCAGCTGCGCTCACAGCCTGCAGCGACAAACTGTCAGAGAGCAGCCTTTTGAAGGCGTAATGAGCAGTAAATGCTTCATGTAAAGTGTCACTTGGTCGCGCCTCTCGGTGGCGTCTGCAGCACATTAGAACAAGAACGACCTCACTCCTCGACTGCTACAGAGGTTTGGGGGGAAAAATAAAAGACACAGTGATAGAATTTATTTTGCGGCAACCATGGAGTGCTGACTGTGAAGGAAACTGTTAGAAGGTAGAAAATCAAACTCTCATTTGTAAAGATCATCTTCAGCTACATGATTGTTTAGTCTGTTCCTGACCCATTGACATGCTCTTCTACTTCTTCATATTCTTTCCTTCTTACTATTTGCTCTGAGGTTTTTCCTCTTGGACTATTTTTACTATTTCAACGTCTTTGTCTTCCTCCTCTTTTACTATTTTAACTTCTCTCTTCTTCCTCTTCTATTGCGTGTCTTCTCTTTACTATTTCTATTTGTTCATCTTATCCATTTTCTTGTCAATGGTCTTCTACTATTTCCATGTCTTCATTTGTTTATTTCTCTTCCGCGTTTAAAATGTTTTCAAGTGAAAATGTGAACATTTTGTCATGTTTTGGGTCTCCGTTTACACGACAATGGTGCCCAGATACATTCAAAATGTTACAGTTTTAAAACATTCTGACTCCGTCTCCATGGAAAAAGGGAGAAAATACAACTTTTCTGAAATACTCACCCTGCACACCACAGCTGTAGTAACTCGCACTCCTGCACATGATCAGTAGAAGAACAATCAGAACGATGTTTCCGCCGTCATGTCAGGACTCCCAATCCTTATTCTCCTGGACTTGGTACTTTTATTTTGACACTGTAATAACAATTTTGATCGTCTGTCTGTCGTTTCAGTGATAATGTTTATAATGTATTGTTCTGTGCTGTGTGTGTGTGTGTGTGTGTGTGTGTGGTTCCATTACAAAAACAACCAACAGCGCCAACTTGACCTACTCACTACAACGCTTTTAGCTTTTCTGCCATTTCCGTGTAAACAGACAACAAAAACGATGTGTTTTCACTTAAAACATTGGTGTGTAAACGGGGCCTGTGTCGACAGTTACTATCTGTAACTTTGACTTCCTTGTTCCTTTTGGACAATTTGTCAGTGCTCCTTTTATTCGTCCTCTTCTACTTAAACTTATGTCTCTTATACTATTTCAACTTATTTGTCTCATTCGTCCTTTTCTTTGTCATTTGTCTCTTCTATTTCTGTTTCTACTTCTGATGCCTCTTCAGCTATTTCTAAATCTCAATCTTCTTCAAATATTTCCTCTTATTCCTCATTCTACTTTCTCATTCGGCTTCTCGTACTTTGACATGTCCATCTACTTCGTGTTCTTTTTTTTATTCATTCCTCTTCCACTATTTCTATTGCTTTACCTGCTTCTTCCTTTTCTCTGCATGTCTGAGTATTAATGCACACAGTCCTTCAATCCATCACGTCTTTAATACGACTTATTCCTGCTCAGGTTTGCGGAGACCTGGAGCCAATCCCAGCTAACTCCGGTGAGAGCAGGAGACACCTTGGACAGGTCATTCGTCCATCACAGGGCAAACACTGAGACAGACCCACTCCCATTAACACTTTGAGACAATATGGGGTCACCAAATCAACCTCCAGAGAAAACCCATGTACACATGGGGGTAACATGCAAACAAGGCGGTATTTGAACCCACAACCTTCTGGGGTTGCTTTCAGGGAAGCTTCAGTTCTTTTTTGACAAGCAAGTAGTCCGCTTCTTTATTAAAAGAAAGGAAGTGAAAACAGAGAGGAGAGCAGGAAGAGAGGAAAGGAAAGGAAAGGAAAGGAAAGGGAGCTAAAGGAGAAAGACAAAGGATCAGAGGATGAGTGCAAACTGTGGAGGAGGAGCAGGTGCTGCTGACAGCGCCTTCATCTGTTCCTATGGTTTCCACAGCCCGTGTGTGTGTGTGTGTGTGTGTGTGTGTGTGTGTGTGTGTGTGTGTGTGTGTGTGTGTGTGTGTGTGTGTGTGTGTGTACTCACAGGTAGAGAGAGAGACAACACAGTAGTAAAGACCACAGGAGTAAATGGAACAGTATGCCGGCCTTGTGTAAGCTGTGTGTGTGTGTGTGTGTGTGTGTGTGTGTGTGTGTGTGTGCCTTTAAACATTTATCTATAACACTAATTCATTTGAAATACACTGATATTACAGCACAGACTTCATCCGTCTGACATCAACACTCAGATTAGTGAGGAGCTTCTGCAGGAGGGTTTTAACATAAATACCACTGACAGTATAGAATTTAAATGTCCTCACAGTGACGTTTAAGCACATAACATATATTTATGCTCCAAACATATCCGTTCATATCACATTTTTGTGGCTGCATCATCTGCAGATAAAATGTTTGTTTTAGCCTGAATTATGATTTTAAATGACGGTATGATCCTGGTGGTTGAGCCTGTTTCATGTCTGCAGGAAGGAGGAATCAGTGACCAGTGATGTGACCTGAATCAACTGTTTTGTTTTCTGTTTTCTGTTTCTTGATCTTGTTCTTCAACTAAAATGCACCTGACCTCTGCACATGATCCCCCCCCCCCCCCCCCCCCCCCCGCTCTCTCTCTCTCTCCCTCTATCCTTCTGCCTCGCTCTTTGTGAGGACTATTGTTCAATTCCGGCTTCCTGTGATCTATCCCTCATTCTTCTTCTCCATCTTCATCCTCCTCTTTGATTTTAATTCCTCTTTATTTTACCAGAAAGTTCCCTTGTGATCAAGGTCTTTTTAGCAAAGCAGTCCTAATCGAGATAACCGTCCAAACCACAAACTGAGTAATTGGTGTGGCGAAGTTTGAGACAGTTTATGAGTACAACTTTTTGAAAATGCCTCGACTCCATCTCTGTGGAAACTGCAAAAACGTAGCTTTTATAAAATACTGCTCCTACACATGTCCACCACAGCAACAAAAACGGAAAAACTCTCTGGTTTCATTTGAAACGTTGCGTAGATCCAATGTTTTAGAATATAAGATAGCGAACAAAAAAGCTCCCTCATGCTTCCTGCTGCTGTTATAAAAATACATTAGCAACCATTGCAGAGAGAGACAAACTGAGCCGGATAGAACAGAACATATATATAATTGTCACTTGTGAATTTTTTTTTTAACGGTTCTTCTGCAATAAGCTGTTGTCAGCTGCCACATAAATTGTCAATGCAGGAAGTTGAGAAGAGATGAAAATCTGCAGCAGGAAATGGAACAGGATGAGTTTTTCATTTGCAGGTGTGTGTGTGTGCGTGCGTGCGTGTCTGCATGTGTTTCAGGAGGAAACTGTGATAACATTTAGGAAGAATTTCAAGTATTAATCAAGTGGGATTAGCTGTTTCT
>NC_137667.1:23812041-24029541 GCF_963422515.1 Blennius ocellaris | reverse complement strand
TCCTCACTATACTCCTCACTACACTCCTCACTGCACTCTTCACTACACTCCTCACTACACTCCTCACTACACTCCTCACTACACTCTTCACTACACTCCTCACTACACTCCTCACTGCACTCTTCACTACACTCCTCACTACACTCCTCACTACACTCCTCACTATACTCTTCACTACACTCTTCACTACACTCCTCACTACACTCCTCACTACACTCCTCACTACACTCTTCACTACACTCCTCACTACACTCTTCACTACACTCCTCACTGCACTCTTCACTACACTCTTCACTATACTCCTCACTGCACTCCTCACTACACTTCTCACTACACTCCTCACTGCACTCCTCACTGCACTCTTCACTACACTCCTCACTGCACTCTTCACTACACTCCTCACTATACTCCTCACTGCACTCCTCACTACACTCCTCACTACACTCCTCACTGCACTCTTCACTACACTCCTCACTGCACTCCTCACTACACTCTTCACTACACTCCTCACTACACTCCTCACTACACTCCTCACTACACTCCTCACTGCACTCCTCACTACACTCCTCACTGCACTCCTCACTACACTCCTCACTGCACTCTTCACTATACTCCTCACTGCACTCTTCACTACACTCCTCGCTACACTCTTCACTATACTCCTCACTGCACTCCTCACTACACTCCTCACTGCACTCCTCACTACACTCCTCACTGCACTCTTCACTACACTCCTCACTGCACTCCTCACTACACTCCTCACTACACTCCTCACTATACTCCTCACTACACTCTTCACTACACTCCTCACTGCACTCTTCACTATACTCCTCACTGCACTCTTCACTACACTCCTCACTACACTCTTCACTATACTCCTCACTGCACTCCTCACTATACTTCTCACTACACTCCTCACTGCACTCCTCACTGCACTCTTCACTACACTCTTCACTATACTCCTCACTGCACTCCTCACTACACTTCTCACTACACTCCTCACTGCACTCCTCACTACACTCTTCACTACACTCCTCACTACACTCTTCACTACACTCCTCACTACACTCCTCACTACACTCCTCACTATACTCCTCACTACACTCCTCACTGCACTCCTCACTACACTCCTCACTACACTCCTCACTACACTCCTCACTACACTCCTCACTATACTCCTCACTACACTCCTCACTGCACTCCTCACTACACTCTTCACTACACTCTTCACTACACTCCTCACTACACTCCTCACTGCACTCTTCACTACACTCCTCACTACACTCCTCACTACACTCCTCACTGCACTCCTCACTACACTCTTCACTACACTCCTCACTATACTCCTCACTACACTCCTCACTACACTCCTCACTACACTCCTCACTATACTCCTCACTACACTCCTCACTGCACTCTTCACTACACTCCTCACTACACTCCTCACTACACTCCTCACTACACTCCTCACTACACTCTTCACTACACTCCTCACTACACTCCTCACTGCACTCTTCACTACACTCCTCACTACACTCCTCACTGCACTCTTCACTACACTCCTCACTACACTCCTCACTACACTCCTCACTATACTCTTCACTACACTCTTCACTACACTCCTCACTACACTCCTCACTACACTCCTCACTACACTCTTCACTACACTCCTCACTACACTCTTCACTACACTCCTCACTGCACTCTTCACTACACTCCTCACTATACTCTTCACTATACTCCTCACTGCACTCCTCACTACACTTCTCACTACACTCCTCACTGCACTCCTCACTGCACTCTTCACTACACTCCTCACTGCACTCTTCACTACACTCCTCACTATACTCCTCACTGCACTCCTCACTACACTCCTCACTACACTCCTCACTGCACTCTTCACTACACTCCTCACTGCACTCCTCACTACACTCTTCACTACACTCCTCACTACACTCCTCACTACACTCCTCACTGCACTCCTCACTACACTCCTCACTACACTCCTCACTGCACTCTTCACTACACTCCTCACTACACTCCTCACTACACTCCTCACTACACTCCTCACTGCACTCCTCACTACACTCCTCACTACACTCCTCACTGCACTCTTCACTACACTCCTCACTGCACTCCTCACTACACTCCTCACTGCACTCCTCACTACACTCCTCACTATACTCCTCACTACACTCCTCACTACACTCCTCACTGCACTCTTCACTACACTCCTCACTGCACTCCTCACTGCACTCTTCACTACACTCCTCACTGCACTCCTCACTACACTCCTCACTGCACTCCTCACTACACTCCTCACTGCACTCTTCACTATACTCTCACTGCACTCTTCACTACACTCCTCGCTACACTCTTCACTATACTCCTCACTGCACTCCTCACTACACTCCTCACTGCACTCTTCACTACACTCCTCACTGCACTCCTCACTACACTCCTCACTACACTCCTCACTGCACTCCTCACTACACTCCTCACTGCACTCTTCACTATACTCCTCACTGCACTCTTCACTACACTCCTCGCTACACTCTTCACTATACTCCTCACTGCACTCCTCACTACACTCCTCACTGCACTCTTCACTACACTCCTCACTGCACTCCTCACTACACTCCTCACTACACTCCTCACTACACTCCTCACTACACTCTTCACTACACTCCTCACTGCACTCTTCACTACACTCCTCACTACACTCCTCACTATACTCCTCACTGCACTCCTCACTACACTCCTCACTACACTCCTCACTGCACGCTTCACTACACTCCTCACTACACTCCTCACTACACTCCTCACTACACTCCTCACTACACTCCTCACTGCACTCCTCACTACACTTCTCACTACACTCCTCACTGCACTCCTCACTGCACTCTTCACTACACTCCTCACTGCACTCCTCACTACACTCCTCACTGCACTCTTCACTACACTCCTCACTGCACTCCTCACTACACTCCTCACTACACTCCTCACTATACTCCTCACTACACTCTTCACTACACTCCTCACTGTACTCTTCACTATACTCCTCACTGCACTCTTCACTACACTCCTCACTACACTCTTCACTATACTCCTCACTGCACTCCTCACTATACTTCTCACTACACTCCTCACTGCACTCCTCACTGCACTCTTCACTACACTCCTCACTACACTCTTCACTATACTCCTCACTGCACTCCTCACTATACTTCTCACTACACTCCTCACTGCACTCCTCACTACACTCTTCACTACACTCCTCACTACACTCTTCACTACACTCCGCACTACACTCCTCACTACACTCCTCACTGCACTCTTCACTACACTCCTCACTACACTCCTCACTACACTCCTCACTACACTCTTCACTACACTCCTCACTGCACTCTTCACTACACTCCTCACTATACTCCTCACTGCACTCTTCACTACACTCCTCACTATACTCCTCACTGCACTCTTCACTGCACTCCTCACTGCACTCTTCACTACACTCCTCACTGCACTCTTCACTACACTCCTCACTATACTCCTCACTGCACTCCTCACTACACTCCTCACTACACTCCTCACTGCACTCTTCACTACACTCCTCACTGCACTCCTCACTACACTCTTCACTACACTCCTCACTACACTCCTCACTACACTCCTCACTGCACTCCTCACTACACTCCTCACTACACTCCTCACTGCACTCTTCACTACACTCCTCACTACACTCCTCACTACACTCCTCACTACACTCCTCACTGCACTCCTCACTACACTCCTCACTACACTCCTCACTGCACTCTTCACTACACTCCTCACTACACTCCTCACTGCACTCTTCACTACACTCCTCACTGCACTCTTCACTAAACTCCTCACTATACTCCTCACTGCACTCCTCACTACACTCCTCACTACACTCCTCACTGCACTCTTCACTACACTCCTCACTATACTCCTCACTGCACTCCTCACTACACTCCTCACTACACTCCTCACTGCACTCTTCACTACACTCCTCACTACACTCCTCACTACACTCCTCACTACACTCTTCACTACACTCCTCACTACACTTCTCACTACACTCCTCACTACACTCCTCACTACACTCCTCACTGCACTCTTCACTACACTCCTCACTGCACTCTTCACTACACTCCTCACTGCACTCCTCACTACACTCTTCACTACACTCTTCACTACACTCCTCACTACACTCCTCACTACACTCCTCACTGCACTCTTCACTACACTCCTCACTACACTCCTCACTACACTCCTCACTACACTCTTCACTACACTCCTCACTGCACTCTTCACTACACTCCTCACTATACTCCTCACTGCACTCTTCACTACACTCCTCACTATACTCCTCACTGCACTCTTCACTGCACTCCTCACTGCACTCTTCACTACACTCCTCACTGCACTCTTCACTACACTCCTCACTATACTCCTCACTGCACTCCTCACTACACTCCTCACTACACTCCTCACTGCACTCTTCACTACACTCCTCACTGCACTCCTCACTACACTCTTCACTACACTCCTCACTACACTCCTCACTACACTCCTCACTGCACTCCTCACTACACTCCTCACTACACTCCTCACTGCACTCTTCACTACACTCCTCACTACACTCCTCACTACACTCCTCACTACACTCCTCACTGCACTCCTCACTACACTCCTCACTACACTCCTCACTGCACTCTTCACTACACTCCTCACTACACTCCTCACTACACTCTTCACTACACTCCTCACTGCACTCTTCACTAAACTCCTCACTATACTCCTCACTGCACTCTTCACTACACTCCTCACTATACTCCTCACTGCACTCTTCACTGCACTCCTCACTGCACTCTTCACTACACTCCTCACTGCACTCTTCACTACACTCCTCACTATACTCCTCACTGCACTCCTCACTACACTCCTCACTACACTCCTCACTGCACTCTTCACTACACTCCTCACTACACTCCTCACTACACTCCTCACTACACTCTTCACTACACTCCTCACTACACTTCTCACTACACTCCTCACTACACTCCTCACTACACTCCTCACTGCACTCTTCACTACACTCCTCACTGCACTCTTCACTACACTCCTCACTGCACTCCTCACTACACTCTTCACTACACTCTTCACTACACTCCTCACTACACTCCTCACTACACTCCTCACTATACTCCTCACTACACTCCTCACTGCACTCCTCACTGCACTCCTCACTGCCCACCCATGATGTGCACTCCTGCAGGGAAGTGCTGTAAACCGCATGCTGCCGTAAAGCGGTTACAGTATCGTGGTGTCAGTGGCAGTTTTATGAGTACGAGTATGCCTGGTATCAAACTGATAAAGGTATGTGAAGAAAATCAATATAGACAATGAAGAACGTGCAGAGTGCACAGCAGGTGTGGCTTGGCAGTAAGGCACAATGTTTTTGAGTGAAAATAGAACATGTTTGAGTGTCTGTTTATATGACACTGTAATTTGGAGCCTCTGAAAATGCAAATATTTTTAAATGGCTCGTAAGGGTTGTTTTTTTTTTTTTTTTTTCAATTTTTTCAATTGTATGTGAAGCACTTTGTGTTACAATTTGTTTTGTTAGAAAAGTACTCTATAAATAAAGTTTGATTTGATTTGGTTTGATGAAGATGGAATTTTCTGAAAACGCTTCATATCCATGGAAACAGAGGAAAGTGCAACGTTCCTGAAGCGCTGCTACTGCAGTAAATAGTTTTTCTGCACATGCTCAGAAGCTGGAGTGTCATGACATCCAGTCCATATTCTACTGTGACGTGGTCATTATATGGTTGACTACAGTCACTGGCGGAACAATCCAAATTGGTCATCTGTTCATATGAACGTCTCCATACTCACATTGTTAATGTTTATAATATGTTGTTCTCAGCAACCACTAGTGGCCCAACTTGAAAACTACATCATTTTCAATATTTCTGCCACTGTTGTATAAACGCAAATTTTTCTGAAACTGCAAAAATGTGTTGTAATTTGAAATGTTGTCATGAAGATTGGAGATACACAAAGCACCAGCGAGGTGCTCCTAATGTTATGGCTGGTTCATAAAAGGCATCTCCGCTTCTGATTGTCAGAATCACGTCTGATTTGGTGTCAAAAACTTAACCCCCCCCCCCCAGAAAATCCCTATGATTAGGAAAAGTGGATCTAAAGTACAGGCTGGCACTCATGCTTTTTGAAAAGCAGACAAGTGCATTAGCACTCACATAATGCTGACAGTTTATGTGTTCCTAGTGCCCCGAGATAAAAATGAACTAGTTACAGTGGGATAGACTTTGTCAGCCATCCTGAGACAAATGAGAGCAGCAGAAGCCCTAATTGTATCCTCTCCAGTCTGTGAAGTCTAAGTGAAAGTTTTGCTAATTATCCACTCTACATACTATGAGTTGTGTTATTGGTGTTGCACAAGGCTTGGGATTGCAAATCCTGATGCAACGTAGTGAAAAATGGCCTCCAGGACACCTCGGCTCCTGAGAGGAAAACTAACTCAGCATTATAGGGGCAGCTAAAACCTGCCTGCAGGCATTTTTTAACGAGTGTAGAGGATGGAAGTGGAGGTTTAAGCAGGGAAAGAAGTAAAAGAAAGGAACTCCTGAAGAGAAGAAAGGTTAACAAGGCGTTGAAACGAAACGGTAAGAAGAGGAGAAGGAAAGAGTTGAGAAAACAAAGCAGCTGCAAAGAAAAGATTAGAAAACAAGCTCAAAGGAGGATGTCGATAAAATAAGCTCACTTAAGTTTGTACATTATCTGTGAATGAACACACACACACACACACACACACACACACACACACACACACACACACACACACACACACACACACACACACACACACACACACACACACACACACACACACACACACACACACACACACACACACACACACACACACACAGAAATAGTTTTGTGCCCTGAATTTGCCTCAGAAGCATTGAAGTATTGTGGGCTGGAGGCTCCCACGCGCTCCACAGCCCGAGCCTGGTTGCAGCATTCATTTAAAGAGTCCAGGAGTTGCGTAAAACACATCATGGACTTCTACAATTGCTGCTGTGCACAATACTAATCCAGAGACCAGCACGTGAACTGGGGCTCCTACAATGGCCGCCACTGTGTAGAGGCCTCCGCAGTCTGCGTCACAAATGTCTCTGTGGCAGCGGCCGGAGGCGTCAAGGCTAAATTTATATCATCCGGGAAAGAGAAGGGATTATTGTGAGGCAGCTGTATGTCCGGTGTGTGAACTGGTTTAAGTCAAAATACAGTTTCTGATTACAGAGATGTCTGTTTGCGACAATGGGTTTAGCTCTAGAAAGATCTCAATTTAGTTTTCTTTGCTCATATGTTGACTTTTACAACAATTCATCAAAAGATGGCGCGTGAAACAGAACTGTAAGCATTCAAACAATAAATTACACCCAAAGAATTTTGACACCAATGCTGTGAGTCTAAAGGCACTCGCAGGATTGTTGTGGTGGCATTTTACTACTAAGAGCTTATAAAAAATATAAATGAGTCAAAGAGACTGGAATTCCTACATCAGAAACATACTAATGATGATCCGCAACAATAAGATGGAGGCTTGGATCTGTTTCTGGTTGATTCAGATGTCTTTGGTTCAGACTACTGCATTTAGACTTCAATGGACGTGAGACAGAAGATCTCCTCAAGAGGTCTTGGCCTGTTTGTGTGAAAGCATGCGAACACAAACACATTCACGGAACAATTACAACATAAGTTGTTTCAATTGAAACAAACCTGAAGTCTGAAAACATGCCAGCAGAAGTTTGCATGAGGATGTAACTGGAGACAAAACTAAGACATGCAATCAGTCTTGTGGTGTGGATCTGGAGATCTCTGGCCGTTATGGGGGGTAGAATCTGCAGTGCTTCAGTAGTGATGGGAAGAGGGATCATAAGATCATCTGGTTGGCCTCGATCAGGGGTCGGCAACCTTTAACGCTCAAAGAGCCATTTGGTCCCGGTTTCCACTGAACACTACACCCAGAGAGCTGCAGACATTTTATTTTGACAGTCCCACCGGCAGACCATGCCAGGAGGACACGACACACAAAACCTTCTTCACTGCTGGTTGACAATTTACAACTAATAAACTAAACTACATGAACTAAGCAACAAAAACACAACACAATTATTACCGACACTACAAACCTAATATAACCCCCAATAATTACATTTAAAACACATCAAACAGAAACTCCCATAATGCATTGCAGCTATCAGCTCCTTTATTGCTACACATTATTAAAATGCAAGATAAATGTGGGAGATCTGGGATTTTTAGAACCATGAGTGTGATGGTGTGGCTTTAATGTCCTTTAGTTGTTGTGTAATTCACTAGAATGTTCCGTCACTCTCAACAAGTCTGTAATGAACCTCCTGGAATTGTCGGCGCTCCGCAGCGCAGCAGTTTTACTGTGAAAGGTACAGGAAGCTCCCAGCTTCAGATACCTGTTGAGCCGTGGAGCTGCGGCTCCGGCTGTCATGACCTGCAGCCACAACTCTACGGTCTTCATGCCATTATTGTTGCGTAATGACTTTACATCGCTGCGTCGTTGAAAACCCGCCTACATTTTACCACTCTTTGAAGTGGGACTGCGCTCTGGGTGGCTTTGCCTCCTTACGTCCCTCTCTGGGGGGCTTTGCCTCCTTACGTCCCTCCAGGATGAACTGCAGTGGGACAGAGGCTCAAGGAGCCGCAGTGGAGGGACCAAAGAGGCGCATGTGGCTCCGGAGCCGCGGGTTGCCGACCCCTGGCCTAGATCTCCATCCGGAACTGGGGTTGTGAACTGTGCGTACGACTTGAACAATAGGATCACAGACACGCATGGTCAAAGTTATTTTCCTCTCACGGTTCCTGATTGAGTGACGAGCTCAAGCATCTGGGAGTGATTGAAGTGATTCACTTTGAGGTGGTTCTAAGTTCTAACTGAAGCTCATTCACGCTCTACAAAAAACAACCGTCACTACCTTGAGGGATCTAGTGTGTTGGATTCAACACTTCCCAATTAATCCACCGGCTATAAATCAACATACTGGCCAAACACCAAGAAGAAGAGTCAAGTAGTTTTTAAACGAGCAAAGTGAAGTCCATAGACAGATGCAGGTAGCACAGGTGGTGATGTTGACAAAGAGGCACAGTTGCAGGCAAAGTCTCAGGTGGAAGTGGCTGAAGCTATTAAACACTTTGAGGTGTCACAAAGCTCCTCTTCAAACACTTCCACCATTTGGTATTCACGTCAAATCTACAAACTGCCGTCGCGGATTGTGGTGCTGCTCTGTTAGTATCTGTAAGATTCCAAATGGACAGAAAGAAAGAATAAGCTTAGAGTGCGTACGGAACGCTTTTTGTGTATCCGTATCTCACGAAGACCACTGATGCTCTTGGTCAGTGTACCATGCATGTCCAACTGGGACGAGGCTTCAGGTCAGCCCCGGAAGCACAAGAAGGATTAGGTCTTTTCACCAGGAAATCTGGAGGAAGTGGCAGCACAAGAGCTCACCGGATCGCCATCAGAGAATTCTATATAAATGTGCTTTGAAATGACTGCATTGAATTTGGTGCTAAAGAAATAAAATGTAATTGAATCAATTGTGATTGACAATGGATGCTTAGTTGTCCAAACGATGAATTTACATGAGTTACGTGTTACCAAGTTGCATTTGATTTACTTATCAAACACTCTCCAAAATCAAAAATGTAAAAACCTTCTATGTTTAGTTTATCCATCACTGCATAAAAAGCTCATAATCTTGAGGAGTTGAGTAAGTTTTTGACTGTCTCGTTGAGGGATTCTTTAATTGCAGAGCTACAGGACGTTCTGCCAGCTTGTAAAGTATCTCCAGGGAGCGAGGACAGTCCTGGGTCTCCATGGCAGCATGCTCCAGACATGTGGCATCTCTCTCACGTTATGTACCTTCTCTGGGAAACTTTAAGGTTCCTATTAGTCCTGTTTGGATCACAGGAGACCCTTTAAACCCCCACAACTATAAAATTCTTCCAGTACACAGAACATTGTAGAAAGCAATGCGTCCATCTACAAAACAAATCTGACTAACCCCTTCATCTGTCCATCGTGCTTCCTGCTGCATTTTGCAAACTGTTGTGGAAAATGTAATGAAGCTACACAAACACACACACGCACGCACGCACGCACACACACACACACACACACACACACACACACACACACATTGCATGGGGCGAGCTCAGTAATAGTTTCAAGCCTGGCCCAGCAGCCCTGTGGAAAATATGACTGCCTCCCCTTTTCCACTGGCAATTTACACCAACAGGACGCCTGTTTTTCCCTTCCTCACCTCTTCACCCTCCCTCCTCCTCCTCTCTCTCTCTCAGTCTTTTTCTTCAACTCTTTTTTCTTTCTCTGTTAAATGGAAACATGTTGGTCAAACAGCCACAGCTGTGGAGGAATCGCTGTCTTGGAAAAGAAAACTGTGTAGATACAGTGTATGTACTGTATGTGTGAGCGTGGGCCAGCAACGCTGAACATGGAACATGGAATTTTTTAACAGTCTTAATTGGTGCTGTGTCACATTACGTTTCCCATGTTAACTACAGTGTGTGTGTGTGTGTGTGTGTGTGTGTGTGTGTGTGTGTGTGTGTGTGTGTGTGTGTGTGTGTGTGTGTGTGTGTGTGGGTGTGGGTGTGTGTGCACATGCACTCATTCACTCTTTTTCACAATATTGAGCAGCGGTGGAATAGAAGGAAATTGAGACAGGAGAAAAAAGAAAGAAAAATAGAAAATTACAGAGCTGACACAATAATGTGCCCATTTAAAAATCTCCATTTCATTTTTTTAAGTGTATTGCGTCATACTCCACCACAGACAGAGCAGTCTCCAGTACTTCCAGAGATGTAAAGTCAGTCAGGATGCCTGAACTCATGATTCTGGCTGCCACGGTACAAGGTGAATTTTCATGATAAAGTGTAGGGTTTGAATCCCTCTTCACAATTTGTCACAATATTTTGTATTGGTTTTAATTTTAGTTTCAGGGTTTGTTGGTTTAAAGCCAGGTAATGACTCTTTTAGTGTGCTTTTTAATTTTATTCCAGGCCACTTTAAGATCCTGTTTACACAACATTTCAAGTGAAAATGCAACCTTTTTACATTTTCTTTTTCAGAAAAGTTTCCAGCATATGGGGCAACGTTTTGAAAATGATATCCATTCCCATGGAAATTGCAGAAACACACTAAAAGCAATGCAATTAGCATGCCATGCCACTTGTTGGCACTGTTTGTTGTTTTGCAATGAAACCACGGGCACATGCAGCAGAGAACAATACACTATAAACATGAACGATGGAAAGACAACCAAGTTGGATTATCACAGTGACTCAACCATCAACTACCAAGTCCAGGAGAATCTGGACTGAGTCGTGACACGACGGAGGAAAACATTGTTAAACTACTGAGCATGTGCAGAAGAACGAGTGACTGTGGCTGTGGTGTGCAGCACCAGGAGCAGCATTGTGTTTTCCCGTTTCTATGAAAACAGAGTCTGAGCATTTTCAAAAAGTTGCGTTTTTCCCATGTTTCCATGGAAACGAAGTCAGAGCATCTTGGAAAAGTTGCGTTTTGTGGGCCATTTTCAGAAATACACTGTTTCAGTGGCTCCGAGCACCGTTGTTGATTTCCGTGTAAACAGACACCCAGAACACAACAAACACTTTCAAACTTTCAAACTATCTGGTGTGAACTGGGCCTCAGACGAACCCCCTACTTTTGAACAAGACTATGGGATCTTCTCTCCTTGTTCACAACATAATTGAGGATTAAAATGATTGAATGATTAAATTGAATTGTTGGACATACCAGATTCACCAGCGTAGCTTTACGCGACTCGGAGGCTGATGTTCATGAAACCCAACACTTCCTCTACAGGTTCCACAATTAAAGCTTTCCAGGGAAGAGTATAGAGTCTCCCTAACAGAGCTCCCCCAAGCCTTTAATGTCAAACAGATGGTGGAAATTAAGAGAAAACAGAAAACAAATGGGAGTACATTAGAAAATACTTTAAGATGTCAGAGTAATTTTTTCGTTTCTCATCAAAGATGGGGCGATTCCTTCCTGTGCTGGGCAGTCCACTTTCCTGCTTAGTGACTGAAAATAACATATTTGCTTTACCAAGGGAAATAAAGAATACTTGACAGCAGAGGTACTTTTCCAGGACTAATATGGTATCAGTGTTCATGTCATGTTCGGCTCAGACCACATGCACACACATACGTACACGTCACTTGTGTACATTGGACTGAAGGGAGCAGAGCGTGAGCTCACCCCTCAAGACTGTGTGACCCAAGCACACGTAATCACACCATGCAGGAATCACAAAGCGATCATTGATTCACATCAATCTCACGCAGTCAGGTAGGATTAAACACAATCATTAGCCTTCAGTGGGTTTTTTAATCTGCCATGTGATTTGGAAACTTTTGTTTGTTGCTGGTGAATTCCCATAACTTGCAGGATTTACTGTTCAAAGAAAAACTGTGGAAAACAAACAAAGACCCTCTTCGGGGTTTTACCACGTCAAGACCCTGCAGGCTGTGTTTGTGTGTCTGAGGCTTCCAGTGTTTCCCAAAACCACCTTTTTTCCTTTTTTCCTGGTTTTTACTTGACAGATTTTCTGACTGGTTAAAGTGCTTTCACTTCTTTCTTTTTCAGATATATATTTTTTGTGAAGTTCAAATGTTTCATTGAGTGGGTTTCTTTGCTTTCTGCCCCTTCTTGATAAACCATAGATTTCTTTTTAAGCATTGAAATCATTAGTTCAAGCAAATGTGGTTATCATGCATGAGCATAAACAGGCACACTTACAAGCAAATACTGTGAGCTACTGTCATTTACTTGAGAGTAATAAAGCTGGATATTCTCATTAGTCTTGATGCAGGAAAGAATATAAGCAGGTGATGGTTGGTGTTTTTTCACTAATAAAATGAAAAGGTTAGTTTCCCAAGTTGTGGATCCGGGCTAATTAATGGGTCACACGATTTAGCTGAGGGGTTTTAAAAAAATAACCTGAAAAATACTTTACAGGATAAATGACTTATTCAACTGTTTTTAATTAAGACTGAACTTTGTGGAAGCCACCTTCACAAAATACAATACACAGCAAAATGGTTTTTGATTATCTACTTGATTTAGGCCATGTTTAGCAATAAAAACTGAAAACTTCCATCACGTTTTGTGTGTTTACACAACAACCGTGCTACTTTTTGAAAATGACACAACTTTTTAAATATGCTCTGTCTCCATGGAAACGGGGAAAACACAACTTTTATGAAATGCTGTTACTGCATAGGCACACCACAACCATAGTAACTAGTAGTTCTGCACATGCTCAGTAGAGACAATTGGAACAGTGTTTCCTCCGCCGTGTCATGACTCCCAGTTCATATTCTCCTGGACTTGGTACTTTTATTTTGATTTACACCATAACAACAATCCAACTTGGTGGTCTGTCCACTAGAATGTCCATGTTCTGCCAATAAGCATGTTTCTTAGAATAGTTCTCTACTGCATGTGCGTGTGGTTCATTACAAATACAACCTAGAGCACCAACTCGTGGCTAAACATGTAAACTACACTATCTCCAGCGTTTCTGCAGTTTCTGTATAAATGGACATCTTTTGAATATTTCACTGTGTCTTTATGTTGAGCTTGTACTCTTTTTCCAGAGTAATTATTGGGTTTAAACACTTTAAAATCTAAACTTAAAGGCTATTATGGCACTATTTTACCAGTTGGGTAAAATAAGATTAAAAATTGGACTGTATGTGACTCCTGAACTAAATATCTTTCATACCCTGATCTAAATCCTTCCTTCTTGTTCCAGAAAGTAAGAGCCGTTCTCCCTGCTTTTTATGACACTAATAAAAACACCTTGCAAGCATTCCTATGTCCTGATAACTTTAGAGTCGGCTGGACCTCGAGGAAAAAAGAACAAGGTTGCATTCCAACTTTGGAAACTGCAGCTCTTTTCTCACCTAAATAAAAAAGCCAGTCTCTCCCTCCCACGCATCACCTGTGGAAGCTGGCTGGAGACCACGCAAAGTAAAAGAGGCCAGCGAGTCTGTGAGCGTCTGCACAATACAGCACTGTTACATGTCCACTGCAGCGGAGAGATTACATGATGTATGTGAAGCAGTATGTGATGGAGTCGGATTGTTTCTCTGTCACAGATTTTTGAAGTGTTTCCGTTGTGTAACTGAGGATTTTATAACTGAAACTCTGAAACTGCAGCAGCACCGGCAACACTGTAACCTTGGCACACCAAAAACTTCCTCCCCTCCCACACACACACACACACACACACACACACACACACACACACACACACACACACACACACACACACACACACACACACACACACACACACACACACACACACACACACACACACACACACACACACACACACATCCTGTCTCAGCAAACCTGCCTGTGCTGCCACCTCCCACACATTTACGCTATTCAGGACACACTCTACCTCTCTCTCTCTCTCTCTCACACACACACACACACGTACGAACACACACACACTTTTATATTCTTTATGACAGAAGTATCCAGAAGTATAATTAAGTTGCTACTGTCCACAAGCCGTCTGCTTAATTGTGTTTGTTTGTGCGTCGCTTTACAGCTCAATTAAAGTTAATTTCATTCATCTCTCACACACTTTTGATTTAATTTCAGTCATTTCTGGAGAGCCTCTCCTCTGTCTCTCCACACACACACACAAACACACACACACACACACACACACACACACACACACACACACACACACACACACACACACACACACACACACACACACACACACCCTCGTCAGATCGACAGTCAGCCATACAAATGATGGACAGCTCTAAGTGAAAACCAAACATGGCCGCCTCAACACAAACAACATGCAGTGGAAGCTCTCAGATACAAAACGACAACAGTTTCTACGCGCTTCTCGAAATAATAATATTTGGGTGAAGATACTTTCGCTTCACAATTGAATAATTTTCTATTTCTGCATTTGTGGATTAGATTATTCAACCTCAGTTGAATAATCTGTTACTGTTATTCTCTAACGGCCTATTGGGTGTCTGTGTGCCTTATGGGCCCATTTGTGTTATTGTAAAAGCCAATTAAATGAAGCAAAACCAAATCTTTTGAAAACGCTCTGACTATTTCCATTTAAATGTAGGAAAACGCAACTTTTTGAAAACTCCATCTCCATGGAAATGGGGGGGTAACACAACTTTTGAAAACAAGTTGTGTCTCGACACATTGCGTTTCAAGATAACCAGAATTTTACTGAGAAACACAAGGGAACATTCATCGGTGAATTTGCTGTAATCTAACTACTTTTTGCAGGAGCAAATTAGTAACTGACTCAAGTTTCAATGGGTTGGTCAGACGTTAGTCTGTGAAAGAAGAACGTGCAAACTCAATGCTGAAAGCTGCTGACCGTCTTCAAACCAGAAGACTGTCAATGCGAGACAACCGCTCCGCCAGCGTCCAGCCCCTGTTTATGTTCGCATTTTGGCAAAATCAGAAAGTGAGAGCTTCTTACTGCGCCACTCAACCTTCTTTAAAGAAAAAAAATCTTTTCTTCAAAAAACGTCAGAAAGGCTGAGTTTTTCTGCAGAAAATTGAGCGGAATTCAATGAAAGACAGGACGGGTTATATGAGAGAGCCTGGTTTCGACCACCTACACGGATAACCCAGAGGTGACGGCAGCCTGCTCGGGCTCTTTCTTTAGAGGCTGTCAGAGAACGCTCTTCAGGAAATGTAGGAAGTGAATAGCAGCAAACCGAAGGCGTTTTTTGTCGGTAAGCAGGGACAGAGAAGGCGGTAAATTTCTGTCAAGAGCAGAAAACGCAGTGAGAGCCTCTCAAAAACCTGCAATCAGTGGCAGAATCTGCACGTATTTCTCTTTTCCCCTTCCTGTTGCTTATAAAGTTACACTCGTTTCACGCCGGGAGCTTCCTGGTTCGACCACAATCTCCCGCTGCACCGGCTTCAGCTCGGGAGCCTTGCTCAAGGGCACAGTGGGTGTGGGAGGAAGGAGGCACCTCTGATTTCCTCTTAATTCACACTGGACTTTTTAATTTGCATCACCAAGGGGCCTAAAACTCCTACCTGTATCAGGAAGAGAGCAGGGATCAATATATAACTGTGAGCGAGTGTGTTGTTATTTAAATAAACAGGTTGTTTTTTTGTTTTTTTAAAGCCCTCTGGTGGTGAGGTGAAATTGGCTTTACATTTTACAAAACAGGACTTAAAGTGTTTTAAATTTAACTCTGCAGTCGGCCTGCCTGTGGTTCACATGTACACCAGTTTTGTGTTCACCCAGAAACTAAACAAGGGATGTTTTTTGTTGTTTTTCCCCCAGAGACGAGTCCTTTTCTTGGACTTGCGCTCAGATTACAATAATTCTCTCAAACCACAACACTCTTTTACAGTGTACTGACTTCATTATGTTTTCTTTTTTTCAGTTCAGACAGCAACAAACTTTGTTTGGTCTGTTTTCCAGTTTTGGCTTTTATTTAAACAACAATTACGTAAACTTTGCAATTACTACATCAGACCGAAGTTTTTGCTTTTTTAAAGCTCCTTTACTCATAATTGGTAAATATCCATGCGATGGAGACATCTGACTTTATGATTCCTTTGACGATGAAGGATTAAACATACACATTATTACATTACAGTATTATTAACATGACGTTCTGCTGACTCAGCTCTGAACAAGCAAAAAAGAAAATTGTCTTCCTGTTATTTTAGTTTTACTTTTAGTTTTGAACCATATCATAATTTTAGAATAACCAGTTCTGTGAACCGGATCTTTTGAAATCCATCTTCAATTTTTCTTACCTCCTTGGAGATACATCAGGTGAGATCTTCACTCTAAAGCATGTTTATCAAATGGAAATGTTTTGGGTGTCCGTTTATACAACAGTGGTGCTCAGAGCCACTGAAAATGCACATTTTTCAAAATGTTGAGACTCTCGTGGAAACGGAGGGAAAACGCAACTTTTAAAAATGCTCTGGATCTGTCTATGGAGATGGAGGTAAACACAACTATTTGAAAACGCTTCGATTCAGTCTCTGTGAAGACAGGGGAAAACGCAGCTTTTCTAAAACACTGCAGTTCCACACCACGGCTGAAGGGAACGGTTGTTCTGGACATGCTCAGTGGACGGACAAGTGAAGACGCTCACACTTGGTCTCTGTGGAAACAGGGAAAATCCCAATGCTGCTACTGGTCCTGCGCACCGCGGCCGTAGTAACTGGTAGTTGTGCACATGTTCAGTAGAGCCAATCAGAACAATGTTTCCTCCAGAGTGTCAGGACTCCCAGTATATGTTCTCCTGGACTTGATGCTTTTATTTTTACAGTCTGCCCACTGGTATGTCTGTGCTTTCCCAGTGTAAGTGTTTAGAGCGTGTGTATGGTTTCACTACAAAATCAAACAAACGGCACCCACTTGTGGTTCTATATGCAAACCGCATCATTTTCAGCTTTGCTGCTGTTTCTGTGAAAACAGACATGGTTTCAATAACATTGCCATGTAAATTCAAAACTTTACTGAGATGAAAATGCAGAAACGATGTGTCTTATGTAAATAGTTTTATGTAAATAAATTGTTTGGGATCCAGATTCCTGGTTGCAATTGAAAATCTAGCAAAGTGTACATTGCAATGACTTGCTGGAGTGACATGTGTAAATGTGAGCAGTCCAGTTTAATACACCTTCACTCTAACTCAGGACATTGCAAATCCTGTTTTCCCAGTCAAGACCCTAATTCTCAGTGTCTCCACCGCCACACCCACTCTCATGCTGCTCTTTGTTCCAGTAGCTTCTGAGACCCTTCAGGTAAAACAAAGCAGGGGTTTTAATGGCAGAGTGTTGTTTTGGTCCAGTTGAGGCCAAATAGAGCCAGAGAGCAACCATGAGTACCAGCTGGCCTCAGTCGGCTCTTCTCCCTGAAGCCACACCAGTGTCCTCTTCTGGGTGCATAACCTGGTTCATCACTGAACGGAAACCATTAATAACATGTTTGAATAATTTACTTTGCGTCTGACCACCCAAAGTACCAGAACATTTCGCCTACCGCTCAGAAATATGAGCCCAGGTCTTTGTGTGTGACTACATGTGTGTGTCCAATCCAAGCATGGCTGTACTTGATATGCATGGTACTTTGTTACCAGTGAGGCCGCTAACATGTTGATTAATAACGATTACTCTCACATGACCACTTTTTTTCACTCTTTATTCCATCCTGTCAGTCCTCTGCTGATCCATGCATTAGAAGCAGGCTGAACCCGTCCACAACCACCACAAATCTAATCTCAAATCAAGACAAAATCGAACATGTCATAAACTGGCCGAGGCCTACTCCTAATTAGGTCATATATTACATTTCAGCAACATTTCCTATAAATCCAAATAGCTGACAGAGAGAAAACTTTGAGGATTTTTCATGACACAGCAGTGTCAAAGATTCATGTCGCATCAACTCTTATATGTCCCAACAAAGCTTGTTTTCTGAATAAAATGATTAAGAACAGCTCTTGTGAAATTGCCTGTATTTCAGGGCAACTTTTGATCATTTCCTAGTGAAGGCCGAAGCATATGAGTCAGTATTCCTGTCGTGTACTGTTTGTGTGTCCAAGCAGAACACGATCTTATTTGTTTTTGCCTCAGTGATCAGTCTGTGTCCAAAAACTGTCAAAACAACAAGAAATGAGTCACATCAGGTGACACCTTCCTTTAATAGAGTGAACACTATTTTCTCTGATGGCCAAGTTGTTCCACCCTCCGTCAAGAAAGTGTCTATCAGTCCCCTCCACTCTAAAACACTTCCACTGTTCAGCAGGGAGGAAAGCACAGAGAACCATCGGGAGGCTGGCGAGGCTTTGTTCTGTATGTGAAATACACATTCTTTCTTTACACTGTGATGATTACATATAGATTCTTGAGCACCCTCCTTCAGTTAAAGAACCGACCCAGCTTGTTATGTTCTCTTCCCTGCTTCGGTCACATTTCTCCCCTTGTTTTCGACTTGTATCCTTACTTGTTCCCTCACAGTCTGTATGGGAGAGCGTCAAATTCTGAAATACATAACCAACATCTTGTTTTTCATTTGTGCTCTGCTTGTCACCTTTCGCTAATGTAACACACACGCACGCACGCACGCACACACACACACACACACACACACACACACACCCTCAGAGACACATTCTCTCTGGTTTTGAGTCACAGGAATTCCAACCATTCCAGTTGGTATGCAGCATCCTGGTGGGCCAATTTAAGAATAGCTCGCCACTGCACACACACATGCACACAATACAGTATATACATGATATACATGCACGCACACACATGCATGCAAATACAGAACACACATATCGATACAATCATGCAAACACACAAACACACACCAGCAGGCATACACATGTATACGTGTGCACATTTAATTTACGCACACACACACACACACACACACACACACACACACACACACACACACACACACACACACACACACACACACACACACACACACACACAGATTTGCACAGTTGTTGATCTATTATTTTGTCAATTTGAACATTATTCCTGACTGTCATTCCAATGGAGCTGGATAAAATGGACTGAAACTGAAAGAGAGCGGGAGAGTGCCTCCAGCCCTCAGGACTGAACAACCACCCACACACTACATGGAGTCTCACACACACACACACACACACACACACACACACACACACACACACACACACACACATGCACGCACAGCCCTTTTGTTTGGACAGCCTGGACTATGTGGTAGTTGCCTACAAAGTATTCATGCCCACTGGGTTTGACTACTATACTTGAGTACTTGACTACTGGGTTTGAATAGGTGTATCAGTAGCAGCTCACTTCTCTTCAACCCCTTCTAGTTTCTTTCCTTTCAAGTTTTTTTGTTTGTTTTTTACATACCGGTAGTAAGCTCCTGTGTGACATCTGTCTTGGCACATTTTTGGGTACTGTGTCTTGTTCACGACAATTGAGATTGTCGGATAATATTAATTGGAATTTGCAGAAATCTTAGGGCATGGGTGTGTTGAAACTTCGGAATAAAGGATAAGTGCTTGAGCCTGCTTCCGGTCTAAAGAAAACTTCAATTGCAAATATGCAATATTTTAGTCCTTTCATTATTTATCATTTGAGAAATGTAGTTTGAAGATGATCATAAAGTCTTGTAGGATTCGTTTTTCTTTTACCAGTTTGCTGCCTTTGGACATCCGATCAATGATTTCTGGTGAAGCCTCCAATCATCTGTCTTGCTTTCTATCAAGCACCCAACGATGGTCGCCTCTGATTGTAGCCTTGAAAAGATTAAACAGGTGGCAATTACACAACTTCACCAAAATGGGCTTAACTTGACTATTATTAGAGCATTCATGGTTGACGTTACATTTTGCAGTTAGGACCATGTGGGTGGAGCTTGAAATAGAGCGGCGGCACCTCCACATCACGTCACTTCAGGTGATTCTGGATGTCCCCAAGGGCACAGTGGGTTTCCAAGTGTACTCCCTTCTGGGGGAGTATGAGACACAACAGTGAGACATGACCACATGTCTGGATGAATTCACATCCATCCCTCCATCCATCCCTCCATCCATCCATCCATCCCTCCCTCCCTCCCTCCCTCCCTCTCTCCCTCCATCCATCCTACGTACCTACCAAGATATTGTATTTTGGAAGGAACTCATGCTCTGAGAGAACACGTCAGCTCCAAACAGAAAGACTTAATAATGCCATTCAATCTATCTGTGATGCCCGAGTTCTCCCCATTACCCCACCATTGCACCCAGTGAACCTTCATCTACTACATTTGTCATGGTTTGACATCACTGCAGAGCTGACATTCATCAGCCTCACAATAAACACACACTGATAGGTGTGAAGGACCTTCCTACTCACATTAAAAATAGCACAATATAAATTAGTTTGGCGACAACTGAGTACTTACTAATTTTAGAAAAGCCACAGGGTCGGCCTCTAATGACTGAATTCATCATATACAGCATTGCATACGACTTGATGGAACAATTCATTCTTTTCCACAACCTCACAACATTTGAATCAAAAGCACAAGAGGACTTTTTTCAGTATTTAGTGTACCTATAACGGTTCAGATGTCCCGATCCAGTCTTCCATTCCAGATCCCGACACTTTGTGAAGGCGCTGATGGGACTCGGTTTATCGCCATCTGCTTGTGATTGTATAACTGAAGGTAGACTTTAGACCTAGGAGGACCATTCAATTTGCCCACACACAAAAAAATAAACCTTGGTCTCTTATGCAGTAGATATAAAACACACTGAGATCAATTTCCAGCAGAAAGCAGAGTTGATCTCTGCTCCCTCATGTTGAGTAACGCCAGATATTTAAAGCATCCTGATGAATCACTTGGTGTTTGGAATGTGTCCACCACACTATTTTTCTCATTGACTAAAGATTCTGAATGCTTCTTATTGTGACCTACCTACAACTTGGGTGTCTCTTCATGCCCTTTGCTGGCCCACACAAAACTGGCATGTACACTTCCCCCACACACACACATACACACACACTTATACACAAACAACGCCTGCAGCTATGTTTCTCCTACGCGCAGGAACTGGGGCAGTTGTATCGGTGAATGTATGAATAAGGCTTTATGTAAGCCATTCACTATAGGCTCCCACTCATTCTGCAGACTGGAACCATTCAAAACTCTCATTACAAAACCTCTCACCTTACGTAACGTTAAAAAGAAGTTTAACCAAGAATTAGCGGGGTCGAACTTGTGCGTCAGGGAGGTCAGGTGGCTGTTGCGACGCGTGGCAACGTTGTGACAAGTGGTTTCATCCAAAGACACCAGGAGGAGGGTGAGGACTACAAATAATGTCTTGAAATGTTTGGATAATACCCAAGGTTCGTGCACTAATTGTTATAGAGTTCTTGTTTCCACATTTTTTTCTTTTCATACAATTGTTGTAGCACAAAGTGCTTCACATACTTTAAAAAATTTTTATATGACACACACACACACACACACACACACACACACACACACACACACACACACACACACACACACACACACACACACACGCACGCACGCACACACGCACACGCACACGCACACACACGCACACGCGCGCACACACACATCCTAACTGCCCCTATCACAATATAAAAATGGATGTAATAATGTCCAGGCCCTGATGATCCAGGAGAGAAACACCATCCTCGGGGGCCGACCACAGGGAGAGGAGCCTTGATGGCTCTCCAGGGATCTGATGAGAATCAAGGGTCTTTCTCAGGGATGGTGATCTGTCAGCTGCGGGAATCAAACCTGTGAACTCCCAATCCCAAGTCCTCTTCTCTAACCTCCAGTTCACCACTGTCCCATGACCCTGTGTTTTATTGACTTTAGCCCTGACCAGGTAGCCTAAGTATAATTCTGCTTTGGAAAATGTAGCATATCTCGTTTTGGCTGCAGACATTAAAAGACATTGCAGCCTTGGTTTTTAAAAAATGCTGTTTCTCAGTAAGTTAGTAACACCACATAGACGATTGAATTACTGTTGTGGCTGAAAAGGATTTATTCATAAAATAAACTTGCTTTTCCTCCAAAGACTGTGGAGTTTGACATTTTGCTTCCTAATCGGCATCTTCCTGACTGCCATGCTGGCCACACTGAATTAAATATCTATTGTTGTGGAGTCACTCCATTCCACAGTCTTGCACTGTTAACACCATGGAAAACACAAATACCCCCCAGGTTTGAGATATTACTTCTGGCATGTGTTTGTGAGAAAATGTGTGTGTGTCACTGATGAAGGGAGGGGTTTCACTTTTGACAAACACAAGGTAACCCAAATTTAATGTCTGCGCTGCTAAGAATAAAACATGTTTTCCTGAAGTGCTATTTATAGATCTCACATTGGGCCCCTAGACTCACACGTCACTGAGCCCTGCTTACCAGTACTGAGGCCACAGTGTGTGTGTGTGCGTGCGTGCGTGTGTGTCGCAATAACAGTGCCAGAGATGTTGTTTAATCCCCGGAAATGAGGAAATATGGCATAAAAAATACAACCTAAGCAAGGCATGTTCACGTGGGCTCTGCAGCGCTGTACTTCTTTCCTTTTCAAGCAGTCAGGTGTTGGTGCGGTTAGAGAACGCTAAACAACGGAAACACACATGAATACCATCTGTCTTCTGCAAGGTTAGCAGGCACTGCATTCTGCAGTGCCTGCTAACCTTGCATCTACATCGCTGTACCTCACTTCTGTTTGTGTTTGTTGGGATTTCTGAATATTAGCATTAAAATTACTGTAAGTAATAGATTACTGAAAGTAATAAATCACTGGAAGTCATTTATGAAAAATGTTAATTATTAATGTAAGTAAAATGTCATTCACTCATAGAGTAATTGAGTAATTACTCAAAAGTTAATAAATTATCAAAAATTATATATTTATGAAAAATTATTAATTTGAATACATTGATTATTTATCAAATAATAATGAAATTGGGGCACCACCAGCTAAACTGGAAATAGCTAATACTAATATTAATTAGTTAATATTCCTGTGCAAAATATAACAATCTTAAATCACAAGGAAAGTGTGAGATTCGAGCACCGACTGTTACAAACCAGTGAATTGTCAACAATAAATACACAATAATTACTAGGAATCGATCAATTCAGCTAAAAGGTGTTTATTAACAGACCTGTATTAATTCATAAATAATAATAATAACACGTAGATCTAATCTACTAAACAGCAAACACTATGTAAAAAGAAAGAGGGTGTGTGTGTGTGTGTGTGTGTGTGTGTGTCTTGGGAGTCTGAGTGGGGATGTAATGACCATGAGTGTCCACCAGGTGGCAGCGGACCTTGGAGGGTCAATGATCTCGAACGGACGTGACCGTAACGACCACTAGGGGCATGCGGGGGCGCGTGGAGGGAGAGCGCGATGACTCGATGCGACCACCAGGTGGGCGTGAAGAGAGATTGCGATGACCCACGCAGCCACTAGGGGTGTTTGACTCGCGCTTTCTGGGGATGCGATGGTTGCTCAGCGACCAGATAAACAAGATGTCCATCGCGCGCATGCGCAGGGAATGCTTGGAGCAAGCGGGCTCACCGGGGCAAAATCATTACTGTAACGCCGGAGTTTAACTGGATGTTGACTCCGGTGACGATACGGCACAAGTTAGCGGTTTGGCATCAGGCTCCCAGGATCCGCAAAAAGAAAAAGAAAAAAGAGAAAAAAGGATAGTCCAAACAGTGTATTCTGCCAGCAGGCTAAACTGTGGTTTGGTTCCTGTGATCCAATTTGTGCTCTCTTGATCCGGTGCTGGAGAGACGTGCTCCCTGTTTGGAGACCAGTTTTCCAGTTTAAGAAACGGGGGGCAGTTGGTTGCGAGCTGGGTTTGACCAAGTTGCATTTCGGAGTACGGGTCGGGCTCGACCAATGATGGGACTTTTCCAACCTGGGGCTTGTGGCCCTGTCCGTCCACCCACCCCCCAACTATTTAATTACCTTTCATTACCTTTCATACCTTGTTCACGCAGCCTGCTCTCTTTGGGGTGAACTGCTTGGGGGAGAGCATGGATTCCGGGCCATACACTTTTCATGCTGGAACATTCAGGGTTGTATCAAACCAGGATATCCCAAGAGTAATGAAAGGGGCTGAAGCTGATGGCTGCTCTTCGACTCTGCCTTTTTGGACGCCTACACACATTATGACACTCCGACGTCACTTCCACGGTGCTATTTATAAGCCTTTGTGTCTTTTTAGGAACAGCGTGGGTTTGCTTTTCATCAGTGACTCACTCAGTCGAGAGAGGAGGGTGAGAGGGAGGGAGAAAAAAAGAGGTGCAGGAGGCAAAAAAGCACACATGGGTTCCAGTGTGAAGAAGCTAACTGAGCAATCAATGACATTTACATTGTACATCAGGGATGTACTCAATAACCCAGCAAATGTTCTCTGTACAACAAAGTAGAAAACTAAATTTAGCGAGTAAAAGAACACAACAATACACCAGTCTGCAAGAGGAAGATGTTATGTTACAGCTCCAGAACCAACAATGGATTTGATCATTGTATTATTAGCCATAGAAGTAATCAGATTTTTCTCCCTTTTGTTTTTCTGCAGGTCGTTCTTCCTGAGATAATCATATGACTTCAGACAGCCACAGATCTTCTCCTCAAAGAAAAGTTAGTATTGACTGTCTTCGCAGGTTGTTTTTAACCATGATTTACTTCTATTTTTTCATGCTTTACTCTTTCTGTCTGTTTTCCAGATTACTCTAGGATTCATCTGCCTCAAAGAGTTTTATTAAAACAATGGCAAAAGAGAAACATCTCTGATGTTGTCCACGAAAGCTCCCGTTTTGCATTTCTGTCCTGGTTCTAATATCAGTCTATTTCAGCAATGGATGGGTACCTCCCTCTTCTGTGAACTTGTTGGCAACTTGTTCAGCTATCATGCTTTGTAGTTTTGGGACCTTGTAACCCTCGAGAAACCGACCTGTCCATCTCTCCTCACCGGACCCATCTGCCCTAAACCCCAGTAGAGCTTCTTAAAAATGGAGGCTCATGAACCAGCAGCCACAGGGCAGAAATGCATAAATAAGGATCTCATGAAAGAGAAGGTACCTCTGCAAAGAATGTGGCTGTCAGAGCCCTCTGCAAATACCAAACGAAGCACTTTTGCCGACCTGGAGGCTAAGCACCATGACAGTTTTCCATGTGGTGCTACTGGAGGATCTGCACCTCAGCAAAAGTACGCAATCACAGGGAATTCTGGAAAGCTGCTATATGGACCCTCTGCGGTTGGGGTAAGAGGAGGCCCACCATCTCAAGACCCCCAAGGACCCTTTGCTCAGGGGTTTCCAAAGGGTTTTCCCTACCAGCCAGGTCAGCCATACCCTCAACATCCCCAAACTGAGCGCTTCCTCTCAGGAGCTAAACCCCAGCCAGGTCTAGAGCCTCATGCCTGGCCTTTTGCAGGCCAGTTGCCTTCAGATGATCTTTATCCTGTAGGACACCCAGGCCACACTCACCCACATGGGGGCGCTGTAGGGAAGTTTCCCAGACAGAAATCTCCCAGTTTACCCAGCTCCTTTGGACAGTATTCTCAATCAGGCTCTGAGCCTGGAGAGGAGGGCTATGGCAAAAAAGAGCAAAAGCCTAAAAAGCCTGGTAAGTACATCTGTCCCTACTGTGGTCGAGCTTGTGCCAAGCCCAGCGTCTTGAAGAAGCACATTCGTTCACATACTGGTGAAAGGCCATATCCTTGTGTCCCCTGTGGCTTTTCTTTTAAAACCAAGAGCAACCTTTATAAGCATCGCAAGTCTCATGCTCATGCTATCAAAGCTGGACTCGTACCATTTTCAGAGTTAGCTGTGGCCCACAGTGGCGATATGGACCAGGCATCCCCAGTGGGTGAAACTGAGGTCCACTCAGATGGAGAGCAGAGTACAGACACAGATGAAGAAGGCGTAGAGGGCACCACAATGCTGACGGACAAAGATAGCCCCATCCCGCAGATCTCATTTGAAGTGGACAAGAATGCAGGTCATTTTCACTTGTATAACACACATTTTTAAAAGTCACCATCCTAAGAATCCTTTTCATGAATACTGCCTTATTAAAGTCAAATTTCTTTGAAACAAATATATTCTTAAGTACAATTTGATTAGAGTACTATTATGAATATCTTGCAACAAAGTCATTTGTTGCTATAAACATTTAATGTCTACCTTGGAAATGTATGTCATATCTTCTCAAATGTGTCAGGTTTATACACCATTGTCTGTGTGTGTTTGCTAATGTGTTTTATATTCAAATATATATTTTGAGCTACTTTTCCTTTTCCTTGCATAGGGGGTGCAGAACCAGCATATGCAGACTCCGCTGAAGAGTTGCTCGTGGGATCTATGAAAGTGCCTACCCTTATTGTTCCCAAGACTGGGGGAGTCCCATCCATGGGTATGGAGTGTCCGCCTTTTCATGACATGAAGGCATCCCACCACATGTTGGCATCGCATTCCGGTGGAAGAGCACATTCACTTGATGACTCTCCTACCATCAAACAGCGCTTGGCCCTGAGGCTGAATGAGAAAAAAGGACAGGACTCTGACTTCACCATGTCTCAGTCCCTTAACCTGCTTAGTCCTCATAGCAAAGGCAGCACAGACTCTGGGTACTTTTCACGCTCTGAGAGTGCAGAGCAGCAGGTCAGCCCTCCAAATGCTAATGTTAAGACATATGAAGAGATTATGCTTGGTCGGAATTGGTTCAACCGACCCAGCTCCAGACCCAGGCAGTCTAACACAGTGAGTATGGCAGGGGTTGACCCCAGTAGCCTGGCTTGCTTATCGCAATCAGGTGCTATTCTTGAAATGGGGAAGATCGCTGAAGATCACATCTCCTTCAGAGGAGATGTACGACTTCCCGGAGATCCCAAGCAGTATCCAACTGGACCTTGTCATAGCAATACAGGACTTCTGGAGCCTCCATCAGATTCTGGGCATCTGATTCGGAGTAACTCCATGCCAACATCTTCCCCTCCTAACCTCAGTGTTCCCCAAGGGAATCGCAGCCAATCCTTTGATAACATGGTAGCACCAGATGATGTGTTTTTCCCACCAGGTCATCCTAGACTCACTAGACAGAGTGCATTTGAACACTCAGCCAACGAAGCCCATGTTGGAGAGGCCGATGGCTATGGACACATGCCCAAAAATTTACATTCGTCTCTCGGTATGAAGTTTGTAGAGCGCAGCCCAGGAGTCCCAGAGCACATTGCCCACAGCCCGTATGGTACTAAAGTTAGCATGTCAGAATTAGCCACGAGAAAAAGGAGGAAAGAGCAGAGCGTTGGGGATGATGAGGACAGCCCTGGTCACTGTGACAGTAGCTGTAGCGGGTCAGTGGACATGATAGGAGACTATGAGTTCAAGCAAAACAGTCTTGATGGGTCGAGAGCTACTCCAACAGGCAAGGGCTCTCTTCATAGCACTCACAGTCTGTCTGACAGCTTTGATACTTGTGCCAGCATGTGCTCAGAGGACATTGCATTTTTTACTGACTCTGAGGGCAGGAAAGCAGCAGGGAACGTCATATCAGTCATCCAGCACACAAACTCCCTCAGCCGTCCTAATTCCTTTGACAAGTCAGAGTCCGTCGAGCAGCCAGGATATCACCCGTCAGATAAAGCTCCATCAGGCTTGTATTCTGAGCAGTCTGACAACGAGATCTTTGAAGACGCCCTGAGTCCTGAGTCCACCCTTCTGAGAACCGAGAGCATGGAACAACACCTACAAAGTGACAGCGATCTGGCCTCCATTTCTTCATCAGCTGCAGCTTCTCCTGGCCAGCCATATCACATCCAACACAAACTAGTCCGACAACCCAACATCCAAGTTCCTGAGATCAGGGTAACAGAGGAGCCAGACAAGCCCGATAAGGATACTGAAGCTCCCATGGCCAAGGAACCGGAGAAGCAGCAGCATGTGGAGGAGTTCCAGCTTCCCCAGAGGAGTGACACCCTGTCCCAAATGCCATCAGAGAAACTCCCACCCAAGAAGAAGAGATTGCGGTTGGCAGATATGGAGCACTCATCTGGGGAATCGAGCTTTGAGTCAACCTGCACGAGCCTGTCTCGCAGCCCCAGCCAGGAGAGTAACCTCTCCCACTCCTCTTCCCTCTCAATGTCCTTCGACAGAGATGAAGGACTCAAGTCTGTCTCTCCAACCAAACAGGTAATTTGGCTGCAAGTTTATGACCTGCCAGTTAAAAAAAAGTTTTCTACTAAAGATCGAATGAATGTGATGTGATTTTTCATGTTTCTGTACCAGGATGACTCATCTGCTTCTGCAAAGCAATCAGAATTCCTCACAGTGCCTGGCAGTGGTTATTCCAACTACCATCAGCAGAGGGAGATGAGGAGGTCTTCATCAGAGCAGGCACCATGCACACTGCCTACAGAGTTGCCTGAAATGCGCAGCAAATCCTTTGACTACGGGAGTTTGTCTTCCTCCAGACAGGGGGAGCTCTACTCCTGCGCCTCTGCAATGAAGAGGCGTGGATTCTTAGTCCGACAGGTATGATTCTTTAAAACCGTGTTTCTCAGTCCTAGCGCTGGGAACCGACTTCGCTGCATGTTTAAAATGAAACCCTGTTTCCGGATGTTTTCTTTTTCATGTTTAAGAATAAAATATCCACCGATTAGTGATAACACCGAATTCATAATAATTCTTTATCATTTATCATTGAACTTCCAATAGGGCGGTGGATACAGCTCATGTCTATGCCTCATATTCTTCTGTACAAGTGGGAGAAGATAGACAACACCAACAATGTTTGCCTCCATCGTGTCATGACTCCCAGTCCATTTTCTCCTGGGACTTGGTAGTTTTTTAGTTGAGAGTCACCCGTAGTAGCAATCAAACTTCATCATTATTATTGTTCATGTTTGTAGCATATTGTTTGCATAGGGCTTTGCATAGTGCTCTGCTGCATGCCTGTGCTGCATGCATGCTGACCACATCCTTTACAGCATTTCTGCTGTTGCTGTGTAAACAGACATCATTTTCAAACCGTTGCCTAAACGTTGTAACACAAAAATGCAAAAACAATGCGTTTTCACGTGACACATATGTTGTAAATTGGGCCTTAGAGATCTTGTCTTATAGAATCCATACCTTGTTGTGTCAAGGTTGGTTTGGCATCAAATTGGGGAACTACTGAATATTAGACAGGTTGTCATAATGTCTTCACTAATTTGAATGAGGTGTTGTGTGGTGTGGAGACCATTAAACACACAGAAGAGTGGGTGCATAACAACTATTTTATTCCATTTTTTTCTGTCCTATATGCACATCCTTCCTTTTCAAAGCTATTTAATCAATCTTCCGACTGATTAAATAAGGGGGGGGGGGGGGGGGGGGGGGGGGGGGTCTTACTGGCCGTAATACAAAATGGGAAGTCAGTTGGGCATTGTGTAAATGAGCCGATAATTTGCTATATTTTGGCAAAAAAAGATGAATTGACGCAAAATTAGATGGTGACAGGTAGTGATGGCCATGATACATATATTGTTGTTTTTTTTTTTTTGCCCTTGTCCTGTTCAGCAGCTTGGGCAGACAATATGATGTGATGGAGAGCTTCTGATGTCAGAACAGTTTTTGCTCTTGCAACAGGAAGAGACAAAGAGTCTCCCCATGTTGCTGCTTTATTAGAAGTTGGTATGGCTGCCGTACATGACCAAGGGGGAATGCCCAAAGAGAGAGAAGATTAAGAGGAGGGGGGGGGGGGGGGGGGGGTGGATAGGGGACAACATACAATACCCTTGTTAGTCCTACATATATTATTTACAGTTATCACACTGATCTAAATATTTTCCAACTGCTATGGGGATTAAACCAGCCTGAGCAGCTCTATCTAGACAGTAACATGATTTTCTAGATTAAACCAGCCTGAGCAGCTCTATCTAGACAGTAACATGATTTTCTAGATCAAACCAGCCTGAGCAGCTCTATCTAGACAGTAACATTTTCTAGCAAGAGTCTAAATCAGCAGGTAGGCAAAAAAAACAAAAAGCAAAAACAACAACAATGATAGAAGTAAAAACATAACAATACAAAACAAAAAACAAAAACATGATTTTGATAAAGAACAATAGCAGAAAACAAGAAAAATCAGCAGCAAATCTCATCGATGAGGAGTGGAAGTGTGTGTGTGTGTGTGTGTGTGTGTGTGTGTGTGTGTGTGTGTGTGTGTGTGTGTGTGTGTGTGTGTGTGTGTGTGTGTGTGTGTGTGTGTGTGTGTGTGTGTGTGTGTATGTGGTTTGTCCACTGGGTGTGGTTGGAACTGTTGTCGGGGGGTCTGCAGCACCACCCCGGGGCCCGAGGCCACCAGCGCCAGATACCGCCACTCCGGCACCGGTGGCCCCTCGGACCCGGGAGGCCACGACAAACCACCCCAGAGAGGAATGCCCCAACCCGGAAGGCACCAGACAGAAACCCCCTCCAAAGAGGGGCTCACAAGAGAAGGGTAAAGCCCCAGAGCCCCAGGCCCCGACCCAAGCCACCAAGCCAGGACTGGCTGGAGCAGGGCCCCCAGGCCGGGAGCCCCCCGATCCCGGCGGCAAAGCCCGCCGAAACCCCAGGAGCCCCCAATACACCCCCCCCCCCCCCCCCCCCCCCCCCTCAGTGTAATCACTGATTTACTCACCAGAAAGTAATCTAAGCGTGAATAGGATTGGTGCACTGCTGGTGTACTCTCTAAGAGTAGGATGAGAGGTGTGCCAGGTGTCACAAAAACCAGTCACTCATGTACTGCTGTATTATATCTGGTGATTCCCAGTGTCTGGTGTTTGCTGCTTTACTAACTCTGTCCATTTGTGGATTGAGGGCTATGTTGAGGTCTCCTCCAACTATAAGTGTTTTGTCAGAGTGTTGAGAGGCTGGTGAAGAAGTTGTGATAGAAGGAGGTCATCAACATCTGGGCCATAGATGTTTGTGATACACATCTCTATGTTCTGAAGAGAGATATGAATAATTATAAATCTTCCCTCCAGGTCTATGGTTGTATCTTTATGAGAGAATTGTATTTTATTGCTGATTAATATAGCTCCGCCTCTCTGCTTGGAGTTCTAACCAGCTGAGAATGTGTGAGGGAATTGTGGTGAGATCAGTTTGTGATGTCCTGTGGAAGGTGTGTGTGTCTCTGGTAATAAGACAATGTCTGCCTGTAGTTTATCCAGGTGTTCGAAAACCTTTTGTCTTTTTGTTTGTGTGCCCATTCCACGTACATTCCAGGTGACAAATCTGAACATGTTCCTAGCTACACTCATCTTCTCGGTGGGTTTTCTAATATGCGTGTGTGTGTGCGTGTGTGTGTGTGTGTAGTACACATATTTTAAACGGCTTTGAGAAACATGTCTGCTATTTTTTCAGTCGTCTTTTCTGGACATTGACTGTCCAAATGACAGGTGTATGGTAAATGGTAAATGGTCTAGATTTATCTAGCGCCTTCTAACCACACTGAGTGCAGTCCCAAAGCGCTTCACATATCAGTCATTCACCCATTCACGCTCACATTCACACACCAATGGGACAGAGCTGCCATGCAAGGCGCTAGTCGACCACTGGGAGCAATTTAGGGTTCAGTGTCTTGCCCAAGGACACTTCGACACATAGACCGGTGTAGACTGGGATCGAAACTCCGACCTCTCACTCCGAAAGACGACCACTCTACCACCTGAGCCACGGTCGCCCACAGGTGTATGACTCGTTGCCTAAAACCATGCTTTTCTTAGCTCTTCTTCTTCTTCTACACTTTTCTATATTTGACAGGCTTCACTGAGTGTTTATCCAGAGGCTGTCATCCAGGAGCCAGGGGTCCCTGAAATGTCAATCAAGCAGGAGGGTTTGGAGCATGGCGCGAGGCCGGGCCCAGCAGGATCCCCCCACAGCAGCAGCGACGTGGCTGGCAGGACCAAACGAGTTGGCTCTGTTGGTAAGCCCAGCATCAAGAAAACACTGAGCTTGGTGAAAAGATGAAACGCAATTCTTTTTACATTTTTAAATACAGTCCCAAAGAGCAAACAGACGTCTTCAGTAACACAAAGCAAAGGTGGAGTGGTATGTATCTTAAATCAAGTTGTTTTTTAGGATCAACAGGGGTTGGATCTTACCAGCAGCACCAGCAGCATGTTCTCCAACAGAGTATCAGTGAGGACAGCTTACAAGATGAACCACTCTACAGCAGGTAAAGGCTTCAGTATACTACTGTATCTACACTCCACATGGGGCCTTCCCTTCACTTCGTGAAGTTCTGCATCAAAGTTGTATGTGCCGTGATGAAATTCACGACCATAATGTGCGATGGGTGAGTTCCATGATCACCGCATGGAACTCATTGGTGCTATTTATTTTTTGGTCACAATGGGCAATTTCGCACATACATGAGCAGTTACACTGAAAATGTTAGCATCAGGTGCAAGGTAGCAGATTGTAATGGCGAGCGACTGACTCGCTTCTTGCACAGGGTCGTCAATGTTATCGGAAGTGTGCAAAACGTTGTGGTCGACACTGCAACCAGTATTTATGCCCTGCCCCTGAGCGGTGTTTGCTGTTCTCCAATGAAGTGCACAATTAGAACACCATCATCTCATTCAAATGTGGAGTTTCTTAACATGCCCTATGACATAGTAGAGCAAACTGATCACAGCCCTTGCGGCCTGAGTACTTCCCCTTGCGGTCTGTGCTATGCCAAACACGTGAATAGAGGCTGTTCGAGGTGCACATAGTGGCTGTGTGAATGAAGCTTGTGTCAATGCATCACCTTCATGTATTGTTTCCAATGGAGTATAAACAGGATTCAGAGAACAAGAGTTGCACTATTGAATTCTAAAAGTAGCGAAAAATACTATGGACTCATAATAGCTATATTCTAAATGTATGAAAATTCTGCTTTTTTCAACTCAGGTCCCATCAGCATCGTCTACACACCCAGGGTTCATCATCAGAGGGAGAACATCCAAGCCATGAAGTGGTGAGCAAGGATATAATCCAGCAGTACCAGGGTGGCTCTCCTTTTCTTTCGTTCTCGCATCCTGGTCTGTTTTGGAATCAGGATGGCGATCACTCGCCCAGACAGCAGCAGACCCTCCAGGCTCAACAGCAACTCCAAAAATTACACATCAGATCTGCAGCCACTCTACCTGCACACCAGCCCCACAAACACCAACAGCTACACTCTCTCCAGCAAATCCATGACCCTCAGCCATACGATGGGAAATCTGAAAATCTGGGTTCTCAGATTCAATCAGCTTCTTTTTCTTCACGTTCCTCTCCCGTGTCGGCCAAGCTCCATCAACCCAACTCCACCACCGCCTCCATGCTTCTGCAGCAGATTCAACCAGTCTTTGCCACACAGAACCTGGGCTCCCAGGCCTCTTTGCCTGGTCTGCTGGTTCCTGTGCGGATCCAAACCCATGTGCCATCATTTGGTAGTGTTATGTACACCAGTGTTAGCCAACTGATAGCCTCCCATGGTCCACAAGGGCCAGGCAGTGCAGTCAACACCATTCCTCCTCCGGTGAGCAAACCACCTGGAGGAGGAATAAGTGGATCGGGTTTTAACTTGTCCCACTTATTGGGGCAGACTGATGGTGTGGTCCTGCGCTACCCACTCTGGAAGGATCAAGACTCTCTGCCAGAGCAACGTCTCAATACAGGAATCCCACTGTCTTTGACATCAGGCACTATATCCACTACAGATGCCTCGGGATCCGGTATCGGAGGCGGCAAGCGCATGCTTTCCCCTACGAGCTCGGTAGAGCTCTTCATTGAGACAAAGCAGCAGAAAAGAGTGAAGGAGGAGCGAATGTATGGACAGATTGTCAAAGAGATGAGTGCCGTGGAACTGAGTGGGACTGAAGCCGGCCGAAAGTCTGAGAAGAGACGAGGCCAGAGAGCTCATCTGAAGAGTGACGGTTCAGTGGAGGACTCTGAAAGCATGTGTGCTTCTCCACCACTCGGTGATTTTTCCAAGATTGCTATTCCGGTCCGATCTGCTGCCCCACACCTCCCTGACATCCCGCGAGCCGAAAGTTTCACACCCCCTCTTCAGATTGTCACAAACCGTTACCCAGCATCTGGGGGCCGGGACTCCCCAGAGGCACTCGATGTAGACGACACAGCCCCAGAACGCACCTCCAGTCCAGAGTCCATGGTCTCCTCTTCCAACGATGCAGACGAAACCGACAACGCGCAGCAGCCGACACCCGGTAAAGCCTCGGTCAGCATGCTGGTTCAGCTCGCTGCCAACCAAAGTGCAGGTTTACCTGAAGCAGCAGGTCAGACTCTGCTGGTGGCGGATGTGGCTGACGTCCAGCAGTTCTTTCAGTTTCCGAGCTTGCGCACCACAAGCAGAGTCAGCTGGTGTTTCCTGAACTACACCAAACCCAACAGCAGTCAGGCACCTCTGCGTAGCTCCGTCTACAACTCCTGGTCTGTCAGCTCCTACAATCCCAATCCTTTAAACCTCAGCACCAAGGCTGCACTAGCTCTGCTGAGGTCCAAACAGAAAAGGAACACTGATTTGATGTACACCGTGGCAGCGTTGTCTCCACCCAGCTCCGGAAAACTTGTCTCATCTGTGGCCTGGAAGCTGAGGTTTGATCAGGTATGTTTATGATGCAACAAGACCCATTGTTTATAAATGCAAACAAATCCATCCGGTGAAAGCGTGCTTCATTCGATTCTTTGATTTCATTTTTACTGTTTTTGTAGCTAAAACCAGAGCTGATGCCGGTGGATGTCAGTAATTTTGGAAGGAAGATGAAAGGAGTCACATCATGGGATCGTTCAAAAGAGGAGCAGGTGGAGAAGGAGGTCTCAGTCAAACAGCCCACTTCTGAACCGGCCCGCATCAAGATCTTCGAAGGCGGGTATGTCTAACACAAATTATTGCTGAATGCTCCTTTTGCTGTGAAAAGGTGTTTGATGAATGTTTGAAGCTGTGCAAAGTGAAGCAACACCAGACCACCAAACACCCTAAGATGGTGTTTCCCAATGGTAAAACCTTTTTCTTGACACTCCCTAAGAAACGGTTTGGAACCTCTGCTCTAACAAACACAGTTCAAGAAGCAGCAGTCCAGCAGAGTTACAGAGGATTTATCCTAAACTTCTCTGGAGCTCACTCACTGTAACCGGCTGTCCAATGTTATGTACTTTATCACATTTTATACACAACACTGTGCATTTGCACTTTGTCTCGTACTTCTTCTGACACCAAGAGAGTGGGTGGAACAATAAGCAGTTCTTATAATTCTAATAATTCTATAACTCTAATTCTAATTCTAATTCTAATTATTATAGGAGCTTTAGCTGCTTATTTGTCCTATAAGAATTGATTTAAGGATAGAAAGATTTGTAATCAACATCACAATCTCAGATGCTCAATCTGCATTATGCAAAGATTTCTTTTCTCTTTTCTAATGAGTGAAAAACAGACTTCAGTACGTTTGAAATCTTTGTCATCGCGGTATTTTGACATCTGTTGCATGGATTGTGAGTTTTCTTCAGCAGAGACACATAATTGGCTCAAGGTTTGACAGTGAGTGGGATGTTTGGATTTGTATCACGGCAAGGTGAAAAGTGAGACATCCAGAAAGCTGATTACAAACCTCACACATAACTTTCAGAGCAAATCAAAGCCTGATGATGATGGCACAGGACTTTAGTACTTGTTGTGTTGTTACCAACTCAGCATCACTCATTAGTATCTAGTTACTAGATTACAAGACCTTTCTATGTAAGTAATTTAGATTGAACAGAGCTCAGAGCAATATAGGCCATACAGTTGTGTAGTGGTTAGCACTCTTGCCTTACAATGAGAATATCCTGTTTGAGAGTTGTGGCCTTGCTATTTGCAGTTTTCATGAACTCTCATTACACATGTAGATCTTTCAACTCCTTCCCCTCAGTCCTTAAATGTGCTTTTCAGGCTAATCAGACAGAGTGCAAACGGGGGCCTCAGTAACTCTAAATGGACGTTGGGTTTAAATCCAAAGCGGACTAGAACCATGATTGATATTAGAAGTCTGGTAGGAGAAGAGATATGTAACACAATGCAATGGAAGACGAATGTCTTTAAAAAAGGTGCGAAAGACAGCAGAAATAAACACACGGAATATCCATAACACTCCGAGACATCAAACAGGCCTCAAATGTGGAGTCCTGGGTTTGAGTACCTTTTACTACAGGACGGGTGTCTGGTGTAACAACCAACATTTGGAAGCTGCACTTGTTGCTGAAGTGAACGTCTTAAAGAAAAGCAGCCGATCATTGTCACTGCAGCAGCAAAAATTCTGCATTTCCGCAACCCACTCCCCTTCATATTTAATGTTACTCTATGAGAAAGAAATCTTTAAAATCTTGAGAATAAAGTAATACAACAAAACAAGACCATTATCACTCATTTCCACAAATTTCCAACCCTCAGTTGCCTAAATCAATCACACTAATGTCAATTTTGAGCACCCGAATGACCCTCGGAGCTATGTTGCCGGGGGGCTTGCCCCCCCAGTAGGGTCTCCCAAGGCAAACAGGTCCGAGGTGACGGGTCAGACTAAAAGCAGTTCAAACCACCCCTATGGATACACACACGAGGAGCACGGAGACGTCGCCCGGTTTGGCGCAGCCGGGGCCACACCCTGGAGCCAGGCCCGGGGTGGAGGCTCGCACGCGAGCACCTGGTGGCCGGGTTCTTGCCCGCGGGACTCGGCCGGGCTCAGCCCGAAGGGATGACGTGGGTCCCTCCTCCTCATCCTCCTGTGGGCCCACCACCCACAGAAGCTGCCGTAGGGGTCAGGTGCAGTGTGGATTGGGTGGCAGTCGACGGCAGGGGCCTCGACGACCCGATCCCCGGACACGGACTCTGGCTTTTGGGACATGGAATGTGACCTCGCTGGGGGGGAAGGAGCCCGAGCTTGTGAGGGAGGCTGAGAGATACCGTCTAGATATAGTCGGGCTCACCTCCACTCACAGCTTGGACTCTGGAACCCAGCTCCTCGACAGGGGCTGGATACTCCACTTCTCTGGAGTTGCCCGCGGTGTAGCCGTGGGCTGGAGTGGGCTTGCTTATTGCCCCACAGCTCAGCCGCCATGTGTTGGAGTTCACCCCAGTGAACGAGAGGATTGCGTCCCTACGCCTACAAGTAGGGGACAGGTCTCTGACTGTTGTCTCGGCCTATGCACCGAACAGCAGTTCAGAGTACCCAACCTTCTTGGAGTCCCTGGGAGGGGTGCTGGATAGTGCCCCAACTGGGGACTCCATTGTTCTCCTGGGGGACTTCAACGCCCACGTGGGCAATGACAGTGAGACTTGGAAGGGGGTGATTGGGAGGAACGGCCTCCCCGATCTGAACCCGAGTGGTGTTCTGTTATTGGACTTCTGTGCTAGTCACAGTTTGACGATAACGAACACCATGTTCGAGCACAGGGGTGTCCATAAGTGCACGTGGCACCAGGACACCCTAGGCCGGAGGTCAATGATAGACTTTGTGGTCGTGTCATCTGATCTCTGGCCGCGTGTCTCGGACACTCGGGTAAAGAGAGGGGCAGAGCTGTCAACTGATCACCACCTGGTGGTGAGTTGGATGCGCTGGACTGGGAGGAGGCCGGATAGACTCGGCAGGCCCAAACGTGTTGTGAGGGTCTGCTGGGAACATCTGGCCGAGCCCTCCGTCCTCACAGCCTTCAACTCCCACCTCCGGGAGAGCTTCTCACAGATCCCGAGGGAGGTTGGAGACATTGAGTCCGAGTGGACCATGTTCTCCACTTCCATTGTCGAAGCTGCTGCTCGGAGCTGTGGCCGCAGGGTCTCTGGCGCCTGTCGTGGCGGCAATCCCCGAACCCGGTGGTGGACACCGGAAGTAAGGGATGCCGTCAAGCTGAAGAAGGAGTCCTACCGGGCTTTGTTAGCTCATAGGACTCCCGAGGCAATCGACAGGTACCGGCAGGCCAAGCGAGCTGCAGCCCGGGCTGTGGTGGAGGCAAAAACTCGGGTCTGGGAGGAGTTCGGAGAGGCCATGGAGGAGGACTTTCGGTGGGCCTCGAGGAAATTCTGGCAAACCGGCCGGCGCCTCAGGCGGGGGAAGCAGTTCTCCACCAACACTGTTTACAGTGGAAGTGGGGAGCTGTTGACCTCAACTGGGGACATTGTTGGGCGGTGGAAGGAATACTTCGAGGACCTCCTCAATCCCGCCACCACGTCTTCCATTGAGGAAGCAGAGACTGGGTTCTCAGAGGTGGACTCGTCCATTTCCCAAGCTGAAGTCACCGAGGTTGTTGTGAAGCTCCTCGGTGGCAAGGCACCGGGAGTGGATGAGATTCGCCCAGAGTTCCTTAAGTCTCTGGATGTGCAGGGACTGTCGTGGTTGACTCGTCTCTGCAACATTGCGTGGCGGGCGGGGACAGTACCTCTGGACTGGCAGACCGGGGTGGTGGTCCCTCTCTTTAAGAAGGGGGATCGGAGGGTGTGTTCCAACTACAGAGGGATCACACTCCTCAGCCTCCCCGGGAAAGTCTACTCCAGGGTACTGGAGAGGAGGGTCCGGCCGTTAGTCGAACCTCGGATTCAAGAGGAACAATGCGGTTTTCGTCCTGGTGGTGGAACACTGGACCAGCTCTATACCCTCCACCAGGTGCTTGAGGGTTCGTGGGAGTTCGCCCAACCAGTCCACATGTGTTTTGTGGATCTGGAGAAGGCGTTCGACCGCGTCCCCCGAGATGTCCTGTGGGGGGTGCTCCGGGAGTATGGATTCCGGGGTCCCTTGTTGAGGGCTGTTCGGTCTTTGTATTCCCGGAGCAGGAGTCTGGTTCGCATTGCCGGCAGTAAGTCGGACCTGTTCCCTGTGCACGTTGGCCTCCGGCAGGGGTGTCCTTTATCACCGGTTCTGTTCATCATATATATGGACAGAATTTCTAGGCACAGCCGGGGGCCGGAGGGGGTCCAGTTTGGGGACCACAGGATCTCATCTCTGCTATTTGCGGATGATGTGGTTCTGTTGGCCCCATCAAGCCTGGATCTCCAGCGTGCACTGACACGGTTCGCAGCCGAGTGTGAAGCAGCTGGGATGAGGATCAGCACCTCTAAATCCGAGGCCATGGTTCTCGACCGGAAAAAGGTGTCTTGCCCCTTCCAGGTCGGTGGAGTGCCCTTGTCCCAAGTGGAGGAGTTTAAGTATCTTGGGGTCTTGTTCACGAGTGGGGGAAAGATGGAGCGTGAGATCGACAGGCGGATCGGTGCAGCGTCTGCAGTCATGCGGACGTTGTATCGGTCCGTCGTGGTGAAGAAGGAGCTGAGCCAAAAAGCGAAGCTCTCGATTTACCGGTCGATCTTCGTTCCTACCCTCACCTATGGTCATGAACTATGGGTCATGACCGAAAGAACGAGATCCCGGATACAAGCGGCTGAAATGAGCTTCCTCCATAGGGTGGCTGGGCGTACCCTTAGAGATAGGGTGAGGAGCTCAGCCACCCTTAGAGATAGGGTGAGGAGCTCAGTCACTCTTAGAGATAGGGGGAGGAGCTCAGTCACCCTTAGAGATAGGGGGAGGAGCTCAGTCACCAGGGAGGAGCTCGGAGTAGAGCCGCTGCTCCTCCACATCGAGAGGAGCCAGCTGAGGTGGCTCGGGCATCTATTTCGGATGCCCCCCGGACGCCTCCCTAGGGAGGTGTTCTGGGCATGTCCCTCTGGTAGGAGGCCTCGGGGCAGACCCAGGACACGCTGGAGAGACTATGTCTCTCGGCTGGCCTGGGAACGCCTTGGGGTGCCACCGGAGGAGCTGGAGGAAGTGTCTGGGGCGAGGGAAGTCTGGGCAACTCTGCTTGGACTGCTGCCTCCGCGACCTGGCCCCGGATAAAGCGGTAGCCAATGGATGGATGGATGGATGGATGGATAATGTCAATTTGTCAATGGGAATTTCTAGCAATCAAAATGTGTTTATGTTTCACTGACTGACATCATCTTAGGAAACCTGCCGCAAAGGCGTCTGGGATATCAAAGATGGCGTTGTGGCAACTCAAGTGAAAATATCAACATTCAACAGATTCAGCACGGAAAAATATCCAGAATTTCTTAAAGAAAGAGTCTTAAAGCCACGGGAATAGTCTGAAATGTTGTGAAACGGATCGTTGACCATTTTTCCAGAGCAAATTCAGATCTGGCGAAATCGAGTGTGAAAATGGGATCTTGTGTATAACTCTTCAGGGTAGTTCAGGAGTTTCTGATTATTATAGCTATCACGACATCAACAAACAAGAGGACATTCCATGAAATTTAAAATTCAAATATGTGTTTGTGTGAGTGTAGTGACGAACATCATTAAGATAGGTATTGACAACACATTAGAGAGGTACATCAACAACAACAGGTCCTAAATATTTTCATTTTTCCTGTGTGGATTATGGTAGAGTAACTTTAAGCCTTAGATTTGAAAACCGTGATAGAAAGCAAGGATCCGAACTTCAGGATCAGAGTCTGAATTAGAGCTCAGGTCCTCCAATCTGTCTCCTGTCCTACTTGATTGTCTGCAGGGCCACTGGAGTCCTCACCCTGCAAGGGTTACCAGTCCATCACACACCCAAGTTAGGGTCATCAAAACCCAGGCATGCACAGGGAAAACCTGCAGAAAGGCTCGGATGTGAACCCACGACCTTCTCGGTATGAAGCGAGGGTGCTAGCATTAGCAGAAGAGCTGATGGCATGTGCTAAAGAGCTTCATCCTCACACCTGAGTTTTCAATAAAATGGATCACTTGACCTCATTATGAACTTGGACGTCTGTCTCCCTGTTCGTAGTTGGAAAAATCTTGCTCAGGTATCAAAGAACAAAGACTTCTGGTTTTACAACCTGTTTTTTGAGTTTATTTTGTGCAGCCGACAGGTTATTTTTATCACAGGCTGGTTTCTGGACAACAACTTTCCTCATTCTTCTTCTCTTTGTCACGTATCCAGGTATGAAACGGGATCTTATCCCCCATTAGATGTATTTTAAAGAATTTTTCACACTTTGCTTGTATCATGAATAACTGGTGTTTATTTGTTTGGATAAAAGGCCCTGATAAGTGTTTCATTTATTGCTGCTTACTCAAGTGTGCTTTATAGAAGTGATGGCAGGTTTTAGAATTGGCAGTGGAACATGAGTGCAACATGTTTTCTTCAACAGGATCTTTTTCATGACAGATGATTTTTTTTGCTCAAACAAACAGGTCATCAATCTCTGACAGGGCAAAGACAAAGGGACAGTCACTCACATATGGACAGTTTAGTTTAGAGTCCCTAATTAACCTCAAATATAGGTTTTTGGGCTCGCTATGAGCTGCTACCCCACTGTGTGGCTCTGTTAACATTATATTGAATTCTAAGAAAAACTGGTGTTTTTATTCCACTGGCCTGTCCACACTGTACATTGTCTTTAGTTGATTGTAGAGTAGAGAGCAATTACTGCTTTAGTTGGGTAAAATATGGTGAATATTAATCCTAAGCAAGACAAACAACATTATTTGGTGACCTGACTAGCATCAAGACGCGTAGCATCAATGTTTGATAAAATTATTAACCTTTTCAAGTGAAAACACAAATCTTTTGTTGTGTGTTGCGTGTTCATTTACACAACAACAGTGCTTGAAGCCAATGAAGACATCTTTTTTCAGCTTCCAAGTTGAAATGGACTAGTTCGCTGTGGAGACGCAACTTCTCTGCAGCGCTGCTTTAGACTATTGTTAGACTAACTCAGGACACTTCAGAACTGTGTCTAAATTGATAGTAAATCATTTAAAAGTTGTATCAGCTGGTATTAGAGAAGTTTTGGATTTGATTTTAGATTAGTTTAGGATAGTTTTAAATGGTTTCATTTCAGGCCCGTTTTTGACTGAATTTATTTTCAAGCTAGTTTTGGGCTGAATTCAGGGCAGCTTTAGATTGGTTTGAATTTTCGTTTTATGGTTTGTTGGACTGGTTTGAAGTCAGTAATTGACTCATTCAGTGTACTTTTTAATTTGATTTAAGGCCAGGTTCAGGCCATGTTTACACAGAAATGTTTCAAATGAAAAGTCATCCTTTGCTTGGTGGTTTGGTCGGATTGGACCCAGTGGACTGGTGTTGGTCCATGGGCCTGATGTTTGACAGCCCTGAGTGAAGGAATGGATTGGAAATGTGTTGCTCTTGTTCCCGATAGCATGCTAATCCAGCCAACCTTAATTTAGTAGCATAGATAACCGTTGTGTACTGAAATACTCCCTTGAATCCTTTTAATCATTGTTTTGATAGTCTTTCAGTGTGTCTTCATCCTGATTGTATTTTGGAAACATAGTCCTAGAGCTATACTTTCATTATATATTTCCTGCGGTCATTTTCCAGCTGAATTTGAAGAGTTGTGCTTGCGTGACTGAGATCTGATCAGATTGATTCCTGCAGCAGTAAAAGGTTTAGTTTGATCGCCAAGCAGCCGAGAAGCTCTTTTAGTATTTATGACGTTGTCAGTAAAGTCACATAAAGTGTATTTTCCACATCGGAAAACAGGGATTTACATTAAAATGTACACTGACCGTTCATATAAAGCCTGCATCAGCGAGTTTAAGCTGGCAGCCCCCTGCAGTGAGACACATTCCTACAGTATTATAATGTTTTATAGTCTCCAGTAGAGCCAGGAAGGCCAAGGTTATTGAATGGAACAGACGGTGCATGTAAAACATACCCACATACACACTTGCGCAGACACACACACACACACACACACACACACACACACATACTTACACTGCGGAGTTATTAAATGCAGCAGACAGTGAAGTAGTCCCCCGCTGTCCCTAAAGGACACTTCAGGTGTAAGTTGGTAAAAGCAAACAAACGTTTGCATGAGCGTAAACAGCATGCATACCGATACACAAGCACATCTGACTGTCCAAATAAATTGGTGCCATGAGGGAACTCTGAGGTTTTGTGGCAGAGGAAGCCAGTCCCGTCCCGTCACATCATCACTGAGTAGTCCTGAAAGCCAATCTGCTTTATGACCATACCGTGTGCTACGAATGAAATGGAATAAAACTAAATAATCACCATAATTCATTTTCAAAATGGGCTGCAGCTGTGCAAACGTCTCGACTCAGACGAGCGTTGGGAGGTACGTCCCAGTGCAGTTCAAAGACTGATGCAGACGAATTCTTTGATGTACCTGATACTCGACCTCCTTGAACACCCTGGCCTACCCATTACCCACCTCCCAATCCTCCAGCCGATGCAGACAGGAGAGGAAACAACACAAATCACCAGTGATTTTCACTATCTACTCCTCCCACATTGTTCTTTTAGACAGGCGGACTTCAGCAGCTTTTATCCGTTGGTTGGCGGTCGTTCCCCTCCGTGACGGACAGACTCATGCAGACATCTCCGCTGTTGCACTCAAAACTTTGTGTGTGATCAGATTTTTTTTCAAAAACAAGCAAAAAGTTGTAAAAAGACACGAGGACTGTAGTTTTAAGGAAGAAAGAGGAGAAATGCAGCATTTGTTCCTGTTTCAGCCATAGAGGTGCTGCTCGTGTTTGCAGGCATCATGTATGAAAGTTTAGCAACATCTTCCTATTCAGCAGCTTAATTATTTTCATTATTTTTGCCACAGTGCTCAGGCCCCATTTACACTATGACATTTCTCGTGGAAACTCGTCCTTTTTAGCGTTTCAGAAAAGTTTTGTAGTTAGCACGTGGCCCCACTGGTGGGCGCTTTCTTTGAAATGTGTTCAATCTGCTTGGTGGTTTGTCTGGCTTGGAGCCTTTTGCAGGGCGGTTTTGGCCCACAGACCTTATACTTGACACCCCTGGCATAAACCTTGAGTAGATCAGGACTTAAATTGGCTGAAGTGGATGCTGAGGATGGGTAAATAATCCTCCCATCAGGTTGCCTAACCTGATTTACTTTACAACAAACAACATTAATGTTGTTCTATGATCAGCACAGAACAGTTTCTATTATATATTACTGAGCGTTACTGAGAGAGGCTGCTGCCTGAGCACTCGTCTCTCCGTGCTGCTCACAACTGCAGCTGAGCAAAGAAAACCTGATTTCAGCCTTATTCCTGGGCTGACACCTCTGTGTCAGCAGGGCTGTGTCCTCGAGCGTCACAGCGAATCTCCACAAGCTGCAGGGATTTTTACTGTGACCTCTGACCTCTCTGTGGGGGATGTAGAAAAATGAGGGAAGGAGAGTTTCTATGAAAAACAATCCAGTATATGTGTAGTGGTTTTTATCAAATGGTTATGTTTAGGTCCTTCGTGTGTTAATTATTAGTTTAGTAATACTAATTCTGTTTAATTATTATTAGTAATTAAAAGTAAATGAATGAAACGCTTTTGTGCACCAAGCAAAGATTAATATGATTTTAAGTATTTGTGCTTTTTTTCCCAGGTATAAATCTAACGAAGACTACGTCTACGTCCGCGGTCGCGGACGAGGGAAATACATCTGCGAAGAGTGCGGCATCCGCTGCAAGAAGCCCAGCATGTTGAAGAAACACATCCGAACGCATACCGACGTCCGGCCTTACGTCTGCAAGTTCTGCAACTTTGCATTCAAGACGAAAGGTAGATGCTCGTATACAGTGTATTAGTATTCGAACAGAAGGAAAGAAGCATTTTGTAGTGCAACATGTTGGAAGAGGTAGTGAAGTAGGCAGAGGAGGATGGGGCAGATGGATGGAACATGTATCTAACCTGTGTCCAAGAGAAGGAAACATTTAAAACAATGGTTGAAAAATAGAATACACTAAATATGTTGCAGTAAATGACACAAAGCCGGCATCAGCTATTATATATACCACAAACCTTTGGTGCCTAAGGTTCCATTTACATGACAATGTTTGAATTAAAAAGGCATTGTTTTTGCAATTTCGTTTCAGAAAAATGTCATGTTTACACAGCAACATTTTGAAAATGATGTCCGTTTACAACGAAACAGCAGAAACTATGAAAACGATGTCGTTAGGATGTTGGGTCACAAGTGGGTGCTGTTGGTTTTTGTGATGAAACCACACAGACACATGCGTGAGGAACTCGAAAAATCAACAATGTTAGAACATTCTAGTGAACAAACTACCAAGTTAGATTGTCTCTACTGAGCATGTGCAGAACAACTATTGATTGCGGCCACGGTGCTCATGATCAGTAGCAGTGTTTGGAAAAGTTGTGTTTTGTCACGGAGACGCAGTCGGACTCAGAATTTTCTAAAAGATGCGTTTTCCTCCATTGGTCTAGAGACAGAGTTTTTGGGAAAGTTGTGTTTTCCCCCCATTTCAGTCAAGATGGAGTCACAGTTTTCCAAAAGTTGTGTCAAACCATTTATGAAAAGTTGCATTTTTATACGTTTCCACTGGTATTTTCACAAAGTTCCACCTTAGGAGCAGTTTTCATAAAGTTGTGGCTCCGAGCACTGCTATTGCATCAATGGACACCCAAAACACAATAAAAGTTTTGCTTTTTCAAAAGGTTGTCATGGAAGGGGGTCCTCACTTTTATAGTGGCAGAGACTTCAAGCTTTTGAATCATAATTATCATAGAAATATGCATCTTTACTTTAGTTCGTGACGTTCTTTGAAACCCATGAATAGAAGAGTTTCCTAATAACATTTACTCAGGTGTTAGCAGCAATCCTGAGGCAGATTTTAAGAGGAAAACGGAAGAATTCAGTGGTGAAATGTGGAGTAAGTGGTTACATGAATGAATAAAACATGCAGAGAGACTGCGGTCAGACAGGAACCTCCATCATATCAGAGGTGAAAGATGCTGACGAGTTGATATACGATCTTTAATAAGAGGCCATTATCTGTGTGTGTTGCATTCAGATGAGACACTCGGACCTGGTTGAGGTCATCTGTCATTATGTCACGTTTTGTGTAAATTACATATAATTTGTAGATTATAATTACGTGCTGTCTTTTCTTCCTTTCACCTCTCCTGTTTCCATCTTTCTTTTCCTTGCTGGTGTTGGTGCAGCCAAACAAGCTCTGGCTCCCAGTGAGACTGGTTAAATGGTGCCCATGTGTGACTTAAAAAAATCTTTTTACAGGAAACCTCACGAAGCACATGAAGTCAAAGGCGCATATGAAAAAGTGTTTGGAGCTGGGAGTCTCCATGTGTTCTGTTGAGGACGCAGAGGCAGACGATGGAGGTAGGACAAAGGCAGACACACACACACACGCACACACGCATGCACACACACACACACACACACACACACACACACACACACAAGGAGCTGCAGGGACATCCTGTTATCTGGTGCTGTCTGCAGTGTCTTTGGCTCGGTGCGGTCACACAAGGACAATTAGTGTAATGGGAAGCAGAGCTCGTCCTGACTCATGTCAAACAACCGCACTTGACACTCAAGCCACCTTTAAAAAAAAAAAAAAAGACAGGGCAGCAGGAGGAGGAGCAAGAGGAGGAGCTCCATGCAGCATTCAATTGTTGCTTGTGATTCATTTCAGAAAAATCTCCAAAGAACAATGAATTAGTCACTCTCCTGATGCAAATATTAGCCAATCATCTCCACTGAAATGTCCCTTTATGCACTTCCAGCCATATAAAGCCACAAAAGCTGATATTTTTGGCTAAACCAGGAACTTTGCCAAAATTGTTTTGGTGTTTTTATTCATTACACATGATTTTTATTGGAAAAAGCAACAATAAGCCAACAATCTATGTAATATGGTGCATTTATAGGTTTGAAAAGATTAGACGTTTTCACCTGCCTGTGGATCAGTAGAAGTGACAAAGTCTCCTTTCAGTGAAGACATGTTTTCCACATGTTTTCCACTGAATGAAACACATTTTCACACTTGAAGCCAGATTTGACGTCCTGAGACGCTACAAACAATCAGCTTTTGACTAGTTTCAGGTTAATTTTTGATTAGATTTTTCACAAGACGAGGCCTCATTTAGACAACACTTTAAGTGGAAACACAACTGCACTTGAAACATTGTGTAAACCGGACCTAAAACATGCCAAGTCAGTGTCATTTCTCTGTTCGACTCACCTATTGTCTCCTGAAGGACAAACCTGCATCTTTAGCAAATCAATGATTTCATCTAAATTTCACAGTGATCCAGAAACAGTAATCACAGCTACATTTATGATATTAAAATGTATATTTAATGTTTTATTGTGATACACTTTACAACTGAAAGACCATCAGATGCATTATTATTTTCTAAATCAGATTCATATTTTCTGGTGAGATTGATATTATTGGTATTGTGATGTTTGTTCTGCAACAGCTCATGTTAAGATGTATTTTTGGGACTGTGATAATAGACTTTGGGTAGCATGTCTCTTATAGTAACAGTTAATGTTGGATTGACTCCGATCGCTGCTGATTTAAGTGGCTGAATCAAGTCCTGGCTGTCACATGGGAGCAGTATGAGAGTGATAGCTGATATACACCACCGAATTACATTTCCCTCCAATGTCACTCTGGTTGACCCCCGATGTGCGTCCTGGCTCCACTCTTTAAGCTTTTTGGGAAAAGCCAGAGCAATTCATGGGTGAATCAATGAGACGTAAACATTTGTGGCTTGTGGAAAGCTGCTGCACACAAGAGACCAGTCCAGTGTTAGTGGATCTGATTTCTTCTCCTAAATACAATTTATTAACTCTGAAATGCTGCTACTTTTTTTGTTATGCTTCTTTTGGATATTTTTGGATTGAAAAATAGAAAAACACTAAGATTACAAGTTTGGATTTCTCTATTTAACCATGAAAAGCTGAAAACGAGTCAGAAATCTTGTGCATCTCAATCAACTTTGATGCAGTTTCATAATAAACTCTTTGCATTGGATTGCTGCCAACAGCAACTCTGCTGCTGAACAATGAAAGTTGTTGGTTTGGGTCCATCCAGCAGAGAAAGCCAGAGCGTCGAGGGCTTCATCTCAAATAACGCCATTTTATTGTGTTTTATGGGTTTGAACTGGTGGGAATGAGGTTTCATTGGTGTTTTATTCTGTTTTCCACATGTTAATACAGTTTTCTCTCTCTCTCTCTCTCTCTCTCTCTCTCCACTTTTTCTCCCCTTTCTTCTGTTTCTCCTCTTGAAGATGGAGAAGAAGGTCAGAGTTCATCTGAGAAGAGCTCCAGACGAAATATGACTGACCATCAGTTCTCCGATGCCGAGGATTCGGAAGGTGGCGAGGAGGATGGTGACGAAGTGGGCGATGAAGTGGATGATGACGAGGATGACGAGGACGACTACGATGGCGACTCCACCCCGAAGACGCGCTCGCGTTCCACCAGCCCGCAACCATATGTCCTGCCGTCACTGTCCATCACGGCCGTGGCCGCGTCCCACTCCATGTCCCCGCACCTGTCCCACTTCCTGGGTGAGGCCAACAAGCTGGGATATTTCACCACCGTCCCCAGCATCCAGATCACGCAGCAGGCTCCGCCCAGCGACCCTGGCGGGCGGGCGGTGGAGTATCAGCGAGGCCAGCAGCCGCCGCTGGGCAGCAGGCTGCTGGTTCCTCCGTCCTCCTCCTCCTCCATGGATGAAGACCACCCCATCCCCTCCCCAGACCTCTCCTCATCTTCCTCCCGCTTTTCCTCACCCGGGTTGGACCTCTCGGGCTGCCCGTCCCCGGTCTCCCCGTCCTCTTCCCCCTCCGCCCGCCGTTACCTCTCCCCACGCCGCGACCTCTCGCCCCGCGCTGGACACCTCTCCCCCCGGCGGGACGCCTCTCCTCTGCGGCACATCTCACCCAAGAGAGACTTGGGCGGGTACCGAAGAGACCTCTCTCCCCGGAGGGGGCATCACTCCATGCTATCGCCACTTTCCCGGCCCACGTCGCCCACTGGGAGAGACTACAAGCGCGACCTTTCACCCCGGGGCCGCCACAGGGGGATGATCCGGCCGCTGTCTCCACGCCGAGGGCTTCATCAACATCTCCACCACCAGAGGTGAGAGCTTAGAGGACTACTGGGGGCCTTTATGAGATTTAATGTCCTTTTAAATTGTCAATGAATTACATTTTATCTGAGAAACTTGTACAACTCAAAGTAAATGCAAGACAATAAATCCATCTATCTTCTACAGTGCCTAATCGCAGGGAGCCAATCCCAGATCACTGTGGGCGAGTGCAGGACACACCACCAGTCCATTACAGGGCAAAGAGAGAGAGACAGACTCACTCACAGTCACACCGAGGGGCAGTTTAGCATCGCCAATTAACCTCATATGCATGTTTTTGGACTGTGAGAGGAAAGTGGAGAACCTGGAGAAAGAGCTTAGCGACAATATGCAAACTCCACACAGAGAGGCACTGTGAGGCAAGAGTGCTAACCACTGCGCCACCGTGTGGTCCTAAGGAGATAAATGACAAAAACAAATAACATTTAAAAAAAAGAAGCTTTAAAGGTAATTATCAAAACTGGGTAGAAAATATGGAAGATTTAAATAATAAAATGATGAATTCATAGTCAGGAGTGTGAAACTTGAGGCCTGGGCATGAAAACCAGCCTGCAGAGGCTCCAATCCGGTAAAACCACCAAGCAAATGGTCAAACTTTTTTTTTTTAAAGTGATTGGTTTTTTTTAACAAATTTCTTAAGAGGAGTGACACAAAAACAACACAGACCTGAGCTGAGATATCACTGATGCTGACATGAAAGATAGCTAAATGGCCTCACGACCACGCTGTCAGGGGGGGGTTTGTAAAAACACCCAGAATTCAAAAGTTATAGGCTTTTTTAACATGTTACTGAAGTTTGCACCAGAAGGTTTCATTAATTTGCTTTATGTTGAAATTGTATTTAGTTTATGTAGTAACTGTGAAATATCAACATTTTCATCAAATATACTCTGCGCCACAACAAAAGAAAAATTTTAAGTTTAAATTTAAAGGTTATTATGGCACTGTACATTACAAATACAAAAAAAAAAAAAGAAGAACTTTATGATTTCTGTGATTTTACAGTTGGTTGGAGAATTTTATAGTTGGTTGGTTGGACATTTTTTACATAAAAATGGTTTAACCTTTCCAAAGCAAACGGGTTTGTGCGTACCAAGAAAGCCTTTTTAAACAAGGTAGGATCAAGTTCAAATGTAAAAAACTGAAGAACATACCTCAGCTAAATGTGTTGGACACAAAACTGAAGCCACGAGCCACAACAAAAAAGCCACTGTTTCAATTTAATGTCCGTTTACTTGTGAACTATAAGAGATTGGTTGGAGGTCAGTTTGATTGGGCCATGCTCCTCCACACAGGAACAAACAAGTTATGATCTATTTCACAAAGACTATTAGATTGTGGTGGAACTCCTTCTTGAGATCACGGACACTGCTCAGGACTCCTGTATGTTGGTCAGAATGGACGTGCCCAAGACAGTTTGGCTTCACTTTCATGGTTTTAGCAAATCCAAATGGGTTTTAGACACAATCTGGATGAAACTTCTGCTGAAAAAGCCGTCATTCAGAAATAAAATAATTGCAAAGAAGTGATCAATAATAGTTAGTCTGAATAAATAAGATTATAAATAGATAACCCCTCAAGATGAAGCACCTCAATTTTCAAAGGGTTTGAGAAATAAAGCTTGAAATGAAGCGTAAACAAATGACTGCTTATGATCATCTATTTGGGGCAGCGGTTGTCTCGAGGTTAAGGAAGCAAGCAAGTAACCAGACGTTTGTCAGAATCCCACCACCAACGAGTCAGCAGTACAATTATGTGAACCTCCAGCCCCGTGGTTCCCAAAGTGGAAGTCATGCCACCAGCAGTGTAGCGGTCCCAGGAGAAGTGTGTATACTCTCCATTTCTGCCGTCTTTTATGACTGTGGCATACTCTATTTAGTGAAAATCCATCCAGAGGATTTGCTCCTACTGCATGATAAACAGACATTAACCAGTAAATCAGTGAATGCCGTGAGTGAGAGGCAGAGTTGGGTAGCTCATGGCTTCATCATCATCAAAAATAGGTCATTTGACTTGTAGATACTGCTGAGTCATGGGGAATTTGGAAGTGGTGAGTGAAAACTAAGTGGATCATATAGCCATATATACCCTGGAGTGCACCACCACACACCACCAAGGGAGGGAGCCATTGCAGGGGGTGTGATGGCCAATGTCATCACGACTTTCAACTTCAATAAAAACCCAACTTGACCTCTTAAAACATTGAATTTGCAGTTTATATCAAACATTTAGTAAAAAGAAGTTAAGTGCGCTTTGAAAATAATATTAGTTATTCCAGAAATTGTTTTAGAAAACGCCGGTCAAGTAGAAGAATATCTCACCTAATGTCTGCTAACATTCAAAAGACAGGTATGGGCTGGGTATTGGCCCTGGCCCTCTACCTTCAGAGAAGGAATGAAGTGAAGATCAACCCTTTCCCCATCGCCCATCGGGTTCTACCTTGAGAGTGTGAACACCTTTTCTCTCCCCGCTGACAGTTTGTCATGACTTTTCTTCTTCTTGGTGGCGTGCAGCCCTCAGAGAGGCGCTCGCAGCCTGAGGACGAGCCATCAGCCCGGAGGGCCGCTTCAGGGAGAGTTTGGGCCGTTGGGACGTCACAGAGCCAGCGTGGACATGGACATGGTAAGAGTCGGACGGTGACGGTCTTGAGTTCTGGACACTGGTGCAAACACTTAAGGGCCCTGTTTACGATCCAACTTGGTTGCCTTTCCACCACTACAATGTTTGTGTACTCACACTGTTATTGTTTACTGTGTATAGTTTTCTGTGCATATGTGTGGGATTACAAAAGCAAACAACAGCACCCTCTCGTGCACCAACATGAGAACTACAACATTTTCAGGTTTTAACCATTTCCGTGTACAAGGACATAGTTTTCAAAATGTTGTGTAATCATGAAACCTTTCTAAAACAAAAATGCAAAATTTATACATCTTCGGTTCAAAAACGTTTCACGTGAACACTTTTAAAAATTGCTTGGTAAACACAAAAATGTTCTCAAACTGAAGCAAAAATGACACATTTCAATGTTTCAACGTTGTGTAAATGGGTTCTGAGTTGACAGACTTTGGTATTCATCATAGTACACCCCTTGCAATAATATACTGCAAAGACATTTTTCCAAGAGTCATTTTCGTCCATAAATAAACTCAAACAATAGACACATACCATCAAAACACACCAAACTGGAGCCCATCGGCACGAAAGACAATCGCCAACACACAATTTTGACAAATCCAGCCGCCAACTACTGAAACATTTCTTTGCACTGAGTGAAACCTCGGCCCAGGGAGAAGGTGCAAACTCCACACAGGCACAGTCGTCAATCACCAACACTGCTTTAACTCAACGTGACCGTAATTAATGAACTCCATTAAGAGCTGTGGCTTTGCCGTGCAGTTTGCACGTGGAAAACCTGGAGAACAAATAGTGAAAATGGAAGGAGACGACAGAGACGGAGTGGAGAGGCGAGAGCATCTGGCAGCCGGAGCAGAAACATTGAGAGAGGATGAGGGAATAAAGAGCACGTCAGATGGGCTGCGAGCATGAGCGGGCGGGATGATTGAAGAGAGGGCTGCCGGGTTTTGGTGGTAATAGGATCTTGGCTGGCGGTGGTGTGGTTAATAACGCGACTGTTTTTCTTCTTAAGAGCCCCACTTCAGACTCTGGCTCCTGCTGCTGGTCCCACTTAAACAAAGCGCGAAATAGAGAGCGAGACCCAGTCTGCTTGGAAATCCCACCATCCTTTCAATAACAGACAAACATCTCAACAGTCACTACTCAGACTTGGTGGAATGTCACAGAGAAAGTTTCTGTTGACTAACACCTGCAACAAGCTTTAATTGAACTTGTTTAAGTGATAAATAATCATTTCTACTCAAGCTGTGAATGTTTGTGTTTTGTCTTGAAAAGTTTTCATTGCCTTTTTCATTTCCAGGAGCATCCGTCACCAGGAGAACGGGACCGGGGTGGTAACCTTGGTAACCAGTCCAGCCCCCCCCATCAGGTCCTGTTCAGTCATCTCCCACTCCATTCACAACTCCAGGTACTGTTTTCGTTTTTACGAATCCCGTTATTGTGCATTGATATAAACTATATAGTTGTGTGTGTGTGTGTGTGTGTGTGTGTGTGTGTGTGTGTGTGTGTGTGTGTGTGTGTGTGTGTGTGTGTGTGTGTGTGTGTGTGTGTGTGTGTGTGCGTGTGTTTCGGTGTTTTGATGGAGTTGTTTTTTCCTCCTTCAGGTGCGTTCTCCTTTCCCAATGATCCCGATTGGAGGGATCCAGATGGTTCACTCTGTCCCCTCGTCCATCACCTCCCCTCTGGGCCAGCAGGGGGCGCAGCTCGCCGCCGCCCGCCTGTCAATGAACAAGAGCATGTCGGAGGACTCTGTTGGCCATGATGCCGCTCCACCACACTTCACCTCCTTCTCAGAGAGAGTGGGTCACGAGGGAAGAGACAGGTTGGGGGAATCACCTCACGCCTCCTCTCAGGAGAAGGACGAAGGAGGAAGAAGAGGAGGAGGAGGAGGAGGAGGAGGAGGAGGAGGAGTGAGAAAGGAGCGTGAGCAAGAAGAGAGCATCCAGACCTGCACCAAGGCCATCGCTTCTCTCTGCATCGACTCCACGGAAGCCGCCCGGAGAGGAGGTAGAGGAAGTAGAGGAGGAGTAGAAGGAGGAGGAGAGAGGGATGGAGGCAGAGCTCCTTCCTCCTCTCCTTCTCCTTCAGGGCCATCCCCTGAAGCCCATCATCATCATCATCATCATCATCATCATCATCATCAGCCGTCTCCTCACGCCTCCCCGTCTCCTCCTCAAGGTTTTCAGCACTTTAGTGGCCTGGAGCTCAGCCCCCCCCCTCATCCTTCCATCCCCGCCCCCTCCTCCTCCACTTCCCCCTCCCCCTCCTCTCTTCACCCTCCCAGCCCTGGATCTGAAGCCCTCCAGCAGCCGGAGAGAGACCGGGAGGGAGACGGCACACAGAGAAGCAGGGAGGCATCATAGTGCTGCAGGGTGGGGGGGGGGGGGGGGGGTAGGAGGAGGAGGGGTCGCCCTGGATTGTTTTGGGTTTTTTTGGATAATAGGAAGGGATGAAGTGCAACAGAGAGAGAGGAAAAAAAGACTTTTGCACACTTTTACACACATCTTTGTTCTGATTTACTCTCTCTCTCTCACACAAACACACACATGATAACTGAAAACAATTTTCAATGTTTTGGACCTCTGCAGTTTTAATGTATGTGTGACACCACAGACTTTCTTATTCAAACACATGTACCACCAACACGACCAAACTCACACAAAAAACAAGAAGAACTCGGTACGTCAACAGAAAACAAAGTAATTGGACTGCTACGTGTGTGCCTTTTCTTTCTCTATCATTTTTCTTTTTGCTTATTTTCTTATAAGCAAACAAAGCAGGAAGGTAAATATAAATACAATACTATCAGCTCTGTAATAAATGCAACCCTGATCTTTCCCCCCCTCTCTTCCCCTTTTTTTTTTCTTCCTTCTGTTATTTTTGGACAGCTTAAAAGTCTCGACAAGTGATGTGAAATTATGGATATTACTATTACGTACGGTTGCACTAAAACATATTTTTATATGAGTGAATTTTTTTTTTTTAATAATGGCTTTTTTGTGTACAGCAGCAATTCTATAATACTATTTATTATTGTTACCATGTTTCATAAATTGTAAATTTTTTTTCTTAAATGTTGTGGATGCTTTTTTCTATGTAAAGCATGGGTTTTTTGGGGGATGCTATTGCTTACATTAGGGTGAGGATATGTACACTGTAATATGGCTTTATATGTTAGACCTATTTATATACGTCTAAGTGAGTCCCCTTAACTTGGAGGTATATACACATAGAAGATATTTACCCAGCATATGAATACATACAGTATATGAAATCTATCTATCTATCTATCTATCTATCTATCTATCTATCTATCTATCTATCTATCTATCTATCTATCTATCTATCTATCTATCTATCTATCTATCTATCTATCTATCTATCTATCTATCTATCTATCTATCTATCTATCTATCTATCTATCTATCTATCTATCTATCTATCTATCTATCTATCTATCTATCTGGATAGGTCGATCTATCTGCACAACATTTAGAATGACATTCACAGTATAGTAGTTTTCTTGTACATTTTCTCTGCTGCTCTTTGCTGCCTGTCACTTTTCTTGAAACCTATTTGAAGGTATTATTAGCTTTTTTTTGTCATTCAGATTTCTACAAGGAACAGATCCAGCATCAAGTAAATGAACATGCCTTCTCACAACAAAATGACATTCGGCTAAGATCTCATTCAAACCGCCTTTCCCTTCTTTGGCGAAAAGACAAACCCTCCATCAAGGCTAATTTCAGGTCGGTTAAAAGTAACGCCAACTATTTTCAATGATATTTCGGGGAAAACATTCCAGTCCATGTAAATATCCAATCAGCTCCCCCTAAACCATTTATATCTTCAACATTCAGGCAGACTTTGGCCAATACAAACTGTTATTTAAAGGCTTTTCTCTCAAACGCATACACCAAACTTTCTGATTAATGCACCTTATTCAGTAGTTTCTGATTCTGTTTTTGTTTTTCGGGAGACGAAATTGAAAGTGTCTCAAAGGAGATGTGTAAACTGTCTGTAAAGTATAACACCGACAGTACGTTTGTGACATTGAAGCTTTCTGCACTGCTTTGTTTTACTTTCTTTCTTTCTTGGCCCTCCTCCTCCTCTCCTGGATGTCCCTTTTGTAGCTAAGCAATATTTAGCCAAAACTCTGCTCACCTAGCAGGGAGTGTATTTGTTGCAAAGCAACAACAGCGTACTTAAAAATCCTAAAATCAGGAGAAGATGGGAGCAGTTTGGTGGAGGGCTTTGTGGTGATTTCAATGACACAACTCTTTTTCTCTTGTTGACAGTTTCGGGCTGAGTCGGGCAGGCTGCAATGTGAGCGTGTGTCTCTGTGTTCTGTATTCTCGCTGTGTATTTGACCAGTATATCCTCTTCTTACGACTTTTTTCTATTTTGATCCTCCCTGTTATGTACACTTATGACAATGATGTCTTTAAAATAACTCTCTCTCTCTCTCTCTCTCTCTCTCTCTCTCTCTCTCTCTCTCTCTCTCTCACTCTCTCTCTCTCTCTCTCCCTCTCTCTTTTTCTCACAAAGATATCAAAGCACAAGTCATTGTATAGAAAATGACAACAGTACAATAAAAAAGGACAAAAAAAAGGTAAATGTGCATATAAAAGGGTAACTTTTGTGGTGGTGTTCTATGGAATTAATACAAATATCATGTATGACCCCAGTTGCAACAAGGAATCGCAGTAGAAGTGGAAGAAATGGATTGTTGTTTTCAAATAAATATAAATAGAATCAGTTTTCTGTGTCTGAGACTTTTTGTGGCAAATTGTGTTCAACTAAAGTTACAAATGTTCAATAGATAATAGAAAACTACATGTTTCTTCCCCGGCTATTGTCACGTCTCTGGGTGCTTCTGAATGCTTTCTTCCTCCTTTCCAATCGACTTTTGGTAGAAAGGTGTTAGGAGGCTTCATAAAAGAGTTTGGAAAGGTGTTAGGAGGCTTCCTAAAGGAGTTAGGGATAGGTGTTAGGAGGCTTCATAAAAGAGTTTGGAAAGGTGTTAGGAGGCTTCCTAAAGGAGTTTGGAAAGGTGTTAGGAGGCTTCATAAAAGAGTTTGGAAAGGTGTTAGGAGGCTTCCTAGTGGCGTAATAATAATGGATGGAGGTGAAAGTCAGTGACAGGAGGCTTCCTAAAGAAGTTAAGGAAAGGTGTTAGGAGGCTTCATAAAAGAGTTCGGAAAGGTGTTGGGAGGCTTCCTGAAGGACTTGAGGAAAGTAGTCAGGAGACTTCCTAAAGGAGTTAGGGATAGGTGTTAGGAAGCTTCATAACGGAGTTAGTGAAAGGTGATAGGAGGCTTCCTAAAGGAGTTAGGAAAGGTGCGAGGAGGCTTCCTAGTGGCGTAATAATAATGGATGGAGGTGAAAGTCAGTGACAGGAGGCTTCCTAAAGAAGTTAAGGAAAGGTGTTAGGAGGCTTCCTAAAGGAGTTACGGGAAACGTGTCAGGAAGCTTCCCAAAGCAGTTAAAGAAATGTGTTAGGAGGCTTCCTAAAGGACTTAAGGAAAGGTGTTACTAAAGGAGTTAAGGAAAGGTGTGAGGAGGCTTCCTAAAGGCAAGAAGGAAATGTGTTAGGAGGCTTCATAAAGGAGTTAAGGAAAGGTCTTAAGAGGCTTCCTAAAGGAGTTAAGGAAAGGTGTTCCTAAAGGAGGTAAGACAAGGTGTTAGGAGACTTCTAAAGGAGTTAGGAAAGGTGTTAGAAGATTTCGTAAAGGAGTTAAGAAAGGTGTTAGGAGGCTTCCTAAAGGAGTCAAGGAAAGGTGTTTGGAGCCTTCCTAAAGGAGTTAAGGAAAGGTGTTAGGAGGCTTCCTAAAGGACTTACGGGAAGGTGTTGGGAGGATTCCTAAAGGAGTTAAAGAAAGGTGTTAGGAGACTTCCTAAAGGAGTTAGGAAAGGTGTTAGAAGATTTCGTAAAGGAGTTAAGAAAGGTGTTAGGAGGCTTCCTAAAGGAGTTACGGGAAGGTGTTGGGAGGATTCCTAAAGGAGTTAAAGAAAGGTGTTAGGAGACTTCCTAAAGGAGATTAGGAAAGGTGTTAGGAGGCTTCTTAAAGGCGTGAAGGAAGGGTTTTAGTAGGCTTCCTAAAGGATTCAAGGAAAGGTGTTTGGAGGCTTCCTAAAGAAGCTAAAGAAAGGTGTGAGGAGAATTCCTAAAGGATTTAAGGAAAGGTGTTAGGAGGCTTCCTAAAGGAGTTAAGGAAAGGTGTGAGGAGAATTCCTAAAGGATTTAAGGAAAGGTGTTAGGAGGCTTCCTAAAGGAGTTAAGGAAAGGTGCTCCTAAAGGAGTTAAGGAAAGGTGTTAGGAGGCTTCCTAAAGAAGTTACGGAAAGGTGTTGGGAGGCTTACTAAAGGAGTGAGTGAAAGGTGTTAGGAGACTTCCTAAAGGAGATTAGGAAAGGTGTTAGGAGGCTCTTAAAGGCATGAACGAAGGGTGTTAGGAGGCTTCTTAAAGGAGTTAAGGAAAGGTCATAGGAGCCTTCCTAAAAGAGATAAGGAATGGTGCTAGGAGGCTTCCTAAAGGAGTTAAGGAAAGGTGTTAGTAGGCTTCCTAAAGAAGTTACGGAAAGGTGTTGGGAGGCTTACTAAAGGAGTGAGTGAAAGGTGTTAGGAGACTTCCTAAAGGAGATTAGGAAAGGTGTTAGGAGGCTCTTAAAGGCATGAACGAAGGGTGTTAGGAGGCTTCTTAAAGGAGTTAAGGAAAGGTCATAGGAGCCTTCCTAAAAGAGATAAGGAATGGTGTTAGGAGGCTTCCTAAAGGAGTTAAGGAAAGGTGTTCCTAAAGGAGTTAAGGAAAGGTGTTAGTAGGCTTCCTAAAGGACTTAGGAAAGATGTTGGGAGGCTTACTAAAGGAGTGAGTGAAAGGTGCTAGGAGACTTCCTAAAGGAGATTAGGAAAGGTGTTAGGAGGCTCTTAAAGGCATGAACGAAGGGTGTTAGGAGGCTTCTTAAAGGAGTTAAGGAAAGGTCATAGGAGCCTTCCTAAAAGAGATAAGGAATGGTGCTAGGAGGCTTCCTAAAGGAGTTAAGGAAAGGTGTTCCTAAAGGAGTTAAGGAAAGGTGTTAGTAGGCTTCCTAAAGAAGTTACGGAAAGGTGTTGGGAGGCTTACTAAAGGAGTGAGTGAAAGGTGTTAGGAGACTTCCTAAAGGAGATTAGGAAAGGTGTTAGGAGGCTCTTAAAGGCATGAACGAAGGGTGTTAGGAGGCTTCTTAAAGGAGTTAAGGAAAGGTCATAGGAGCCTTCCTAAAAGAGATAAGGAATGGTGTTAGGAGGCTTCCTAAAGGAGTTAAGGAAAGGTGTTCCTAAAGGAGTTAAGGAAAGGTGTTAGTAGGCTTCCTAAAGGACTTAGGAAAGATGTTGGGAGGCTTACTAAAGGAGTGAGTGAAAGGTGCTAGGAGACTTCCTAAAGGAGATTAGGAAAGGTGTTAGGAGGCTCTTAAAGGCATGAACGAAGGGTGTTAGGAGGCTTCTTAAAGGAGTTAAGGAAAGGTCATAGGAGCCTTCCTAAAAGAGATAAGGAATGGTGTTAGGAGGCTTCCTAAAGGAGTTAAGGAAAGGTGTTCCTAAAGGAGTTAAGGAAAGGTGTTAGTAGGCTTCCTAAAGGAGATAGGAAAGATGTTAGGAGGCTTCCGAAAGGAGTTAAGGAAAGTTGTTAGGAAACTTCCTAAAAGGTGTGAGGAGAATTTCTAAAGGAGTTAGTGAAAGGTGTTAGGAGGCTTCCGAAAGGAGTTAAGGAAAGTTGTTCCTCAAGAAGTTAAGGAAAGGTGTGAGGAGGCTTCCTAAAGGAATTAATGAAAGGTGTTTGTAGGCTTCCTAAAGGAGTTAGTGAAAGGTGTTAGGAGGCTTCCTAAAGGAGTTAGGAAAGGTGTTAGGAGGCTTCCTATAGGAGTTAAGGAAAGGTGTTTGGAGACTTCCTAAAAGAGTTAGGGATAGATGTTTGGAGGCGTCATAACGGAGTTAGTGAAAGGTGTTAGGAGACTTCCTAAAGGAGTTAGGAAAGGTGCGAGGATGCTTCCTAATAATAATGGATGGAGGTGAAAGTCAGTGACGTCTGTCGTGATGGAAAAACAAGAAATTTCCAAAAATGGACTACAAGAAGCTAATTTATATCACTTTCCTCTTCTAACTACTGATATAATGTCAACTATCATAAAGTTTTTAGATTGCAACATCTAGAACATTCCAGATTGGGATCTGGGTTCTAGATATTTTCAAGTTGTTCCAGTAGATCATTGCTTTGGTAACTTACATGATCTGCTCCCTTTTCACTCATCCTGGTTTTCTCTGAACATGCCAATGAGTCGGCCCTTTAAATGTTGTCACCGCAAGAAATTCTGGGGCAGCATGATCTGGTCTCCTTTGGTAAAGGAAGCATCAGTGTTTCCTAGGCCAAAGGAGGCTCTAAAGGAAGCATCAGTAGTTCCTAGCCTAAAGGAGGCTCGAAAGGAACGGTCAGTGTTTCCTCGGTTAAAGGAAGTTCTAAAGGAAACATTGAGCCTTCTTTCCTTAGCTTAGTGACAATTCCAATGCTACTTATTATGGCCGCCACTTAAAGACTTCTGGGGTTAAGGAGAAGTGGATAGGAAAGGAGATAAGAGGGACTGTTAGGAGATAGGAGGGCGTATTAGGAGATAGAAGGGACTGTTAAGACATAGGAGGGAGTATTAGGAGATAGGAGGATCTATGAGGAAATCGGAGTCCGTGTTCTTCCATGTTCTTCTCATGTGCAGCACCTGTGCTCTCCCTGCCTTCCCTGTGTATTTAAACCTTCTCCCTCTGTTTGCTGTTCCTGATTCCTCTGTGTGTCCTTGTGTTCCCTGGACTGTAGTTTATGGCTTTTGTGCTCTCTTTTTACCCCCTGGACTATCCATCAATAAGCTCTGTTTTTTATGGAAGCTTGTGAGTCGGCGCTTGGGTCCACCCACAATCCCTGACAACTGGATGGAGTTGTTTATGTGTGATTCCATGATCAACCTCAAAAGGGTATCTGCCACTGAGGTGGTAGAGCGCCATAGAGCCTAATTTCACCATGAGTGGGCCAGACTGGTAAAATAGTGTCATAACAACCTTTAAAGGTAGTTGTTAAGATGGCGGCGCGTGAACACGCAGCGGCTCCTCTCTCTCCCGTCGAATCGGCATTTTTGTGTTTTTTGTGTTATGCACACACGTGCATATGCCCGTCCCTGTTGTCCTCGCTACACCTGAGACACCTGAGACACCTGAGACGCACCTACTCCCGTGAGGTTCTGCTCAACATCAGCAGGACCACTTTCACAGAACCTAAACCAGCTGACGCGGAAGAGATATGCGACCGCGGTCTGCTCCGGGAGCCGGCTCATCCACCGACCCCCACTCCTGCATCCAGCCCACAGTGGAGGCGCCACAGACGGTGCATGAGGAAGCAGAAGAGGGGGAAGTGCAGAGGTATCCGAGCTAGGCTAGCGGCTAGCCCTCACCGGCCGACCATCCCTACCATCACGCTGGCCAACGTTCGCTCTCTGGACAACAAAATGGACTATATCAGACTTCTCCGCACAACTTCCAAGAACGTGAGTGACTGTTGCGTTCTTGTGTTTGTGGAAACATGGCTGAATGACGGCGTACCGGACTGCGCTATCCAGCTAGCCCGGCTAACATGCTACCGGGCAGACAGAGCGCTCGTCGAGGGGGGGAAGACTCGCGGCGGGGGACTCTGTGTTTACATTAGTGATGCCTGGTGCCGTGACGCTGCTGTGGTCTGTAAACATTGCTCATCACTGGTGGAGCTTATGGTCATTAAATGCCGGCCATTCTACCTGCCGAGGGAATTTAGTGCCATACTGCTGGTGGCAATTTCCATCCCGCCTGGCTCCAACAACAACAGGAGTGAGGCACTGAATGAACTCCACCAGCACATCAGTGAGCAGCAGACAGCCCACCCAGATGCTTTCCTCATCCTGGCTGGGGATTTTAACCACGCCAACCCCAAAAGCGTGTTTCCACAACTCCATGGACACATCAAGTTTCCAACAAGGGGAAACAATATCCTGGACAATGTCTACACCACACACAGAGGGGCCTACAAAGCCCTCCCCCTCCCCCACCTCGGAGCCTCAGACCACTCCACTGTCATGCTAATGCCAGCTCACAGGCCTCTGGTTAAAGTCATCAAACCAGTCAAAAAGCAGGTTCAGGTGTGGCCTGAGGGGTCGTCAGAAGCACTCCAGGACTGCTTCTCCACCACTGACTGGAGCATGTTCAGACAGGCAGCCACCTACAAAAACACCACAGACCTCCAGGAGTACACAGACACCGTCACTTCCTACATGAGGAAGTGCATGGAAGACGTCACGATCAAAAAAACCATCTCCATCCGGGCCAACCAGAAGCCATGGTTTACAGGAGAGGTCCACAGGCTCCTGAGGGCTCGGAACGCTGCCTTCAAAGCTGGCGACGAGACGGGCCTGAGGCTAGCCCGGGCCAACCTGGCACGTGGCATCAGGTTAGCCAAGAGACAGTACTCCAGGAGGATCGCCGACCACTTCAGTGACAGCAGAGACACCAGGAACCTGTGGCGGGGGATACAGACCATCACAGACTACAAGCCCTCTCCACAGACCTGTGACAACTCCTCCTCTCTGCCTGACCAGCTGAACGACTTCTTCGCTCGCTTTGAGGCAGACAACACCACCCCGGCACAGAAGACCCCCCCACCTCCTGGCGACCAGGTGCTGACGTTATCCCCGGACAGCGTGAGGCGATCCCTCAGAGGGACCAACGCACGCAAAGCCCCGGGTCCCGACAACATTCCTGGTGGTATCCTGAGAGACTGTGCCGAGGAGCTCTCAGATGTCTTCACGGACATCTTCAACACCTCACTGAGCCAGGCTGTTGTCCCCACGTGCCTCAAAGCCACCACCATCATCCCGGGCCCCCACCTGCCACAATGACTACCGCCCGGTCGCACTCACCCCCATCATCATGAAGTGCTTCGAGCGGCTAGTCATGCAACATATCAAGTCCCCCCTCCCCCCCACCCTGGACCCTTTCCAGTTTGCATATCGGTCCAACCGCTCGACCGATGATGCCATCTCCACTGCCCTCCACTCAGCCCTCACCCACCTGGAGACCAGAGACTCCTATGTCAGAATGCTGTTCATTGACTTCAGCTCAGCATTCAACACCATCATCCCTCAGCAGCTCACCCACAAACTGAGTCAGCGGGGGCTCAACACCTCCCTGTGTAACTGGCTGCTGGACTTCCTGACGGGGAGACCACAGGCAGTTCCAGTCGGCAGCAACACCTCCAGCACCATCATGCTCAACACAGGGCCCCCCCAGGGGTGTGTACTGAGCCCCCTCCTCTTCACTCTGCTGACCCACAACTGCTCACCATCATCCAGCTCCAACCTCTTCATCAAGTTTGCGGACGACACAACTGTGGTGGGTCTCATCAACAACGATGAGGAGACAGCCTACAGGGACGAGGTGAGGCACCTGGCCATGTGGTGCAAGGACAACAATCTCCGCCTGAATGTGGAGAAGACGAAGGAGATTGTTGTGGACTTGAGGCGACGACACTCCCAGCATGCTCCACTGACCATCGACGGTGCTGCAGTGGAGCAGGTCAGCAGCACCAAGTTCCTGGGAGTGCACATCTCTGAAGACCTGTCCTGGAGCAACAACACCGCATCACTGGCCAAGAAAGCACACCAGCGCCTGGACTTCCTCCGCAAACTAAGGAGAGCAAGAGCCCCGACCCCCATCTTGCACACCTCCTCCAGAGGCACCATGGAGAGCCTCCTCTCCAGCTGCATCACCGTGTGGTACGGTGCCTGCACCGTATCCTGCCGCAAGACTCTGCAGCGCATCGTGAGGGCAGCCGAGAGGATCATTGGTGTCTCTCTCCCCCCCCTGCGGGACATATACAACACCCGCCTCACCCGCAGAGCCATCAGGATCGCAGGTGACCCCCACCCCCACCCCACCCACCCCTCCCACAGCCTCTTCAGCCTGCTGCCGTCGGGGAGGAGACTTCAGAGTCTCTGAGCCAAAACCAGCAGCTCAAAGACAGTTTCTGCCACCAGGCAGTCAGAAGACTCACCTCCCTCCCTGCTCTGCCCCCCCTCCCCCCTCTGCCTCTGCCCCCTGCCACAGCCACCCTTACACCCCCCCTCCCCTCCGGCACCTGACATTCCCCCCCCCCCCCCACTGAACGAACATTCTACCTCAGTTGTACATGCCACTTTACTATACTGTTTATAAGGTGTATAGATTTTAGATGTATAGATTTTTAAGTCTTATAATTGTTCCTAATATATTATTACGCTATGCACTGTGGGTCTGAGAGGACCGGAATTTCATCTGGGCTGTATGCCATGCATTCGGCACATTTGACAAATAAAGCTGACTTTGACTTTGACTTTGACTAAACTTCAATGTATCTTTGTCATGGCGCAGAGTATGCGTTATGTAAATGTATAAACTTTCAGAAAACACTAACAATTATGACCATAAATTACTACAATCTGAACATAAAGCCAACTTCAATTAAACCTTCTGGCGCAAAATACAGTGAAATCTCCCAAAAACGTATGTAGCTATTGCATTTATTTTTGTATTTATTTACCAAATTCGCCCAAAGAGCATGGCTTTGATGCTAATACTAGTTTGCTGGATTCCACAACAGCATCGCCAATTTGTCAGAAATTTGTTAAATAATCAATGTTTTTTTTGAAATTTTAACCATTTGCTTGGTCAGAAGTCTCATGCGGGACGAGTTTTGGTCAAAGCGCTTATGTTTGACATCCCTTGTGTCTTCCGATCCCAAAGTCCCAAAGGAGAGAGCATGGACTGACAGGCATGACACTCTGGAAGCTGCCATTATTGTTATTGTCCTACTGAGCATGTGCAGAAGATCTCATTACTTCAACCACCGTGCACAAGATCAGTAGCAGCGTTTCTGCCCCCGCAGAGATGGAGCATTTTCTAAAATTCTGTTTTCCCCCCATTTCCACAATGAAGGAGTTGGAGCCGTTTGCAGTGGCTCTGCGCGCCGCTGTCATGTAGACAGACACCCAAAAGGCAATGACATTTGAGAAGGTGGCTTCAAACCTATGGTTTTCCTTCAACACATTGAAATACTTTGAAAGGTTTTCATCCTTGTCAGCAACGAAGAACAGGAATCAAACCATGTGATGAAGCGAAATGCAGAGTGAAGAAGACGCATCTTTCACACACTGAGAATCACACACTTTGCTCACATTCAAATCTGCTGTCCTTCGGTTTTCTGCCTCTTGTGGTAGTGGTGTGTGATACTCCAAGATTGGGTATCAATCCGATACCAAGTAAATACAGGGCCAGTATCGCCGATGTCGATCCGATACAGATACTTTATAATATTCAAGGTTAATGCATCATCAAACTGATAAATCTGGATAAACTTCATGACCTTTATATCTTTTAAGATTCTTCCTTTGCTAAAACCAAGGACAGAATATGAGTTTATAGGTAAACAGAAATTACTTTATCATCGAAAATGTGTGTTCGAACAACAGTAAGAAATCAATTTTGTCCCACGTATTGGAATGTCTGGATTTTTTTATTCAATGAAGAAAGTGTAGAAAAAAAGCAGGTCTTTCACAATCATTTCTGCCACGCTTCTTGTCATCGCCTCTGCTCTTGGAGAATCAGCTAAGAAAAATGATCAAATAAACATTAGAATAAGTATATAGTGAATTAAAGGTGTACAGGAGGATGTTATATTTCCGGGTGGATCATCAAGACTATTGGTCCTTCCAATTGTTAATCATTCTGGTGATGTATTACGTAAGGCCGTCGTACGTGCCTGTCCCTGGGTAGCGTGGATCTATTAGATTTCACTTTCTGCGCATGCGCGCTTTCAGGTGTCTATGGTGAGCTACGCCTTCAGCGAGCTCGCAGTTCTCACCGGGTACTTTGAAAATGGCAGAGGGTCGCAAGAGAAAAAGTGTCTTGGAAGTGTATGAGAAGAAGAGAAAGGCTTCGGAAGAGAGAAACAAGACCAGAGTGTTTTTGGGAGATTCTTTCACACGATGGCGTGCGCTGAAAGCCCAGGTTGGGCTTCCCACTGATGCTTCAGTCGCCAAGTTTCTACTCCACAGGTAAAGTTTGGCATTCTATTTGGAGAAATCCATTTCAAATCACTTCCAGTAAAAGTTATCTACGTCTATATCAGTGGTGTCAAACTCATTTGAGCTCAGGGGCCACATGGAGGAAAATCTATTCCCAAGCGGGCCGGACCAGTAAAATCATGGTATATAACTTAAAAACAACATGTTCATATGGCTTTCTTTGTTTTAATACTGTCCAAAATAGTACAAACACATCATCACTATAAATCATAAAACACTGTTCACAGAATTCTGAGGACAAAGATCACACAATGCCTCGGTATTTCACAGAACCAGAACAGTATCACAGACCACAGAACTACATCAGGGTGTCATTCCTCAGGCAGCAATGTAGATAAAAATAATAAAATCATGTTGCCCCAACAAGTGCAAGAACCAGTCACAAATCAAGAATAGGTTAAATATACAAATAAAACAAAATCAATTAAATAAAAAACAATAGCACATCAACAGAAATACATATAAAGACAAAGCTGGAGCCTGAGGACAGTGTATCCAAAATAGTGCAAACAACAATACTATTGATCATAAATCCCTTCAAGTTTTTTGAAAATTCTGACGACAAAGAACACAAACACAGTGATTCACAGAACTGTGTCATAGATCACAACACTATATGAAGGTGTCTCATGCAGCACTTTGAGTGGGGTTGCATTGATTATTTGACTCCCGATACCTGCATCTTTAAGCTTTTACCATCAATATCAGGCGTCACATTCTGAGTGACAGACAACTTCAGGATGTGATTCAAGTGACTGTGCGTGAGCCTGGAGCGCAGCTTTGTTTTATTAATGCTCATTACAGAGAAAACTTGCTCACAAAGATACGTGGTTCCAAACATGAACCACAGCTTTGCAGCGAGGCTGTCAAGTTGGGGAACCTGGCCAGAGTCCACTCCGACCCGGTCCAGGGTGCCGAAAATATCAGCGGCTGTCGTTGTGACATTGGCTCCATCTCCACAGACTCTTCGGTGACGATCAATGTATCATCTACTCCGCGGATGAAAATGGCCAGTTGTGCAACATCTGTAATGTCCTGCTTTCATCGATTGCAACTGAAAATGCAATAAAGACATTTACTTTGTTCTTTAACCGGCTGTCCAAATCCACGGAAAGATGGGAAATCCTGTCTGCAATGGTGTTTCTTTTCAGGCTGATATTTGCAAAAGTCTGTGTCTTTTCAGGGTCAAGACCTCCGCTGCCTTCACCATGCACGTTTTAATGAATTCACCCTCACTCAATGGTTTTGAAGCAACTGCCATTTCGTTAGCAATGTAGCTAGCTTTCGCCGCAGCGTCACTGACGTCTCGGCTGTGAGTAAAAACACACTGCTGTTTCTTCAGACCGGACAACAGTTCATCCACCTTCTCTTTTCTCTGCTGTCCTGGGAAGTTGTCATATTTGTCGGCATGAAGACTCACGTAGTGGCGACGAAGGTTGTATTCTTTCAGCACTGCAACATGCAGTGAACACACCAAACATACTGTTTCCCTTCACTTCTGTGAAAAAAATAGGAGGATGACCATTTTTCTTGGAACGCTCTGCACTCTGTGTCCACTTTAATCTTTTTTGACGGTGACATATTGGGACAAGGAGGGTGACAAAGCATATAATGCTAAAAGTAGAAGCCGTAATAATTAGGGCGGGCAAAACACAAAGTAGCTCATCCTGATTGGCTGCGCTTGCTTTACCTTGCTTGCTTGCTCTGCCCCGGAATAAACCGGGGCTGTTTCCTTAACACAATTGCTAGTGCGCCACCCAGTGGACACAATTAGAACAGCAGTTTATTGAAAAATTGCAGCTCATTTTTATACTTCACATAAACATCTCGCGGGCCGGATCAAACCCGCTTGCGGGCCGGATCCGGCCCGCGGGCCGTACGTTTGACACCCCTGGTCTATATTGTAACTTTCCAGGGTTGATTAGTTTGTTTTGTGATTTGCATCGTCAGTAGTTATTATGGTGAGCTTGTGTGAGCGATGTGAGCGACGCCAACTTGTAAACAGAGCGTGCACGAGGAGAACTGGGCTCGTGCACGTATCTCGCACACGTTTTAGTAGGCGTTCCGTCTCGGAGCAGGTACAGCGTTGCGCATGTGCATTTTTTCAAAAGGTGGAGAGGGCGGTTCTTTCCTAAAATTCGGGAAAATCCTCCTGTACACCTTTAACTTGTAGTTTAAATATAGTAATCCTACAGAATACCATTTAAAGTTAACACTACAGGGTAATATATATACAGTGTGTATTCTTGGAAATTAATTCAATTGAGATCAGATAAGATTTGACCTTATTAATTCAGTATTCACTGAATTAATAGTGAATACATCTGTCTAAATGTCTAAATATGTCAGGAGTCACACACCTCGCTCCAGCACCGGATCCTCTCTGACACTCCTGCAGGCAATCAGCTAATTGATTGTCAAGCAGTCTTAAGCCCTGCAGGGAGGAGGGTCCGGGGCCAGAGGATTGTCTATTCTGCAGTCCGTGTGGAGTGTTCCCCCGGGTCTCCTGTTGGCTGCTGCCGCAGGTGAGTCGGTGTTGTCCTCCCCGGGGAGTGAGTGTCCTCCCCAGGGTGGTTCCCGTTCCCGTTCCTGTTACGACGCCGGTTCCAAGAAGTCCCCGTCCGGGTTCCGTCCCGGTTCCAAGAAGTCCCCGTCCGGGTTCCGTCCCGGTTCCAAGAAGTCCCCGTCCGGGTTCCGTCCCGGTTCCAAGAAGTCCCCGTCCGGGTTCCGTCCCGGTTCCAAGAAGTCCCCGTCCGGGTTCCGTCCCGGTTCCAAGAAGTCCCCGTCCGGGTTCCGTCCCGGTTCCAAGAAGTCCCCGTCTGGGTTCCGTCCCGGTTCCAAGAAGTCCCCGTCTGGGTTCCGTCCCGGTTCCAAGAAGTCCCCGTCTGGGTTCCGTCCCGGTTCCAAGAAGTCCCCGTCTGGGTTCCGTCCCGGTTCCAAGAAGTCCCCGTCTGGGTTCCGTCCCGGTTCCAAGAAGTCCCCGTCTGGGTTCCGACCCGGTTCCAAGAAGTCCCCGTCTGGGTTCCGTCCCGGTTCCAAGAAGTCCCCGTCTGGGTTCCGTCCCGGTTCCAAGAAGTCCCCGTCTGGGTTCCGTCCCGGTTCCAAGAAGTCCCCGTCTGGGTTCCGTCCCGGTTCCAAGAAGTCCCCGTCTGGGTTCCGTCCCGGTTCCAAGAAGTCCCCGTCTGGGTTCCGTCCCGGTTCCAAGAAGTCCCCGTCTGGGTTCCGTCCCGGTTCCAAGAAGTCCCCGTCTGGGTTCCGTCCCGGTTCCAAGAAGTCCCCGTCTGGGTTCCGTCCCGGTTCCAAGAAGTCCCCGTCTGGGTTCCGTCCCGGTTCCAAGAAGTCCCCGTCTGGGTTCCTTCCCGGTTCCAAGAAGTCCCCGTCCGGGTTCCGCCCCGAAGTTCCCCATCCGGGTTCCGTCCCGGTTCCAGAGAAGTTCCCCGTCCGGGTTCCGTCCCGAAGTTCCCCGTCCGGGTTCCGTCCCGAAGTTCCCCGTCCGGGTTCCGTCCCGGTTCCAAGAAGTCCCCGTCCGGGTTCCGTCCCGGTTCCAGAGAAATTCCCCGTCCGGGTTCCAGAGAAATTCCCCGTCCGGGTTCCGTCCCGAAGTTCCCCGTCCCGGTTCCGTCCCAAAGTTCCCCGTCCCGGTTCCGTCCCAAAGTTCCCCGTCCCGGTTCCGTCCCGGTTCCAAGAAGTTCCCCGTCCGGGTTCCGTCCCGGTTCCAGGAGGCCCCCCCCAGAGATTCCCCCGGGTCCCGTCCCGGTTCCAGGAGGCCCCCCCCAGAGATTCCCCCGGGTCCCGTCCCGGTTCCAGGAGGCCCCCCCCAGAGATTCCCCCGGGTCCCGTCCCGGTTCCAGGAGGCCCCCCCCAGAGATTCCCCCGGGTCCCGTCCCGGTTCCAGGAGGCCCCCCCCAGAGATTCCCCCGGGTCCCGTCCCGGTTCCAGGAGGCCCCCCCCAGAGATTCCCCCGGGTCCCGTCCCGGTTCCAGGAGGCCCCCCCCAGAGATTCCCCCGGGTCCCGTCCCGGTTCCAAGAGGCCCCCCCCAGAGTTCCTCCCGGGTCCCGTCACCGTTCCAAGAGGCCCCCCCAGAGATTCCCCCGGGTCCCGTCCCGGTTCCAAGAGGCCCCCCCAGAGATTCCCCCGGGTCCCGTCCCGGTTCCAAGAGGCCCCCCAGAGTTCCTCCCGGGTCCCGTCCCGGTTCCAAGAGGCCCCCCAGAGTTCCTCCCGGGTCCCGTCCCGGTTCCAAGAGGCCCCCCAGAGTCCCCCCGGGTCCCGTCACCGTTCCAGCTCCCCTTTCCCTGTTTTCACAATAAACATTGACGTTTGCAAACAATTTCCTGCTTGAGGTCTGCTTCTGGGTTCAGGACACTCCACACACCGGCTCCCAGCCGTGACAGAATACTTAGACACATTTGATAGTTACACACAAGAGAATACGTTCAACATTGTATATCTGCATAGATAATTATTATTTATTTAATTATTAAAGTGTTGATATTTACAGAATTCAAAATATAGCATAAATGTATAATAACATGTTTCAATTGAGTAAATGTATTATATCAAGGCATACTTTATACTTTTTGAGTTCGCTAAACTAACAAATGGCCAGATGCACTTTGAAAATTAAAATAACTATTGCTGAAAATGACTTGTGTATTAATTCCTCTCTATTATGACCTAGATATTGTAACCAGACTGAAAGTCTTCAGCCAACGTCTCCTGCCTCTGGTCTGGAGTTCTGGATCCATCAGGGCCAGAGGAGGGATGTTTCTCCTCTTTCCTTTTCTGGATTTTCATAAACTGCTTGTGTTTCCACTGTGTCGGTCAAACTTTTTGCAAATGACACAACTTGCTGTTGTTTCATTTTCAGTTTGAACATAGAGCCACATTGCTCTGCTCTTCCTCTCTGGCTCTGCCATTCTTCTGCTCTCATGGATGTGCTGCTGGTGCTGCTGCCTGGAGCCTGACTCATGTGAAGGTGTGAAATAAAATCAGGAGATGAGGAAGAGGAGGAGGAAGAGGAGGAGCCAAGTGATGTGTGCAGCTGCGCTCAGAGCAGCGTGCATGCATAGAGAACCTGACACTAAGTATCGATCTCATTCCACTGGTATCTTTCAATCTCGATACCACCGTGTATCGATATGATCAATATTTGGATCGATCCTCCCACCACTATCTGGTGGACTCGACTGTCAATCAAGCATGTCTTATTACCACACATGCTCACGAGGCTACAAGATGATTTTTGACAGATCAATACTGTTTCTATTTTTTAAATAAATTATTCACACCAAACACACGTAAGCTGCAAAAGACACATTTTCTGCTATTTCAGTTGGATGTTATAAGAGAAGCTGCCATACCGCCTGTTAAAGGTACGGTTAAATCTTTCTCTGCAGCTCTGTTTAATAGCTGCGACTTAATGTGGAATGAAACACGAGTGATGACATAAGATAAAGGTGCAGTGATAGTGTCAGCGGAAGCTAATTCAAACCTGAATCTTCACATGAACATTCTGTTTGAAAACCCTCTTTGAGCGAGGTCAGCTAATAAGTCCTCAGCACATATGACTGGAGCAGAATTAATTTCTTTATTCTGCCGTCACCCTCTGTTCATTCCCCCTCATATTTCTAATTTTGATGCAGTCCCTGTCATTAGCCATGTCCCACATATGTCTACCTGTCTACATCTTTTTTTCCAGCTTTGTTGACACAACTAGGTTGGCGTCAACTTACATCTATTCTGTCAGTCTGCTCGCGTGTCGCTGAGTCCTGTGGCCTTTGATAGACGGTGATCAAGCGAGCTATTTTGGGTCTTATTAGCGTTTGGAGGAATCACTTTCATCACTGGTTTGTAAGGTGTGTGTGTGTGTGTGTGTGTGTGTGTGTGTGTGTGTGTGTGTGTGTGTGTGTGTGTGTGTGTGTGTGTGTGTGTGTGTGTGTGTGTGTGTGTGGTTCAGTGCTGCCAGCATATGGAAATCTCCCTTGAGACTGAGCTCACATCATGTGTGTGTCTTTGTGTCTCAGTTTGTAGGTGGGTCTGCATGTGGCTTACATGTGAATAAAGCATAAACACACACTATATATATATATATATATATATATATATATATATATATAACGGCTAAGTGAAGTACCTTCAGAAAGTCTCATGGAAACTGTGAATGCAGCAGTTAGAGGGATCCCTACCACAACAATCACTGAAACCAATGAGCTGATATACACTTCAGCAGCAGTGATCCTAGAGATGCTTGGCTATAAGAGCAACCAATGGGAGCCATGAGCCATGAGCGCCTGGCAGCACAAATGAACCAGCTGCTCAGAGATGGGACTCACCCAGAATGGCTAACCGAAGGGCGAACAATCCTGATCCTGAAGGATCCCACCAAAGGTGCAGTCCCATCCAACTATCGGCCAATAACCTGCCTCTCCACAACATGGAAGCTCATGTCAGGCATCATCGCGGCTATGATTAGCGGGCACATGGATCAATACATGAGCAAAGCACAGAAGGGCATTGGTAGAGATACCAGAGGAGCCAAACACCTAGTTGACAGAACAGTCGCCCAAGACTGCAGGTCCCGTAATACCAACCTGTGCAAGGCCTGGATTGATTACAAGAAAGCCTACGACTCAATGCCACACACATGGATCACTGAATGCTTGGAGCTGTACAACATCAACAGGACTCTAAGAGCGTTCGTTGCAAACTTGATGAGGTTGTGGAAAACCACCCTTGAGGCCAATGGTAAGCCACTTGCACAAGTGTCCATCAAATGTGGCATATACCAAGGTGATGCTCTGTCCCCACTGCTGTTCTGCATAGGTCTGAACTCCCTAAGCCAGGGGTGTCAAACTCAGTTCCTCGAGGGCCGAAGCTCTGCACGTTCTCCACGTCTCCCTCCCCTGAATGTCCTGATGGTTCATCACCACATTCAGCACAAAGCCAGATAACGAGCTGCTCATTGCAATCAGCTGTGTGGAAGCAGGGAGACATGCAATTCGTGCAGGGCTGTGGCCCTCGAGGACCGGAGTTCAACACATGTGTCCTAAGCCAAATAATCAACAAGTCTGGCTACGGATACCGCCTCAGGAACGGGGCCATGATCAGTCACCTCCTCTACATGGATGACATCAAGCTGTACGTAAAGAGCAAACGGGACATAGACTCCCTGATCCACACCACCAGGATCTACAGCAATGACATTGGGATGTCATTCGGGCTTGAGATATGTAGTAGGATGGTGACAAAGCGAGGCAAGGTAGTCCACACTGAAGGGGTCTCACTCCCAGAAGGAACAATAGCAGACATTGAGGACAGTTGCAAGTACCTGGGAATACCACAGGCAAATCGCAACCTTGAACAGGCAACAAGGAAAGCGGCAACGACCAAATACCTCCAGCGAGTGAGGCAAGTCCTAAGAAGCCAGCTCAAAGGCAAGAACAAGTCCAGGGCAATAAACAGCTACGCCCTGCCAGTGATCAGGTACCCTGCGGGTATAATAAGGTGGCCAAAAGAAGAGATACAGACCACAGATGTTAAGACACGAAAGCTCCTCAGCATGCATGGTGGGTTCCATCCCAAATCCAGCACCTTGAGACTGTATGCTAGCCGTAAGGAAGGAGGCCGAGGACTAGTGAGCGTGAGAGCCACTATCCAGGATGAAACATCCAAGCTCCATACGTACATCAAGGACAGGGCTCCAACGGATGACATACTCAACGAAAGTCTCAGACAATGGCGAGATGAAGAGGTGCTGGAAGAGGGACCATCATGGGAGGACAAGATGAGGAGGTGCTGGAAGAGGGACCATCATGGGAGGACAAGCCCCTACATGGGATGTACCACCGGAACACAACTGAAGTGGCTGATCTCAAGAAGTCCTACCAATGGCTAGAGAGGGCTGGCCTACAGGACAGCACAGAGGCCCTCATCCTGGCTGCACAGGAGCAGGCTCTGAGCACCAGAGCCATAGAAGCCCAGATCTACCACACCAGACAAGACCCAAGGTGTAGACTGTGCAAAGAGGCACCTGAGACAATCCAGCACATAACTGCAGGGTGCAAGATGCTGGCTGGGAAAGCTTACATGGAACGCCATAACCAAGTGGCTGGCATAGTGTACCGAAACATCTGTGCGGAGTATGGTCTGGAAACCCCAAGGTCACAGTGGGAGACCCCCCAAAGGTGGTGGAGAATGACCGAGCCAAGATCCTGTGGGACTTCCAGATACAGACAGACAGGATGGTAATGGTGAACCAACCAGACATCGTGGTGGTTGATAAAGGGCAGAGGAAAGCCGTGGTGGTGGATGTAGCAATACCAAGTGATGGTAACATCAGAAAGAAGGAACATGAGAAACTTGAGAAATACCAAGGGCTCAGAGAGGAGCTGGAGAGGCTTGGAAGGTGAAGGTGACAGTAGTGCCCGTGGTAATCGGAGCACTCGGGGCAGTGACCGCCCGCGGAGGGCGAGAGGGGAATTTTTATATATATATACAGACCCTTTCCAAAAAATTAGAATACGATGGAAAAGTTTATTTATTTCCATAATTCCATTCAAAAAGTTAAACTTTCATAGATTATAGATTCAGGGCCCACAACTCAAACGAATTCAAAGGTCGTCAGACCTAAACCCCGTTGAGAATCTATGGGGTATTATCAAGAGGAAAATGAGGCTCACCAGACCCAACAACAAAGAAAAGCTGACAGCAAGCATCAAGGAAATCTGGGCTTCCATAACTCCCAGGCAATGCCACAGGCTGATTGCCTCAATGCCACGGCGCATCGAGGCAGTGATTAAGGCAAAGGGATTCCCAACCAAGTATTGAAGATTGACATATTGTTTTGAAAGTACCATATTTTGATTGATTTGATGTGATCCTAATTTCTTTGTTTTTTCTGCAAAAACTGAGAAGTAAATGGTGATTTCTTCACAGTATTCTAATGTTTTGAATTCCTGTTTTCATGGGTTTTATGAGCTGGAAGCCCAAATTACGTAAAAATAAACAAATAAATACTTGAAATCATTTGAGTTGTGGGCCCTGAATCTATAATCTATGAAAGTTTAACTTTTTGAATGGAATTATGGAAATAAATAAACTTTTCCATCGTATTCTAATTTTTTGGAAAGGGTCTGTATATATATATATATATATATATATATATATATATATATATATATATATTGTGTGTTCGTTTACTGCAGCTACTGAAAATGCAACTTTTGGAAAACACTCAGACTCCGTATCCATGTCGACGTAGAAAAGCACAAAAAAGCACTTTTTAGAAACCCTGTTACTGGTCCTGTCTACATAGTAACTAGTTGCATTTTGACTAATTTCCTTGTAAATGGAGCATAATAGAGGCCAAAGGATGGACACGAACAGTAAAACCTAGACATAGACTCAAACTAGTGCAGGTACGGCGAAGATTCTTTAATCACTGTACAAAAAAATACACCAACAAACCAAGCCTTTCTCCTGTGGGGATAACCATCTCTGAAGAATATGTTTTTCCATTTCCTTTTCTGTGGCACTGCACTGTCCGTACATTCCTCATCTCCCACATGGACTATTGTGATTTATCTCGAAGCATTTAGCAGGGAATAATCACGCTGAGCACGTTACGGAGCATATCATTTCACTGCAGGGAGTTATTTGACAAACTCACGCTATCACTGCCCCACTGTCAGAGCCGCATGCCATTGGACCGGGTACCGGTCTGCCAGTGCATGCTGGGAAAGCTCTCATTTCTGGTTGCAATTCACCTAAATCGGCTTGTTTACATGCCTTAATGGTTAGTGGCAAACAGCCTGTGGTGGGACACCCCCTGTGCAAGTGTTTGTGTGTGCAGAAGGCAATATCATGTTTAGCCGCAGCACTTTTCTCAGCTGTAATTAACTCTAAAGATAAAGCTGCGTTTTGTCCCTCGGCCAGGCTCAAGGAGATTTCTCTGGTTCATTTGGAAATTTTCAGCTTACAGATGTTCCACCAGGCAGCCCGTAAACTGCTTGTATTCTGGGACATAAAATATTGTTGCAAAAGATACAACTGTCTGGGGGTTGCTGTCCAGTATATGACAGTCATAAGCGCCAATTGTGGGAGGTTTCATAAATCTTTCATCCATACTCTTTTTCCACTAATGGTTGTTGAACTATAATTTATTGTATAGTTTAAATAAATTAACTTTGATGACATTTCTTTCATTTTGAAAAGGAAAAAAAGTGGATCTTGTGATTGGTCAATTGGCTTTAGTCCAGCAAACCTGCAAGAGGCTCCAATCCTCCAAACCACTGAATGAATTGTCAAAATTATACTGAATTATTCAGCTAGTGGACACAACATGACATTGAGACCGGAGATGAGATATTGTTGATGCTGTCATGAAAGCTAGCAAACCACTCCAGCATTAGCCTCAACGCCTTGCTGTCAGGGAGAGTTTGTTAAAACACCCACAATGCAACAGCTATAGAAGTTTTTGGGACATTTCACTGTATTCTGCTTGAGAAGGTTAAATTAAAATTGGCTTCTTGTTCAGATTGTAGTAAATTTTGTAGAATTTGCTTGGTTTTGTAAAATTATAGACATTTCTATCACATATACTCTGCACCACAACAATGAAAAAACGTTTTAATTCAACAATTACTGTGATTATACCACTATTTTCCTGGTCCAGCCTACTTAAGATTAAATTCAGCTGAACTGAACAGTGATGTGCAGTCAGGGCAGGCAGTGCAGGCAGTGCCTACCCAAGGCTGAATTGAAATGAATGAAATAGTCATTTTGATTATTTGTTTTAATTATAATATAATAATAACTCTCCTGAAAGCAACACCCTCTCCTGAAGATCAACCTCCTCCTGAAGGCCACACCCTTTCCCTAAGGCCACACCGCTCCTGAAGGCTTCACCCTCTTCTGGAGGCCACGCCCCTCCCCAAGGCCACGCCACCTGCTGAAGGTCACTCCCCCTCCCGAAGGCCACGCCGCCTCATGAAGGCACCCTGCTGCTCTGCCTTTGCTGGTCATATCCATTGTCTGTGTCCTGTGTGTTTGCTCATACGCAGTCACTTTTCTAAAATGAAAATTCCATCCATCCATCCATCCATTGACTACCACTTATCCTGGGCCGGGTCGCGGAGGCAGCAGTCTGAGCAGAGTTGCCCAGACTTCCCTCGCCCCAGACACTTCCTCCAGCTCCTCCGGTGGCACCCCAAGGCGTTCCCAGGCCAGCCGAGAGACATAGTCCCTCCAGCGTGTCCTAGGTCTGCCCCGAGGCCTCCTACCGGAGGGACATGCCCAGAACACCTCCCTAGGGAGGCGTCCGGGGGGCATCCGAAATAGATGCCCGAGCCACCTCAGCTGGCTCCTCTGGATGTGGAGGAGCAGCGGCTCTACTCCGAGCTCCTCCCTGGTGACTGAGCTCCTCACCCTATCTCTAAGGGTGACTGATCTCCTCACCCTATCTCTAAGGGTGACTGAGCTCCTCACCCTATCTCTAAGGGTGACTGAGCTCCTCACCCTATCTCTAAGGGTGACTGAGCTCCTCACCCTATCTCTAAGGGTGACTGAGCTCCTCACCCTATCTCTAAGGGTGACTGAGCTCCTCACCCTATCTCTAAGGGTACGCCCAGCCACCCTACGGAGGAAGCTCATTTCAGCCGCTTGTATCCAGGATCTCGTTCTTTCGGTCATGACCCATAGTTCATGACCATAGGTGAGGGGAGGAACGAAGATCGACCGGTAAATCGAGAGCTTCGCTTTTTGGCTCAGCTCCTTCTTCACCACGACGGACCGATAATTAAATTAAAATTATTTAAGTAAAAAGGCAGACCGCTACATTGCCTTTGGATGTAACTGTGCTCTGCTACATCCTACACATACGTTCACAGTTTAAGTAAGTATGTAACATTTATTTATATAGCACTTTTCACAGACAAAAAGCCACAAAGGGCTTCACAACACAGTTAAAAACACCAGAAAGTCCACCAAAAATATAAATGGCCAAGACAACATAAAATCAGAACATCATAACAGCCCAAAAGTAGCTAATTAAAAGCCTGAACAAATAAATGAGTCTTGAGTTGACTCTTGAAGGCATCAACAGAGTCAACTGAGTGCAGAGAGGGCAGAAAATAATTCCAAAGCCTAGGAGCAACAGCCTGGAAGGATCGGCCACCTTTCGTAAGAAAGCAAGTGCGTGGAACCTTCAGCAGATTCTGATCCACAGACCTCAGAGCCCGTGCAGGGGTGTAAGGCTGGACCAGATCACTGATATAAGAAGGAGCCTGACCATGCAAGGCTTTCAAGGCTAGAACCAGAATTTTAAATGTGATCCTATAGGACACTGGCAGCCATAGGCATTTCTTACCTCATATGGGTCACTAGGAACCATTTATGTTGTGGTTGGCTACCGATAATGATTAATAATGATCAAAGATAGTTATTATTTATGTTATGGAAAAATTAATCTGATCTGTATCAGATACCTCAGAGCACCACCTTTCTTAACAAGAAATTGTCAGGGTGTAGGGTGAGGTCCCCTTTAAGAGTGGGCGGGCCAAGGTCTGGGCTGTCAGCACCTCACCTGTGGCCACTTCTGGTAATCACCCTGCCCTATATATATGTTCTGTCTGTGTGTTTGTTCAGTGTTGGTTTGTTTGTTATCGATGTCCTGTCCGTCCGGTCCAGTGTTAGTCGTCCATGTCTCGTCCGGTCTGTCCAGGGCGTTGGAGTCAAGTCTGCTGTGCTCCTCACGTCAAGGAGCAACCTGTGAATCATCGGTCTGTGCTGTCATTATAATAAAAGACTTGATTGAACCCAGCCTGCCTCCAGAGTCCTGCACTTGGGTCCTGTCCGTATCCGTGACAGAACAAACCAACCATCATGGACCCAGCGGACTCTGGTCACCAGCTGCTAGGAGCAGTTGGCCAGCAGGGAAGCCGGCTCACTCAACACGACGAGCAGTTGGCTGGTTTAACGGCGGGTCTCCACGACCTTTCACATCGACACACGTCAGTGGAGAGTCAACTGAACCAACTCACCGGTCACCTCCAGCAGCTCATCACTCGCCTCTCGGTCCCAGAGGTTCGGGCTGCCGCTGCCGCCGCAGTGCCGCCAGCTGCCGCTGCTGCCCCCGCCGTGATGCTGCCGTCACCGCTCTCAAGCCCAGTGCGCTTCTCGGGGGACTCCGGGGATTCGCGACCCTTCCTGGTCCAGTGTGGTCTCCACTTCGAGATGCAGCCGGGGGCGTTCCCAACAGAGAAGTCCAGGGTCGCGTACATCATCTCCCACCTGTCCGGCAGAGCGGAGGCTTGGGCCACCGCTGAGTGGAACCGCCAATCCCGGCTGTGTGACTCGGTGGACGAGTTCGCAGCCGCGCTGTCGAAGATCTTCGATCGGCGTCCCGGCGGACCGGAGGCGGCTCGAGCGCTGGCAGCGCTGCGTCAAGAAAGGAGGCCGGTAATCGACTACGCAATTGAGTTTCGCACCCTCTCCGCAGACTGCGCTTGGAACGATGCGTCACTGCGGGACACCTTCCTCTACGGGCTGGCCAGCCCGGTTCGCGACCAGCTCTTCCTGAGGGATCTCCCCGACGACTTGGACTCCCTCATTGCCCTGGCGGTCAAGATGGAGAATCGTCTGACGGTCCGTGATCGCCTGAGGCAGACTGATCAGCTGGGAGGAGAATCCAGGAGCGCGCGGGAGGAGCACGCCCCTCTCCGTCCCGCTCCCCAGCAGGAGCGAGTCCCGAGTGTTGCACAACCTCCGGAGGAGCCGATGCAGGTTGGCCTCACCTGCATCTCCACGCAGGAGCGGCATCGGCGCCTGACCAGCGGCCTGTGTTTGCACTGTGGTCAGCACGGGCACAGAGCTGCAGCGTGTCCTCTTAAAGGGACAGGCTCACCTGGGTTAAGGAGGGCCCCGGTGAGTCTTAAGAACTCCTCTACTGCGCCTTTAAGAAGACTCACGCCGGCTCAACTGAGGTATGCCGACAACACGTTGGACATTGAGGTTTTCATTGACTCTGGTGCAGATGAGAACTTTATGGACCTTAAGTGGGCTGAGAGACATAATATCCCCACTGAACTGTTATCATTGCCCTTGAAGGCTCTTGCGTTGGATGGACGTAAAATATTTTCTATTGATAAAAAGACTCTTTCTGTTCAGTTATTGTTTGGTCCCTCCCATGTTGAGGAGATTTCTTTTCATTTAGGGTTAAGTCCGTCCTACCCAGTTATCCTGGGCCTCCCTTGGTTATGTTTGCACAAACCCCATATTGACTGGGACTCGGGGGTTATTTTGAGTTGGGGAGGGGATTGTTCTGAGCATTGTCAGTCAGTGTCTGGGGTTAAGGTGGCAGCTGTGGAGGTGCCTGTGTATCCGGACCTCGAGCGAGTTCCCAGCTGCTACCACGATCTAAAGGAGGTGTTCAACAAAGGGAAGGCAACATCTCTGCCACCGCATCGTCCTTATGACTGTGCCATTGAGTTATTGCCGGGTACCACTCCTCCCAAGGGTCGCATTTACTCTCTCTCACAACCCGAGAATCAGGCCATGAAAGAGTACATTGAGTCTGGCTTAGAGGCTGGGATAATCAGACCCTCGTCCTCTCCTGCAGGGGCGGGATTTTTCTTTGTGGCAAAGAAGGACAAAACTCTTCGGCCGTGCATTGACTACAGGGGCCTCAATGAGATAACCATTAAAAACCGCTACCCACTACCCCTCATGACTTCGGCCTTTGAACGCCTGCAGGGCGCCAAGGTCTTCACTAAGCTGGACTTGCGCAATGCTTACCACCTGGTCCGGATTAGGCAAGGGGACGAGTGGAAAACGGCATTTAACACACCTTCTGGCCATTACGAGTATTTGGTGATGCCATTCGGTTTATGCAATGCCCCTGCAGTGTTCCAGAATCTCGTCAATGATGTGCTGAGAGACGCATTGAATAAGTTTCTGTTTGTTTACCTCGATGACATTTTGATTTTTTCTTCAGATCTTGCCAGTCATGTCAAGCATGTTCGTTTTGTTTTGGAGCGTCTTCTCAGCAATAATTTGTTTGTCAAAGCCGAGAAATGTGTTTTTCATGCTCCCACAGTTTCGTTTCTTGGGCACGTCATCTCAGAGGGGAGGGTGGAGATGGACAGGGAGAAGGTCAGGGCGGTAGCGGATTGGCCGACCCCGGGTAGCCGCAAACAATTATTACGATTTTTGGGGTTTGCTAACTTCTACCGGCGGTTTATCAGGGGATTCAGCTCCGTCGCGGCGCCGCTACATGCCTTAACTTCCCCCAAGGTCCCGTTTTCTTGGGGTCCCTCAGCTGAGCAGGCGTTTTCGGAGCTCAGGGCCCGGTTCACCTCGTCTCCCGTGCTTAGTGTGGCGGATCCAGGGCGGCAGTTTGTGGTGGAGGTGGACGCGTCAGATGTCGGTGTCGGGGCAGTGCTCTCTCAGCGCAGTAGTAAGGATGGGAGGCTGCACCCTTGTGCCTTTTTCTCCAGGCGGCTGACCCCGGCTGAGGAGAACTATGACATTGGCAATCGGGAGCTCCTGGCCATCAAGGCTGCGTTGGAGGAGTGGAGGCACTATCTGGAGGGTGCAGAGCACCCGTTTGTGGTATGGACCGACCATAGAAACCTTGAGTACATCAAATCTGCCAAACGGTTAAATTCTCGGCAGGCTCGCTGGGCTCTGTTCTTCACCCGGTTCGACTTTGTGGTATCGTATCGCCCTGGGTCCAAGAACGTGAAGCCTGACGCCCTTTCCCGGGTCTTTGAACCGGATCCTGCTCCTCGTTCCCCCACGCCGATTTTACCTCCGACCTGTGTGGTGGGGGCGGTGACGTGGGAGATTGAGGAGCAGGTTCGGCGGGCTCTGGAGGGGGTGACGGTGCCGCCAGGTTGTCCTCCCAACCGCCTGTTTGTGTGTCCCCCGGTACGATCTAGTGTTATTCAATGGGCCCACACTAACCTTCTGTCTTGCCACCCAGGAACTGAGCGCACCATGTTTGTGGTGAGACAGCGTTTCTGGTGGCCAGAGATGAACAGGGAAGTCCGGGAGTATGTCCGGGCTTGCCCTGTCTGTGCCCGTAACAAGACCTCGCGGTCTCGCCCCTCTGGTCTGTTGCAGCCGCTCCCAGTACCCACCCGACCATGGGCAGACCTATCCATTGACTTTGTCACTGGCCTCCCGGACGCTGAAGGGTTTACCACCATCCTCACCGTAGTGGACCGGTTCTCCAAGATGGCCCACTTCGTGCCCTTAGCGAAACTCCCATCAGCCAAGGAGCTGGCAGAGGTCATGCTGAGACACGTGTTCCGTCTTCATGGGTTCCCGCGGGACATTGTCTCGGACAGGGGTCCTCAGTTTGTGTCTCGGTTTTGGAGGGAGTTTTGCAGGCTGTTGGGTACTACGGTGAGCCTTTCGTCCGGTTACCACCCAGAATCTAACGGCCAAACAGAGAGGGTGAACCAGGAGCTGGAGTCCATCCTTCGTTGTCTGGTCTCTGACAGCCCGGCTGCTTGGTACAGGCAGTTAGTCTGGGTGGAATACGCCCACAATTCCCTGCCCTGTTCGTCCACTGGTCTGTCTCCCTTTGAGTGCGTGTATGGGTACCAACCCCCCCTGTTCCCAGCCCTGGAATCAGAGGTTAGTGTCCCGTCAGCTCTGGCAATGGTGCGGCGATGCAAGCGCGCTTGGCTTCAGGCCAGAACCAAGCTCTTGCAATGCTCTGCTGAGCGCAAGCGGCTTGCAGACCGGCGCCGGGTTCCCGCACCAACTTATGATGTTGGTCAGCGTGTGTGGCTCTCCACCCGGGACCTGCCACTCCGCTCAGACGCAAAGAAGCTGGCGTCAAGGTTTATTGGACCTTATCCAATAATTAAGCTGGTTGGTCCCTCTGCAGTCCGTCTTCGTTTGCCCCGCTCGCTTCGTGTGCACCCCACCTTTCATGTGTCAAAGGTTAAACCTGCCCGGGAGAGCCCCCTAGTTCCCTCCTCAAGAGCCCCTCCTCCTCCCCGTATGGTAGAGGGTGAGGAGGTTTTCACGGTCAGGCGGCTCCTGGCAGCTCGCCGGCGTGGGCGGGGGTTCCAATACCTGGTTGACTGGGAGGGGTATGGCCCTGAGGAACGTGCCTGGGTACCTGCTAGGGACATCTTGGACCCAGGCATGATCAGGGATTTCCACAGGCAGCATCCTGAGATGCCTGGGCCGTCTGGAGCCGGTCGTGGAGGGGGGGGGTACTGTCAGGGTGTAGGGTGAGGTCCCCTTTAAGAGTGGGCGGGCCAAGGTCTGGGCTGTCAGCACCTCACCTGTGGCCACTTCTGGTAATCACCCTGCCCTATATATATGTTCTGTCTGTGTGTTTGTTCAGTGTTGGTTTGTTTGTTATCGATGTCCTGTCCGTCCGGTCCAGTGTTAGTCGTCCATGTCTCGTCCGGTCTGTCCAGGGCGTTGGAGTCAAGTCTGCTGTGCTCCTCACGTCAAGGAGCAACCTGTGAATCATCGGTCTGTGCTGTCATTATAATAAAAGACTTGATTGAACCCAGCCTGCCTCCAGAGTCCTGCACTTGGGTCCTGTCCGTATCCGTGACAGAAATGATAACCAATTCAGTTATATCAGTCTCATAAGATATACCAAACTGTTGATTAGGAATTAGGATTTTGGAGTTCTTGACACAGAAGAGATCAACATTTCATTCACATTTGTGCTCATTAATAACACAGAAAGTATGATTCTAAAAATTATATTTATTTACAATGAAAACAAATAAACAGATTCTAACTACCAATATACAGCTTGGTGTGTGTGTGTGTGTGTGTGTGTGTGTGTGTGTGTGTGTGTGTGTGTGTGTGTGTGTGTGTGTGTGTGGAGAGAGAGAGCGAGAGAGTGAGAGAGAGAGAGGGAGAGAGAGAGAGAGAGAGAGAGAGAGAGGTGGAGGGAGTGTGTGTGTGTGACGTGTGATGGAACTACAAAACAAGATGGCGGATCACAAGAAACTACATTTAAATGGAGGTTATCAGAGAGCAGGAGGTCTGTCCTGGGTCTCGACCATGTGCTGGGAGAACAATGGAACATGGAAGCTAGTCTTTAGCGTCTGCTTCCTGTGTGTCTCTGCTAAAGGACCATTTCTATAATGAGTTTATGTGAATTCAACTTGCTTTGTAAAACATCAGAAGTCATCAACTGGTGTTCAGTTACTGTGTGATGTTGTCTTTGATGTGATTTGTGTAGGATTGTGAGTTAACATGTTAGTAAGGCAAAGATTAGCATGCAGATCCTGTGTCTGTGGCAGAGCTAACGTTGGTTTACAGGTTAGTAACTGCTCCTAATATCATTATCTATAGAACTCAATCACTGTAAGAGAATCAACACATCTTCATTAAAGTTAAACAGTTCTATGCATAGCATCAGGTTTAACTAATCTCAGGTAAAGCCCAGTTGTTGTTCCCACTTCCTTGGTGTCTTTGAAGGAGTTCAGTTGTTGTCCTGACTGGTGGGAAGCTGGTGTCTTCTCCTGTAGTTAGCACCTCCTGCTAACTGTGGTTGGCTGGTTCTGCAGGCTGAGGAGGAGAAGATGAAGTTGACTATTCAGGAGTCTTTCTTTGCAGCTCCTGGTTGTTTCTTTTATCCACACTGAGGAGCTGGTCGCTCAGGTCTGTGATGGTGTTCTTGCTTGTTGAGGAAAGCAAAAAGAGGTTCTGTGAGGTGTCGTTTCCCCGGGCCTGTCCTGGAGAATCTGATTGGTGTTCCCTGGTTGATGGGAGATCAGACTCTGGCGCTGGTGTCTGACTCAGGGGAACGTCTGACCCTCGTGGTCAGATCAGCAAAGGAGTTGAGGAGTGAAGGCCCCTGGTTCCAGGCCTCTGGTGTTAGCTGTATGCTAACGCTGGGTGAGCTGCCTCCATCAACCGACCACCTCCATCGAAGAACTGGAGCAAAAGCCTTTTGTGAACGGAGTTGCTTGGACACAGCTCCTCCCTGGTGTTGCCTGGGGAAGACTCGGGGGAAGACTCGTGAGGAGTCTCTTCCAAAGGCTTTTGGTGAAGCTTGGGGGATTCGAAGGTGTAAAATCCTGAAAGTCTTACCCAATCAGTGACTGCTGAGTGCATGGGGGAAGTGTCTTTTGAGCAGAAAGCGGGGGAGGATTTACATGGGTCTGCTGTGACAAAAGGTCCCCCCCCACTGGGTGTGATGGTCAATCACATTCCTGGGTCCGAATTCATATGTCATGACTGTGTATCAAGACAAATGAAAATAGTCTTTTCCTGAACAAACTTTCTGTGGTCTTCTGAGATCCCAACAGAGCCAATGAAGTTCTTTTAAAATCTGGGATATATGAGTCCTCCTATTCATACGGGTCAGAATTCTCGCTGCTGAGTGTTGTACTAATTACAGTAGAGAGAGTTCCTTCTTGTATAGGCAAGAAAACAAACTATTACAATAGTCTAAACGTGAAGACACAAAAGCATGGATGATAAGCTTTAAATCATTCCGTGAGACCATGTTCCTTAGTTGAAAGAAGCAGTTCCTCGTCAGCTGCTTACAGTGCTGCACTAATGATAGGTCTTTGTCAAAGATCACTCCCATGTTTCTAAGACTTGGATTAGCAGACCCAAGTACTGTTTAGTCCCAGGAATTGCCTCATCAAGGGCAATAACCAGTGTTTCTTTTTTGTCTGCATTGAGCTGCAGAGTTATCGCAAAGCCATTGTTTTATTTCCACAAAACACTAGAGCAAGGAGTTTAGCTTCCAGATCTCAGGCGGGTTAAAAGAGCCGTAAAACTGGATATCATCAGCAAATAGGTGGAAAGAAACATCACTGAACCTTTGAATAATCTTTCCCAAAAGGATCAAATACAACAAAAATAAAACGGGACCCAAAACAGAACCTTGAGGCACTCAACACAACAAATCCACAGACTCAGACCTTATTTGGTTCGCTGTAACACTAAAGCTACACCCAGTTAAATATGAGGAGAACCACTATAGAACTGACCCTGATAGTCCTACTTGATCCCTCAGTCTTCTCAGCAGGTCCTGATGGTCGACGATGATGAAGATAGATCCAAGAGATCTTTGATCCAGGAAAAATGTCAGCTATTCACAAACCAACTTCTCCAGGATCTTAGACAGGAATGGGAGCTTAGAACTAGGCCTAAAACTGTTGAGATCCGTCGGGTCTGAACCTGCTTTTTTTAGTAATGGCTCCACTATGGCATGTTTGAAAGCATTGGAAACACACCAGTAGACAAAGGGAGGTTAATCATTTTGGTAACACAGGGGCCAATTTCCTCAAACACTTTTTGGAAGAGCATACAAGGAAGGACGTCAGATGAGCAAGAGGATGGCTTCATCTTGGTCACCAGTGCTGAAATGTGAGCAAACGTCACAGTCCTAAATGAGGACCACATTCTGGAGACAGGCTCAAGGACAGCAGGGGTACCACATGGAAGGGGTGGGATTTTATCCTTAATCATCTTTATCTTGTTTATGAAAAATCTCAAAAAGGCATTGCTGTCAGCTTCACAAGAAACAGGGGTAACCGGAGCAGCAGGACCTGTAAGTGAATTGATCGTGTCAAACAACATTTTAGGATTTTTCTTATTCAATGTTATCAGTTGACGGATAGAGTTAGATTTGGCATTTTCAACCATCACATTGTATGATGACACAAGATCCCTGTGTGGGCTCAGGGCTACAGTGCAGATCAAACAATACAAGACTATGATCACTCATATGGACATCATTTACAGACACGTTTAAAATGTCTTGGCCAAGCGTAAAAACCAATTGTAAAATATGGCTGTCATCAACATGAAGGTTAAAATCTCCAAGGATTAGAACAGATTCCAACTTTATTATAGAAGACAAGAGGTCACTAAAATCCTTTAAGAAGACAGCAGCGGGGCCAGGAGGTTGGTAGATCAACACGCAGTAAAAATGGGATGAGAACCTCACTTTCACCATCGGTAATTCAAAAGAAGAGAATTCTTGGGACTGGATCACTTTGCATTTGAAATCTTCCCTGTGCACAATTGCCAGACCACCACGGTGAAAGGTGCAGGGCTTCCTGACAGCAGAGCAACCAGCTGGGCAGAGTTCATTTACATCAGTGCTTCTCAAATGGTGGGGCGCGCCCCCCTGGGGGGGCGTGGTGGGGTGTCAGGGGGGGCGTGAGGCGGGCGCGAGGCGGGCGCAACTTTCAGTATTAGTGTCTTTATTCATGCTTGAAGGATTAAAAAAGGGCCTCCAGCCACTAGGTGGCAGCAGTGCTCAAACTCATCAACAGGCTGCCTGTTCAACCAGTAGAGTAGAAGAAGTACTACACATGAACACCGGTGTACAGAGCTGGAGGAGGAGGAGGAGAGATGGAGAAGTTTCTGACAGGAGTGAAAAGAAAAAAGGATGAGGCGTCAGAGGAAAAGAAAACAGGTGAGAGTAAACATAAACCTAGTAAGAGCAGGAGATATGACGATGCCTACATCGCCCTTGGGTTTACCGTGAACACGTCGGGAACCAGGAAACACCCGTTTGTGTTTTATGCCTAAAAACTCTGGCAGCGGAGCATGAAACCAAATAAATGAAGACGGCACCTGGAGACCATACACCATACACCTGGAGACCATACACCTGGAGACCATACACCCGTTATGTCAGTAAGCCACTGGAGTTTTTTCATCGTAAACTCCATGAGCATCGCCAACAAGCCGGTCATTTTGTCAGCGCGGCATCAGTAAACAAAAAAGCCTGTTAGCCTCTTACAAAGTTGCCCACCACATCGCAAGGTGCATAAAACCTCACACCATAGAGATTTATTTTGATAATCAGGCGATTGTATGCAGAATGCTGGTGCCAGCAACTGATACAGTGGTTTATACAGATAAATAAATACATATTATCAAGTTCTCAATGGTAGTACAATTCGGGGGGGGGGGGGGGGGGGGGGCCTGAAAAAAATTCTGTCCTCTAGGGGGGGCGTGACAGAAAATAATTGAGAACCACTGATTTACATGAATAAACTCTTCCTTTCTTCCAAGTCTCCAAAAGACACATGATGCCCAGCTTTTCTCTTGAGAAAAGATCGTTCAATGAATGAGATATATTTGCAATTGAACGAGCATTTAACAGGCCAACGTGGGTCTTAGATGACGTCATGGGGGCAGTGTCCGTGTTGCACAGTGGGATTGGTCGAAGGCATGTCCAGCGGTCACTAGTCCATGCGGGAATAGCCGGCACAAACTCGGAAGTACACAATGGCGACGAAAACCCCCTCCAGCGCTGTGAAGAGTCCAGGACACTTGTTGCAGTCCGAGCAGGCGGCGGCGTGGAGACGCTGCTGCACACGTTGAGAAGAAGAACAGTGGGATCCTGGTGGCTGGACCGTGAGCCTCTTTTCCTGGATCTCCTGCAGACCTTGCCCAGTGCCCGATACAGCAGCAAGTAGTCAGGTGCATTGGGATCGATTGAAAAAGGTGGACGAAAGGCTTGTTTGTACCTGTCCTGTTTGTCACACAGGCCCTCCACCGACTCTTTGATGCGAAACGAAGATTCCTTATCATAAGTCCGTAAAGGCAAGAGACATCCATTTGTTATTTGGACTGATATGATAACATATGTTGTAAAGATGACCATTAAAAATCTACACAGCAGGAGACGAGCCATGGCATGGCCAGTCACAGGCACCATCTTGTCCCGAATAAGTGCTTTAGTGAATTGATGCAGCGCTGCTACGCTCTCTCGCTAGTTGGCATGTTAACAGGCAGGATGACAGGGCAAGAGATGATAAAGATTTTCACAACCTTCTTTTGAGGATAAACAGTAGCTTTAAAAGATGGGAGACCAACACCTGAGCTACCAGACCTTCAGCAAAGGAAAGCTCAGAATATTGTTCCTACTTTCATGTACTACTTTCATATCTACTTTCGTCGCGTATTACGGTAAAGCCATCAGAAGCCAACGGGAGCTTCATGGTGCATTCAAGTACACCTCAGTTGCAAGTATAAATCACACCAACAGTACCGTACAGGCTGATTGTACCAAACATTCATCGGAAATCGAATTGTTTACCACAAACTGCAGCGTATTCTTGTTCTACAGACCCTCAGGTAGATCTGGGTCAATTTTCAACTAGAATCTCTGTTACCGGAACGGACTTCAGCATTCTGAAGCCCAGAGGCTTTCCTCTCAGCTGCAGAAGTAAGCCTCAGGTTGGGAGTCCCGGTGAGCTGCAGGCTGGATGGGAATGAAGTTGGGTTGCAACAAGAGGAGGTGAGACACATCTGCAGCGATGCGTCCAGTTGAAGAGGAAGAAAAAAAAGAAAAAGAAAGAAAAAAGTAACTCCATGTGTTTTCTGCTCGTCCAGTGAGGTTATAAAGGTCCGGCCTGGTCCGCGTGCATTGTCACGCGGCTCTCTGCGTCCCCCAGCGTCCCCCAGCGTCCCCCAGCGCCCCCCAGCGCCCCCCATGCACAGCCTTATGCGGAACTGTCTTGGAGAAGGTTTGTTTTTTCACGTTCCTGGCCAGCCACTGTGCTCGGGATGGCCTGAGCCAGTCAGAGTGGGGTTCACCTCAGCCCTTCCAAGGCGGGTGCTCTGGCTAACGATGGAGGCTTTGGATCCCCTTGGTGCTGGGGAGCAGTGCTGCAGCTTGAGGAGAGTGTGGCCAGGGGCCCCCCCCCGGTGGAGGTCACGTGACCAATGGCGAATTTTACAGGGCTGACCATGCGGTCTCTTTGTCCTCAAAGAAACATGGTCCACCCCACCCCAATTCTTCCTGAGGATGAGTGAACTATGGATACACAGGGCCAAACATCACCCCTTTGTTCCGAAGAGTGGGATGCTGGTCACCAAGCAACCGCCACGTCCCCAGAGAGAGCGAGTCAAACGCCTCTCGTGGCTGCATGGGTCATCGCAATCTCTCTTTACGCCCACCTGATAGTCGCATCGAGCAATTGCTCTCTCCCTCCGCCGCGCGCCCCGAGTGGTTGTCATGGTCACCATCCGGAACCAGACGCCTGCCTCCCACTGGTGTCTGTTTGTCTGTTCGAGATCATTACCCCGACTCACACTGACCCTCCAAGGTCCGCCGCCACCTGGTGGACACTCGTGGTCATTGCATCCCCACTCAGACTCCCAAGACTCACACACACACACACACACACACACACACACACACACACACACACACACACACACACACACACACACACACACACACACACACACACACACACACACACACACATACCTCTTTCTTTGTTCATAGTGTTTATTGTTTAGTAGATTAGATCTCTGTGTTAGATGATGTTTGTTAATTGATTGTGTTGGTTTATGAAATAATTTCTGAATTAATGTATTTTTATGAATAAACGCCTTTTAGTTGAATTGATTGATTCCTGGTAATTATTGTGTATTTTTTGTTGACAGTTCACTGGTTTGTAACAGTCTGTGCTCGAATCTCACACCTTCCCTGTTATTTAAGATTGTTATATTTTGCACAGGAATATTAACTAAATTAAATAACCTTTTTACAAACGAGACTGAAATTTGGTACTAGCTATTTCCAGTTTAGCTGGTGGTGCCCCAATTCCATTATTATTTGATAAATAACCAATTTATTCAAATTAATAATTCCATTAATAAATTAATTTAGATAATTTATTCACTTTTAGGTAATTACTCAATTACTTTAGGAGTTGTTAATGAGTAAATGACTGTATACTTCTATTAACAATTTCAATTTCTCATAAATTACTTCCAGTGATTTATTACTTTCAGTAAGCTATTACTTACAGTAATTTTAACGCTAATAACCCACCATAAAGCCCAACAACATCCTACCATGTCCAGTTAACCTACACAGCTGGGTAAAATAGAAACACCTTCCTGTTCCTAATGCTCAGGTCGGGGATCCCTTGAACACCTCCTCAGCAGCTGCCCGAAAGCTCTTGGAGATGGATGCTATTGCTGGCGCCATGACCGGGTGCTCAGAGTTGTTGCTCACAACATTGCCACCGCCATCAATACCCTCAAGGGCCTCCAGAAACTAAAGTGCATCATGTTTCACAGAGCTGGAGAGAATCCTAACCCACACCCTTGGGCCAAGTCTGGCCTCCTCACCTCCGCCTCTGACTGGAAACTGGAAGTGGACCTTGGAAAACAACTGAGGTTCCCTGCCAGCATAACATCTTCACGACTGCGACCAGATACGATCATTCTGCCAGAATCCACCAAGCAGCTGATCATTCTGGAGCTGACAGTGCCCTGGGAAGAGCACATGGACGAGGCCAATGAGTGGAAACGTGCCAAGTACCAGGAGCTGGTGGACGAATGTAGGGGGCAAGGCTGGAGAACCTGGTGTGAACCCCTGGAGGTGGCATGTCGTGGATTTGCAGGGCGGTCACTCTGCAAAGTTGTCACACTGCTGGCCTCACTGGAGAGGCAAAGAGAAAGGCCATCAAATCTGCTTCAGAAGCCGCAGAGAAAGCCACAAGAGGGCAGAGCTGTGGACAAGCACTGCTGGGACACAGGCTGGGGTCTGATCAACCTCGGTCGGGTCACCTGGGCGAGGGTGTCTGATGTTGAAAGACCCAAAATACCCAATGACCCCAGATTGCATCACTGATGATGTGTCCCAGTGCATCTAGTTGATGTATCGTTCACCTAGCGTGATGTAACTGGTATTCTCGTTTAAACCGCAGATGGCATTACTCCAGTCAACATAGCGGCCGCCGTGACACTCAAGAGAGATTGCCTGGCAATGCTGCATCGAGTCAGTAAATACAGTTTATCTGTACATCTATATACACACACATTGTATCAAATGAAAACTGAGACTGAGATGATTCCAACAACATTTACCACCATAACCCAGGAAACCAGCAGCCAAAGAAGACAACAGTTAAAAAAAAAAAAAATCACTTGTTTATGGCCAGAAACAAAAAGTCGGTCTTACTCTTGCTATTGTGTGATGAAACATTGTGATTTGGGAACAATAAATGCTGTTTTTTATTAATACAATGTGTATGTTTTAGGTCCAACACTTTGAAACGTATGTCTACTTTCACTTTGTTCCAGGACGGTTTTTCAGGAGCAATGGCAACGGTGTCTGATCGGTTAACAGCACATTCATTTAAGTGTGATTAGCTAATGGTGATAGTGGGTGGGATTTAAACACTGCAAATCATTCTGTTGGCTATGATAATTCAACACAGGTGTCAATCAACAAGACTGGTCAATACATTGCCAACACACTGCTCTGCTTAAATCTGGGTATATATATACCAACAAGATGCTGTGGCATGTCTAACATTTCAAAGCAGGTTCAATTATGTAATCATTCAATATTATTCACCAGATATTGAAACTACAATTTTCAGATAGATTGCTATTTTTTTCAAAAAGAAGTATATCATTTCAATTTCTTGATAAATAAAAAAATTCAGTAATGATTTATAAGAACACCAAAAACGTGTGATTTATCAATGTATTTGAAAACATTTCATTTACAACACAACATCATTTTCAGCATTTTTGACATTATTGTGTAAACACGAAACTTGTCTGAAATGAAAATATTAAAACGATGCATTTTCACTTGAAATGTTGTGACGATGGGGCCTAATAGCAAATTTCTTTTAATTGAATGATAAAGTTCCACTGATTTATATCTGATATGCCTGTTATTACTTTTAAAATGTAGGTATGGAAATGATTGCGTCTATTACTTCAGCTCTGTTTGGAATTCGGGTTATAACTGTGACCGATCCTGCAGGAAAACCTTGTTTTGCAGATTTGTGATGAATATCATGGTCATCAGAATGAATAGTCCTCTCATAGCCAAACGCCTGGCTGAATAGGATGAACACAAAGCACCAGACAATTAAACCAACAGGTGTTTTCAATGGAAACCGACTCTCTGAGGTTTTTGTTTAGCCCCCTTAGCAACCGTAACCAAGGAGGAGCAGCAGGAGGAGGAAGAGGAGGAGAGAGTCGAGCCTCGGCAAAAAGAGTAAGTCTGTCCAATGTCTCCGCCAACACCTTCAAATCTGTGCAGATCAATTTTGTTCCTGCACAGAAGTCTGAGAATGTACTTGCTCGTAAATGAAGAGGAGGAGGTGGAGGAAGACAAAGAGGAGGAGGAGGTGGAGGAGGAGGAACACGGAGGGGTGGAAGATGAAGAAGATGAAGATGAAGAGCAGGAGGAGGAGGAGGAGGAAGCGTTACTTGAAACACCAATGTGATGCTTCTGCCGATTGCTAACAAGGGGGAAACGCATGCACACACGCACGCACACACACACACACACGCGCACACACACACACACACACACACACACACACACACACACACACACACACACACACACACACACACACACACACACACACACACACACACACACACACACACACACACACACACACACAGGCAGACCACCCATGGCTCTGCACAAACGTGTGTCTGTCTGTGTGTGAGTGTGTGTGTGTGTGTGTGTGTGTGTGTGTGTGTGTGTGTGTGTGTGTGTGTGTGTGTGTGTGTGTGTGTGTGTGTGTGTGTGTGTGTGTGTGTGTGTGTGTGTGTGTGTGTGTAGTTGTGTGATGGTCCATGTGTGTGATTATGTGACGTGGAGGCATCTGTTCATTGGAATAAACAACTTTCCATTTTTAGCTGCCAGAAAGAAGAAAAAGAATTAGCAAAAAAAAAATCCTTTCTTTGTGTGTGTGTGTGCGTGTGTGTGTGTGCGTGTGTCTGTCTGTCTGTCTGTCTGTCTGTCTGTCTCCCTGTGTGTGTGTGTGTGTGTGTGTGTGTGTGTGTGTGTGTGTGTGTGTGTGTGTGTGTGTGTCCAAATGGAAAGATGCAGATAGCTTAATTTGTGTGCTTTCCTTTCCTGCGGGAGATGCCGGCAGGAACAATTCTAAAATTAAATCTTTTGTCTGTGATGGAGAGTAAACAGGGAGGGTGAAATTTTATACTGAAGGGGAAACAATCTGGAGAGATTAGAAAATGAGATACAAAGAAAACAGATACAAAGCCATTATTTTCATTTATCTTTTACAGGTATGAACATGGCTAGGCCAAGATTATACGACAACATTTCAAGTGAAAACATCTCTTTTCAGACAAGTTTTGCCTTTACAGGGCAATGTTTTGTAAATGATGCCTGTTTACTCACAAATGGCAGAAACACTTCAACTAATACAGTTAGCATTTTGGACCACTGTTTGTCTTTGTAATGAAAGCAGTCACACACAAGCAAAATATTCCCGAAAACAGTAACACTGGGAGAACACGGACATTCGAGTGGACAGACCACCAATTTAGATTGTTATCACAGTGACTGTCAAAATAAAAGTACAGAGTCCAGGAGAATCTGGACTGGGAGTCATGACATGATGGAGGAAACATTGTTCTGACTGTCTGTACTGAGCATGTGCAGAACTACTGGTTACTATGACTGTGGTGCACATGACCAGTAGCAGCGTTTGCAAAAAGTTGCATTTTCATCCGTTTCAAGGGGGACCATCAAAGCGTTTTCAAAAAGTTGCGTTACTCTATTGCCATTAATGGGTGAAGACGCAACTTGTGAAGATGAGAGCTATTTATTACGGCTGTGGTGTGCATGAACAGTAATACCATTTTTGCAAAGTTGTGTTTTGCCCATTTCCATGGACACGGAGTCAGAGCTTTTTCAAAAAGTTGCACCTTCCCTCATTCCCACAGAGATGGAGTATTTTTTAGAAAATTGTGTATTCAGTGGCTCCTGGCACCATTGTGGAGTAATCACACCCCAAAATGCAATGAAAATTTTCCACTTTCACTTGAAAACGTTGTCGTATAAACAGGGCCTGAGGCTGTGTGTAGAGTTTGAACTTCCTCCACAGTCCAATGACATGCAGTAGAAGTTATTCTGTGACTCTGGATGTGTGTATTTGTCCTGTGATTAATTGTGGCTCTGTCGCTGTTCCCCCCTTCTCCCACCAGGGACCAGCTCCAGCCTCAGTGCACGACTGCACCGCACTTTTCCTTCTCTCAAACCAAATGTGAATTAACTTCTGCTTCTCTTTGATTAAAAATGACATTTTTCATTTTAACAGTTTTGCAACATTGCCCAATGTCAACATTTTTGGGGCCGCAATGAAGTGAAAGACACGATGAGCAGACGTGACACCATGGATCAGACTTTAACTCTGGACACATGAAGTAAACCAGACCCGGAGGAGGACATTAGAGAAGTGGGTGTATTAGCAAAAGAAGTGGGAAGGCTGGCAGGAAAAGAGATTTGTCTTTTTTCTCAAAAATAACAGAAGAAAAGGATGTGAAAGGATAAAAATAAATGCAGAGAGCGTCCACATGAAGAGAAAACTCTCAAAATCTGTGAATGAGGAGATACATTTTCACCCAGATAAGAGAAGGGGACCTTTTGGATGGAAGCAGTTATTTTGTGTTGAAATATTGTATGAAAGTTAATGAAGACAAAAGAAATGAAGAAAAAATAGAGAAATTAGAAGAAAAGATCAGTTCAAATCTACAGAAATCAGAGTGGAACTCCTGATATTTAAGGAAAACCTGACAAAGATTAAAGGCATGAGCCTGGATTTATTTTTAATTTTTAATTAATTCGCTGTGGACATGTCAAAGTATACACAAAAAACAGATGCAAAGCAAACAAAAAAAAGATTAAATATATATGTACACACACACACACACACACACACACACACACACACACACACACACACACACACACACACACACACACACACACACACACACACACACTAGAATTCCTCCTCCTTTTTCCTTCTGGAGAGAAAAACAGAGGTAAGATGAACAAAAGAAAAAATCTCATGAACATTAAAGGACAATACAAAGATGCCTACTTTTACTTGCAGGAAACAGTGACCCCCGTTGACTGAGGCCCGTACTGCAGCCAGGGGCTGCAGCCAAACGGAAGAAATGACAAATGTTTTCCTTCTGTTTCCTGTAAAGGCATCAAGACTCTAAGAGCTCGTAAAACTTCCTGAGTCACAAAGATGTATAAATTTAGATAAATAAATGAAAAAAACTAAGTTATTCCATCAAAATTTGCAAAGCTGCATCTTTTAACTACAAATATGGCACACTTTAAAGGCCGGCCAACACTTCCAGGCAGCAGTTGGCATCAGACTGCCTGAAAAAACTGCTGATTGTGTTTGTTATGTTTTCAGTTCTGGTTTGAGTTACTCAGGACAAGAAGAGGAAAAAAAACAGGTGTAATTTGTGAATCAGTGTGTCTGTCCCCACTGGAGTGTAAGAGGCGTCTGATGTGCACACAGATAAGTTGTTTACGGGAACATCCCATGGTTGTGGTTGCGACGAGGACGAGTACACGGCACTGTGGAGCTTGCATGTTCTCCATGTGTGTCTGTCTTCACCTGTTGGCCTTGTGATGGGTGACGTCCTGGTGCAATAGACTCCAGCTGCTCACTGACTTAGATGAGATGATAGACGTTGGATTACCTGAATCTGAAATATTAGTTTACATCATCATCTAAAGCCTCCTAATGACCACATCTGTCACTGCCTTGTGATCCGGACACTCTCCTGGGATCCTGTGAAACCTGGAGGTCCTCCAGGTGGCAGTGCTGGCAGCGCCATGTGATCCAGACTCTTCATCAGTCGATGGAGGCAGTGCCAGTCAAGACTCGCCACTCCCTCAGAGGTCCTGCTTTATTAACAGCGAGAAATAGCATCTGGCTACTGATCTGACTGTCATATATTTCAGTTTATTGCACATGAACAATAAACAAGATGGTGGCGCACATAGGTGGTGCGGTTCAAAGCTCCTCTCATAGGCAGTGCGTTTTATTGTTTTCATTCGTGTTTGTGTTTTCTCTGCCCGACCTGCCGCGCTTTTATCATCTACAACTGACAAGATCTTTTTCGCTTCGGATTATGGCGCATACGATGCACAACTGAGGACTTTTTCAACTCACACAACATACCGCCGGACATAGCGCAGACACCAGCCTCCCCGTGGATAATCATTTCTGCGGGCAGAAACCACGACTGCCCAGTATTTTCCTCTCCAACGTCAGATCCCTCGCTAACAAGATGGACGAGTAGAAGCTTCAGCTTACAGCAAACAGACTTGTGCGGGACTGCTGCATTCTGCTGATCACTGACACCTGGCTCCACTCCTCCATTCCAGACACAACTATCGAGCTAGCAGGATGCACAGCTCACAGACACGACAGGACCCGAGACTCCGATAATACTGGTGTGTGTGTGTGTGTGTGTGTGTGTGTGTGTGTGCGTGCGTGCGTGCGTGCGTGCGTGCGTGCGTGCGTGCGTGCGTGCGTGCGTGCGTGCGTGTGTGTGTGTGGAATGGTCCTTTGTATGCATGTGAACAAAAGCTGGTGCACAAATGCCACCATTATCGACAGGCACAGATCTAGAATTGATCATGATTAGATGCAGGCTAATGCTTGCACGGCTCTTAGCCACTTGGACATTGCTCTCAGCTGGCAACAGAACAACCACCCAGGATGCATGTGATTGCAGGGCACTTTAATCATGTCGATTTGAAAGTGGTGCTTCCAAAATTCCACCAGCACATTAAATGTGCCACCAGGGGAGCTAGGACCCTGGATAAAGCCTACTCCAACATCAAGCACAGCTACAGGGCCACCCAGCTGCCCTACCTGGGCTCTTCTGATCATATGTTTCTGCTCTTGAGTCTGGCATACAAACCACTGATCACCCCCCGCAACTTGAATTGTGACATGTTGGACGATGCCCCACAGCAGCTGCAGGACTGCTTTGAAAGCACAGCCTGGGACATTTTCTACCATCAGGAACTGGAGGTGTTCACATCAGCAGTAGTGAGTTATATCCAACACTGTGTTAACACTGTCACAGTGGACAAGCACATCCAGGTGGTTATTTAACCAGAAGCCCTGGATGAACAAGCAGGTCAAGGAACTGCTGAGGGAGAGGGACAGCTTCTTCAGGTCTGGGGACATGGAGCTATACAGCTGTGCTCGTGCTGCTCTGAAGAGAGGCAACAGAGAGGCCAATGCAGCAGACAAGCAGAGGATGGAGGAGGACTTCAGCAACAACAACAGCCGGCAGATATGGCATGGGATCCAGCATATCACCAATGTCTGTCCCAGCAACACCATCACAACCTCTGGGGACGCTTCACTGGTGGAGGAGCTTAACTTCTTTGTCCCCTTCAAGGTCAAGCCACCAGCGAGGCCCACACTGCAGCTGACGCCCCCCCACAGCTTGGGCCTTCCCTGTGCAGGAAGAGGAAGTGAGGAGAGACCTGAGGGCAGTGAATCCCTGAAAAGCTGCTGGACCTGACTGCGTGACGACTGGAAGGGTGTTGAGGGGCTGTGCTCACTGATGACCAACTCACCAGCATCTTTAATCAGTCCCTCTCCCAGTACTCCATCTCACCCTGCCTAAAGTCCTCCACCATCGTCCCTCTGCAAAAAAAGAACAGTATCAGCAGCCTCAACGAGTACAAGCCAGTGGCATCACCCCCACCATCATGAAGTCCTTCCAGAAACACATCACGTCATGCCAGCCACCCACACTCCACCCCCACCAGTTTGCCTATAGAGCCAACTGGTCCACAGAGGATGTCATCGTCACCGCTTTGTACACCATACTGGCCCACCTCCGTGAAGGAACTGATGGTCGACTTCAGGAGGTGTAAACCGGACACTCAGCCAATCTTGCGGATCCTCCGGAAGAACAACCTGAAACCAGAGCTCTTGCAATGCTTCTACCGCTGCTGGGTGGAGTCGGTGCTGAGCTACGGCATCTCACTGTGGTTGGCCAGCTGCACCAAAGCAGACAGGAAGAGGCTCCAGACGGTCATCACCGCCCAGAAACTGATTGGCTGCCCCCTCCCATCCCTGGAAGATATCTACACCACCCGCTGCCTCAGGAGAGCCTTACTATTTTCCTGTTTACATTTTCTTTGCGCTTTCTGCGGTTTTGCTCTGTTTTTTCTTTTCTTTCTTACGAGAGCTATTTTTAATTTCATTGTACTTTCGAGAGCAATGGCAATAAAGAAATTCTGATTCTGATTCTGATGTAAAGCAGAACACTGGGATCGATTTTGCGTAATCAATTCAAACCTGACCTGCCATGTGAACGTGATTAGACCAGATGTTTTCGTCCTGGTCGTGGAACACTGGACCAGCTCTATACTCTCCACCAGGTGCTCAAGGGTTCATAGGAGTTCGCCCAACCAGTCCACATGTGTTTGTGAATCTGGAGAAGGCGTTCGACCGCGTCCCTCAGGACGTCCTATGGGGGGTGTTCCGGGAGTATGGAGTCCGGGGCCCTTTGTTAAGGGCTGTTCGGTCCTTGTGCGCTCGGAGCAGTTGTTTAGTTCGCATTGCCAGCAGTAAGTCGTACCTGTACCCAGTGCATGTTGGCCTCCAGCACGGCTGTCCTTTTTCACCGATTCTGTTCATCACCTACATGGACAGAATTTCTAGGCACAGTCAGGGGCCGAAGAGGGTTCAGTTTGGAGACTACAGGATCTCATCTCTGCTTTTTGCAGATGATGTGGTTCCACTGGCTTCATCAAACCTGGACCTTCAGCGTGCACTGACACGGTTCACAGCCGAGTGTGAAGCAGCTGGGATGAGGATCAGCACCTCTAAATCTGAGGCCATGGATCTCGACTGGAAAAAGGTGGCTTGCCCCCTCCAGGTCGTTGGAGTGCCCTTGTCCCAAGTGGAGGAGTTCAAGTGTCTTGGGGTCTTGTTCACGGGTGGGGGAAAGATGGAGCGTGAGATCGACAGGCGGATCGGTGCGGAGTCTGCAGTCATGCGGACGTTGTATCGGTCCGTCGTGGTGAAGAAGGAGCTGAGCCAAAAGACCAAGCTCTCGATTTACCGGCCGATCTTCGTTCCTACCCTCACCTATGGTCATGAACTATGGGTCATGACCGAAAGAACGAGATCCCGGATACAAGCGGCTGAAATGAACTTCCTCCGTAGGGTGGCTGGGCGTACCCTTAGAGATAGGGTGAGGAGCTCAGTCACCCTTAGAGATAGGGTGAGGAGCTCAGTCACCCTTAGAGATAGGGTGAGGAGCTCAGTCACCCTTAGAGATAGGGTGAGGAGCTCAGCCACCAGGGAGGAGCTCGGAGTAGAGCCGCTGCTCCTCCACATCGAGAGGAGCCAGCTGAGGTGGCTCGGGCATCTATTTCGGATGCCCCCCGGAAGCCTGCCCAGGGAGGTGTTCCGGGCACGTCCCTCCAATAGGAGGCCTCAGGGAAGACCTAGGACACGCTGGAAGGACTATGTCTCTCGGCTGGCCCGGGAACGCCTTGGGGTGCCACCGGAAGAGCTGGAGTGTGGGCAACCCTGCTTAGACTGCTGACTCTGCGACCCGGCCCCAGATAAGTGGCAGATAATGGATGGATGGATGGCTTGCCATTAAATAATAGATTTTATACCTGTGAAATGAGCATGTTTGTATATCGTTTCAATTAACTGCATTTAAATTGAGATTTGTGTCCAAATGAACCAGGTGGTTGCTGTGAGTCTGATGTGTCCTGTGAAAAGGTCCAATTTATTTTGGGGAACATCTGCGTGTGATTTATTGTTCTGAGAGTAAACGCCATCCTCGGCATCCTCCATCAGATCAGACAGAGTGTGTTCAGACTGCAGCCACTTTACACACAACTTGAGACGGGTGTCAGGATGAACAGGTTTTGTATGTGTGTGTGTGTGTGTGTGTGTGTGTGTGTGTGTGTGTGTGTGTGTGTGTGTGTGTGTGTGTGTGTGTGTGTGTGTGTGTGTGTGTGTGTGTGTGTGTGTGTGTGTGTGTGTGGATAAACTTGACAGATTTACATGTTGAAGTTCAGAGGAACGACATCAATTTGCTTTACAGATGACAGAGACTATAAAAGCAACCTGTTTATGATCCGGGACACACTCACCCTTTCTAAATGGCATCGGCATGATTGTGTGTGTGTGTGTGTGTGTGTGTGTGTGTGTGTGTGTGTGTGTGTGTGTGTGTGTGTGTGTGTGTGTGTGTGTGTGTGTGTGTGTGTGTGTGTGTGTGTGTGTGTGTGTGTGTGTGTGTGTGTGTGTCAGAGGATTAACTTAATTCATTCTTATAAAAAGAAGGAACACACTATGTACTGGGAAGGTTGCAGTCGAGATCTCAAAATCTTGAATTTGCATCTTTATGTCTATTAAACACTTTTGTTGAGGACGCTAACTGGGACCCGACAGTTATTTCCTGGTTGCGTTTGCATTCAGTCCTCAGTTGTGCATCGTATGCGCCATTCAGACCTTGAGAATATATATATTGGAAGCACTGCTTGATTGTTCACACACTGTTCCAGCAGCTCAGCTGTTCTTCGATACTGATGGGACCAATCCCCTCATCACCACTGGCTCTGCTTCTCACACTAAATCACTTTTTAAAAAGTATCTCGATTCTAACCACAAATCTCTCCTTTTTATAAAGTTCATCTCAGTTTCATTAACGTAGAGCTGAATCATCTAAACCAGGGGTCGGCAACCCATGGCTCCGGAGTCGCATGCGGCTCTTTCGTCCCTCCATTGCGGCTCCTTGAGCCTCTGTCCCACTGCAGTTCATCCCGGAGCAGGGTGGTATGGGAGGTAAGGCAAAGCGCACCCAGAGCCAATTGCGTTGCACAGTCCCGCTACAAAGAGTGGTGTAAAATGTAGGCGGGTCGTGAACGATGCAGCAATGTAACGTCATTACACAACAATAATGTCGGCTCAATAATGGAGGGTTCATTGCAGACTTCACATTGAAAGCCACACCACTCACACTTGTGGTTCTAAAAATCCCAGATTCTCACATATATCTTCCATTTTAATAATGTACAGCAATAAAAGAGCTGATAGCTGCAATGCATTATGGGAGTTTCTGTGTGTCGTGTTTTAAATGTAATTATTGGGGGTGATGTTAGGTTTGTAGTTGTTGGGACCATTATGTAGGTATTTACTACGTCATATGGATCACTATTTATGTTTTGGTTGGCTATCGATAATGATTAATAATTATCAAAGATAGTTATTAATAATGTTGAAATTCTATCTGATCTGTATCAGAACCTCGGAGCTCCACCTGTCTAAACAGGAAATGATAACCAATTCAGTTCTATCAGTCTCATAAGATATACTAAACAGTTAATCAGGAATGTGAATTAATAGTTAAATTAACTACAATTACCAGAATTAACAGTAAAGATTGAAGGATTTTGGAGTTCTTGACACAGAAGAGGTCGACATTTCATTCACCTTTGTGCACACTAATAAAACAGCAAGTATGATTCCAAAAATTATATTTATTAACAATGAAAACAAATAAAACACAGATTCTAACTACCTATATACAGCTGGGTGTGTGTAGGTGCATGTGTGTGTGTGGAGAGAGAGAGAGAGAGAGAGAGTTGGAGGGAGTGTGTGTGTGTGAGACGTGTGATGGAACTACAAAGCAGGATGGCGGATCACAAGAAACTACATTCCAAATGGAGGTTATCAGAGAGTAGGAAGTCTGTCCTGTGTCTCGGCCATGTGCTGATAGCAATGGAACATGGAAGCTAGTCTTTAGCGTCTGCTTCCTGTGTGTCTCTGCTAAAGGACCATTTCTAGAATGAGTTTATGTGAATGAGATTTGTCTTGTAAAACGTCAGGAGTCGTCAGATGGTGTTCAGTTACTGTGTGATGTTGTCTTTGATGTGATATGTGTAGGATTGTGAGTTAACAAGTTAGTAAAGCAGATTAGCATGCAGACCCTGTGTCTGTGGCAGAGCTAACGTTGGTTTACAGGTTGATAACTGCTCCTAATATCATTATCTATAGAACTCAATCACTGTAACAGAATCAACACATCTTCTTCATGAAAGTTAAACAGTTCTATGCATAGCATCAAGTTTAACTAATCTCAAGTAATGCCCAGTTGTTACCACTTCCTTGAAGGAGTTCAGTTGTTGTGCTGGAGGGAAGCTGGTGTCTTCTCCTGTAGTTAGCACCTCCTGCTAACTGTGGTTGCTGGTTCTGCAGGCTGAGGAGAAGAAGATGGAGTTGATGTTTCAGGAGTCCTTCTTACAGCTCCTGGTTGTCCCTTTGTCCAGACTGAGGATCTGGTCGCTCAGGTCTGTGATGGTTTTCCTGCTTGTTCAGGAAAAACACAACGAAGTTCTGTGAGGGTCCCTGGTCCCGTCCTGGAGAAACCGGTTGGTTTCCCTGGAGAGCAGACTCTGGGTGCTGGTCTCTGGATTAGGGGAAGGTCTGACCCTTGTGGTCGGGTCAGCAGATGAGTTGAGGAGTGGAGGCCTCTGGTTGCCGGCCTCTGGTGTTAGCTGTGTGCTAACACTGGATGAGCTGCTCTCCAGCAACCCACCTCCTTGGAGTTTGCTTTGCAAGCGTCAAAATGGAGGCTGGGTGAAGCCTTTTGTCCACGTGTGACTCAGAGGTGTCAAAGCCTGAGAGCTTCAAACAATCAATGACTGGCTAAATGCATGGGGGAGAATCTTGAGCAGAAAGGGGGGGGGGGGGGGGGGGGGGGGGGTCCTGGAGAATGTCCCCCCCCCCCCCCTTCCCCACTCTAGGTGTGAAAGGCCATCACATTCCTGGGTCTGAATTCATGTCATGACTGCGTCTCATGACAAATGAATATTGTCTCTAACCAGAAAATGAACCAACTTTCTGTGGTCCTGCAAGATCCCAACATAGTGTTGGTAATAATTGTGTTGTGTTGTGTTTTTGTTGCTTAGTTCATGTAGTTAATTTATTAGTAGTAAGTTTGGCAACCAGCAGTGAAGAGGTTTTGTGTGTAGTGTCCTCCTGGCATGGTCCGTCTGTGGGAGTGTCAAAATAAAAGACTGATGTACATGTCTGTTGTAAAGTATAAGCTTTTTCTCTAGTGTGCTTCTTTGACATTACTCACCATAATATCCAGTGATGTTATAAGTGGACAATGTAGGTGTGTGCGCATGGGTTAGTTGGAGTGCTGGAGTCCGTGTGTCTCTCTGGGTGTTGTGTTCAGTGGGAAACGAGACCAACTGGCTCTTTGAGCATTAACGGTTGCCAACCCCTGATCTAGACTCTCAATGTATTTTTTTGTATGGAGCAGGTCTCTATCCTACTTTTCATTATATCTAATATAATAATATGGGAGTCCTGCTTTATGCTTCTTAATCTGGTTTCTGAGGAGACAAAAGACAAAGTTTAGCAGTTATGTGGCATTGCATCATACTATTGTTTAAATTATATAATTGTATGTTATATGCCACAATGCCACACAATTGATTGACTTAATTAAATTGAACAGTGGTTTGGAGGCAAAGGTAAACATCGTATGGTTTCATTGCAACTTTGGTTGCTTTGAGCGAGAGACTATCTCTCCACCCAGTTCCATATTCCATATGTATGGGGAATGGTGCCCCTGCTCGTCAGGGTACATGGATATTTCTTTATGACACGGTCATGCCCCACAGGTTACCTATAATGCCCCTGTGCGGGTGTGAATTCAGTGATAGTTTTGATCGACACGTGTCTCCGAGCGGTCAAAAGAGCTGGAGAGGTAGTCTCTCACTCAGAGAACCAAGGATACAATGTAACCACATGTTCTCTATCATCTCCAGACTATCTCTACACCCAGCTACATATTTCATATGTATGGGGTAACTCTTTAAAACGCCCTGTAAGGAGATGGTGCAACCCATAACCCAATACACTGAAATGTAACAGATGAAGTGTTTACAAATATACACTATTTACATGCCAATCAGATGGTGCTCTTCAAGACGCAAGGGCCAAGCCAGAAAAATGGAGGGACGCATAGGTTGGACTGCAGGATGCTAGATGGACCCAAGGAACCTCGATAAGGCTCCGCAAGATGCAAAGGCCAACACTGTCAAGGAGACTCAGGTTGATGATGAGTAAGTCACAAAGGAGACCCTACACATTGGCAGAGCCTCGTCTCTGTCCAGTCATCTACCGATGAGCCATGCCCAGCACTCACTCCAAAATAGAGGGACCAGTGGCTACATTTAGATGGTAGAACTTCACAAAGGTGGTCTCAGATGACCATGTGGCTGCTGCACAAATGGCAGCCAGTGAAGCACAGCGCCATAAGGCCCATGAAGTAGCCAGGCTACGGGTTGAATGTGCTCAAACCCCGGAGGGGACAGGCATCTCCAAGCGCACATACGCCTGCTGGACTGTTCTCACAACCCAGTGGGACAGTCTCGATTTTGACAGGGACCTGCCCAATTTGCTGTTATCAAAAGAGGCGAAAGCTGATCGATCTTTCTATAAGAGCATGTGTGCTGGATATACTCTGCCAGAGCTCTAACTGGGCATAGCATGGACAGGTGCTGGTCCTCCTGGTCTCCATCAAAGTTGATAAGCGAGCGCAGCTCAATAGAATGGGACAGGTGGAATTCAGATAAACCCTTAGGCAGAAAGCTGGGTTGGGACGGAGAATTACCATTATCCAGAAAACAGTCTCCATTCCCTTGCTGCAGCTGAGACAGCCATAAGTGGTGCCTGGTGATCCAGAATGAAGCCAAAGCTCTGCCTGAAGCCACTGCTTGCTCCTTCATAATGGAGGAGAGGCATGATGAAGCAGACTGGAGCTCATCCACAAAGGGTCCCTGAGAACCCTCTTATAGCTGCAGAGACAGATGACGAAGGAATAATGGCTCCACTGTTATCTAGTCTGGTCCGTGTAGCCAGAGCCCTGTGCGTTTTGCGAACAGACAGTCCGTGATTCTGCAGTCCTTGCAAGAGCTGGTAGCCCTACCTAAGACAGAGCTGGAGGGAGAGACCAGTGGCGTGAGAGCCGGATCCACAGGTGGGAGCAGTCCACAGGCAATATGCCCAATGTCCTGCATGTTAGACAGTGTCATCATGATGCAGACCACCTGTGTACAGTCACTGCATCAAATTGTTTGCACATGTAGAGATTTCTTACCTCATAAGGATCACTAGGTCCCATTTATGTAGTGCGGTCTACCCACGGGGTACCATCCATGTTGCGTTTGGCAGTTTGGCTATCGATAATGATTAATAATTATCAAAGATAGTTATTAATCATGTTATTGAAATTTAATCTGATCTGTATCAGATACCTCGGAGCACCATCTGTCTTAACAGGAAATGATAGCCAATTCAGTTCTATCAGTCTCATAAGATGAATCGGGAATTTGAATTAATAGTTAAATTAATAACAATGACCAGAATTAACAAGGATGAAGGATTTTAGAGTTCTTGACACAGAAGAGGTCGAGATTTCATTCACCTTTGTGCACATTAAAAGAAGCTGACCTGAAGAACGCAGGGCCCTGCCATGGTCACGTATAGTTAGAATATCAGACAGGTAAGAGGGACCCAGGCCATTGATGGCATTAAAAACAAACAACAGAAGTTTAAAATCAATTCTGAAACGAACTGGAAGCCAGTGGAGAGATGACAGCACAGGGGTAACGTGTTCACGTCTGGATGAGTTTGTTAGAAATCTGGCAGCGGCGTTCCATACTAGTTGAAGACGTGAAATGGAAGACTGGCTGAGGCCAACATAAAGGGCATTACAGTAGTCCAGTCTTGAGCTAATGAAAGCATGTATTGCCGTCTCAAAATCCTGTTGATTCAGAAACGGCTTCACTTTGGCCAGGAGACGGAGCTGATAAAAGCTGGCTTTGACAACAGAACAAATCTGCTTATCAAATTTAAGCCCATTGTCAAACGTTACCCCAAGATTTTTAACAAGTGGTTTAAAATAGGGGGCCAGAACACCAGAGTGTGTTTTAAAAACATTCGATATAGGTGATGTGCCAAACAAAATGCATTCTGTTTTCGTGTCATTCAAGTGCAAAAAGTTGTGTACCAACCACTGCTTTACATCGGTAAAACAATCCATTAGCTTTGTAAGAGCAGTGCTTTCATTGGGTCTTATGGGTAAATATATCTGCAGGTCATCAGCATAGAGGTGGAAGGACAGATTGTGTTTTCTTATAATTGATCCCAGAGGTAGCAGATACCAGGAAAACAGATCAGGGCCGAGAACAGATCCCTGTGGCACCCCACAAGGGAGAGATGTGCGTGAAGAGCAGAGGTCACCAATCATCACAGAGAAGCTCCTGTTTGCCAAGTATGACCTAAAGCATTGGAGGGCAGTGCCACGGATGCCAGCATACTGCTCTGGGCGAGATAGAAGGACTGCATGGTCGACTGTATCAAAGGCTGCTGTGAGGCCCAGCAGCACCAACACAGCGGGGTTCCCAGCATCCAAGGACAAGGCAATGTCGTTATGCACCCTTAGTAGTGCTGACTCAGTGCTATGTCTGGATCTAAAACCAGACTGGAACTTGTCAATAGCACAATTTGTCTCTAAAAATGTCTGTAATTGGATAAAAACAACTTTTTCTAAGACCTTAGAAATAAAAGACAAATGGGAAACAGGCCTGAAATTAGACAGCACAGAGGGGTCAAGGTGTGTTTTTTTAAGGAGGGGCCTAACCACAGCATGTTTGAAGGCAGCTGGGACGGACCCTGAACTCAGGCAAGTGTTTATAAGAACAAGCAGACTGGGCCCAACAGAATTAAAAACCTCCTTTAAAAATGTTGCTGGAATTATGTCTAAGGGACAGTTAGTGGGTTTCATGCCACGAACCACCTTAGTGAAAAAAGGTAAAGAAATGGTCTCCAACTGCTGGAAAACAGCAGGTTGCATAGAAGGAGCACTCACATCATCAGGGGACGTACCTAGGGTATTACTGATAGTCCGCTTGACTGATGCCACTTTGTCAGTAAAAAAAGCGAGAAACTCTTCACAGGTTGCGGTGGAGGCATCAGACAAGACAGCGGGGCGAGGGTTAATAACAGAGTCAATAGTGGTAAACAACAGTCTTGGCTGGTGAGAACTGTTGGCTATAATGGAGGACAGATATTTGGACTTAGCCTCCTTGAGAGATCTCTGGTAAGCAGCCAAACTATCCCTTAACCAGCCAAGAGATACATGCAGTTTGTCTTTTTTCCACCGCCGTTCAGCCTGTCTGCATTGCTGTCTGAGCAGACGGGTGTGATGGTTCAGCCTGTCTGCATTGCTGTCTGAGCAGACGGGTGTGATCGTTCAACCTGGGATCTGTCTTGGTTTTGGTGTGTTTTTGCTGAAACGGTGCAACAGAGTCCAGAATTGCCGAACATGTTGAATGAAACTTGGAGAGCAGGCCATCAGGGCAAGGAGGAGAGACCAGCCTCCTGTCAGCATGCAGATGAGAGTCCCTAAAGGCAGCGGCAAACTCTCCAGCCGTCGATGAGGTGAAGATACGGCGTTTGCGAGCTGGAGAAACAGGCTTATTGGTAGGGGGGGGCAGCAAAGTCAAAAACAATGGGGAGATGATCTGAGATCGCTGTGTCCACTATTTCTCTGAGGGAAACAGGAAGTCCATGAGAGATGACAAGGTCAAGGGTGTGCCGTGCTCATGTGTTGGTTCATTTACAGCCTGAGTGAGACCAAAGGAGTCCAGGAGGCCTTTAAACTCATTAGCCTATTGATTTGCTGCACAACAAACATGAATATTAAAGTCTCCACAGAGCAATAATTTATCAAATTTTGATATAAAATCAGACAAGAACTCAGAGAACTCTTGAATAAAGTCCTTATTGTATTTGGGAGGGTGATAGACTGGGGCACACAACACGGGGCAGGCAAAGTCGATCACAAACAGTTGCAGTTCGAAGCTGGAATAATTATTAGCGGTTATCATTGGGCATCTGAAGCTCTCCTTAAATATTACAGCAAGACCGCCGCCACGACCAGCAGCTCGCGGGGTGCTAAAGAAAGAACAGCCGGGGGGGCGGAGCTCGGAGAAGGCGCTGTCATCACCTGGTTTCAACCAGGTCTCTGTCAGCAGGAGGAAATCCAGGTCATGTGTTGTAAAAAGTCATTCAAGATAAATGACTTATGTGTGAGAGATCTGGAATTAATCAGCGCCATATGAGCTGAGCATCGGTCAGTCCGGTGAGAGAAGCGGGTGTGTCACGGAGTGAGCCGTGACACTTACGTCCAGACACACACACACACCTAGTCACTCATGCAGGCGCATAGACGCATAGGCAGCTATCTGCCGGCATATTGAAACATCAGCTGACCTACTGCGGGGAGGAACATTTCATGTCCATTCAGTTATCTGTTTTGGTTTACCTGGTTTAAGCATTCCACAACTCACCGTTTGCCATAACTTCTCACTAGTGTTACAGAGTGTGCAGGGAGGCCTACCGCCATTTTGTATCATTTGTTTGTTTTGTTTTCACCACTCTCACTTCAACATGTGCCATATCCCCAAACATTCATTCATCTGTTAAAACATATTACCGGTAACAAAACACACTTACACACATGGCCGTTTTTGTACTTTAATGTTTCAACAAACTTACAAGCACTGAGATTTTCGTAGACTCGCCAGCTTCACCCCAGCACTTCCTCCTTGCAGGGGCGAAGCCGAAGGACTGTACCAGGGGGCAGTTATGGGAGGGATTCACGCGCTCTGGGCGGCGCATACCATTGTAGCGGGATGTTTTACTGGTTTTGGGGGAAAATGTATTTATTATGGGCAGAAGGGATTTTATTTGCTAAAAATTATGGTGTGTGATTATGCAGTTTGTGTTCGTTCTTGCATTTGTTATTTTTCATTTAGAATGATTGTTATTTTGTTAATTGATTTGTTCGTATAACTGGGCTCATCGGTGGGAGGAGCTACAGGTATAAAAAGCCAGTAGAAGGCTCCAGAGGGGAGTCGGGATTAGACGGTCTTGGTGAGGGGAATTGAGCAGTTGGGCTGTGCAGAAGTTTGTGCTGGATCTAGCGGAGTTAGCCAGGCAACTTAAGCCAGTTTATTTTTGCATTTTTGTTCCCTAGTTTCATTTTACTGTGTTCCGCTCTACATTTTGTTCTTTGTTGTAGGACACTGTAAATGTTTTGCACCATTTTAAGAAAAAAGATGAAAATAAAAAAATAAAAAAGAGCTCTATTTTTGGAAAAACTTTTCTTCTCTCTCTGTTCACTCCGCCACCGACCATTCTCGCAACATGTGGTGTCAGAAGTGGGATAAGGAGTGACAGAGACGAAGACAAAGATGACGACAAGGAAGGCAGCCAGCAAGGCCAATGAGGAGCCAGCAGCCATCAGGGATGATGCAGAGGCAACAGCATCAGCAAGAGCTGCAGCCAACTCAAGTGAGCCTCCCCTTGACCGGCTGGCAAGAATGTTCGAGTCCTTCATGATGGTGCAGCGATCCAGAGATGAAAAACTGGAGATAGAGTCTGCGCGGCAAGCCCAGCAGTATGCCGTCCTCACCCACCAGGTGACCCAGCTCCAGGTGGATGTGGAGACCGTGAGAGAGAGAGAGAGCACTCAGGTACCTTCTCACAGTTCAACACCTGAACGGCCTGCAGGCACCACCACCAGAGGGGGTAAGACGCCGTACATGCTGAGGATGCCAAAGCTTGAAGAGACAGACAACATTGACCACTACCTGACGACATTCGAGAAACTGGCAGCAGCCTGTGAGTGGCCGAAAGAGGACTGCGCAAGCCACCTAATACCACTTTTGACAGGCAAAGCCAGGAGCGCCTTCATTGCTATGGACCCTGAAAACAACATGAACTTTGATAAACTGAAAGAGGCCATACTAAAAAAGTACGAGATCAATGCAGAGACGTACCGCTCACAATTCAGAGCAATGGACACCAACCAAGACGAAACACCACAAGAGCTGTACATACGCCTGAGAGACCTGTTTTGTAAATGGGTGAAGTATGACAGCTGCAGCAAAGAGGCCCTCATGGAGACCATGGTGCTGGAGCAATACCTGCGTGTTCTCTATCCGGAGGTGAGGACGTGGGTAAAAGAACACAACCCGACAACAGCAGCAGAGGCCGCCAACCTGGTGGAGAACTTCATCGCCGCCCACAAAGGCTCCAAGAGGTACCGCTACGCCGGAGCACTGGACCGGCAACCCTGGGGTAAGTCTGATGGTGTTGGTAGTGGGCGTGGTTTTGGTGCGCCCCCTAACTACAATAGGAACACCCAACCCCCTCCCCAAAGCAGTGTTAAGCCCCAAGGTGTTACTTGCTATAACTGTGGTAGGGAAGGTCACAAGAGCCCCGCTTGCCCCCTCAGGAAGCCCAAGCATTCCCACCTGTGCTATTTACCCAACCCTAGCCCACCCATTAAGATGCAGCAGAGCAGAGACCCTGTCATTACTGTAGAGCTTAATGGTAGACCCACCACGGCCCTAGTTGACACAGGGTGCACACAAACATTGGTTCAGGCAGACTTAGTCCCCCTTGAGTTCAGAAATGAGAATGACAAGCTGACGATCTGTTGTGTTCATGGTGATACAAGTGAGCATAGTACAGCAGATGTGTATGTCAGAGTTTGTGGTCAGACGTATTTGCTCAAGGCGGGGCTGGTCCCCAAACTGCCATACCCACTGTTGTTAGGCCAAGACCTCCCTGTGTTGTCAGACCTGGTAGGGAAAACTGTTTTAAGCTGTGTGGTGACAAGAGCTATGGCTAAGGCTAAACCTGTTGACATGGCAGAGTTTCCCTTTTATGGTGAGGATGTCCCAGCTGAACCAGCATGCACCAGAGAGGAGAGATGTGCTCAGCGTAGAGAGACAGTGCGAGACATCGTAGGGCAGTCAGGCCTGCAGAACGAGTCAGATGTTGAACCCCCGAGCCTGTCTGATGCTGATGTGCACTTTTCTGGTGATATTGCTGTAGTGCAGCGTGCAGACTCAACACTAGCCAGACTGTTTAAGAAGGCAGAGGAGGGGTCTTGCTTTGTCCCAGCCCTTGGCAATGAAGTTTTTACTCTGCAGAATAACATCCTGTACAGACAAAGTGAAGATGGTTTGCAGCTGGTGGTACCAGAGAAGTTCAGAATGCAAGTGTTAGAGCTGGGCCACACTATCCCATGGGCAGGCCACCTAGCACATATGAAGACATTGCAACGCATTAGCAGACGCTTTTACTGGCCAGGAATGTTTGTGCAAGTGAAAGATTACTGCAGGTCATGTCCCCAATGTCAGCTAGCTGGAGGGAAAGGTTTTGCACGTGTCCCATTAGTGCCACTCCCTGTAGTTGACACCCCTTTCAAGCGCATTGGGGTTGATGTTGTTGGTCCCCTGGTAAAGAGTAAGTCAGGGAACCGCTTCATTTTAGTCATTTGTGACTACGCTACCAGGTACCCTGAGGCCTTCCCCCTAAAACTGGTCACTGCTAAGCAAGTTGCCTCTTGCCTACTCCAGCTGTTCTCCAGAGTTGGGATTCCCCGTGAAGTGTTAACAGACCAAGGCCCCAACTTCATGAGTAGAACACTTAAACAAGTCTATGACCTGTTAGGGATAAGACGCATCAGAACCACTCCCTATCACCCACAGACTGATGGACTTGTCGAGCGGTTCAATCAGACCCTGTTGAACATGCTCAGAAGGTTTGTGGATGACAGTGGAGAAGAGTGGGACCAGTGGCTACCCTACCTATTGTTCGCATACAGAGAGGTCCCCCAAGAGTCAACAGGGTTCTCTCCTTTCGAACTGCTGTACGGACGTCAGGTTCGGGGCCCGCTGGACGTACTGAAGGAGACCTGGGAAGAAGAGACGCCAGAGCAGACTGACATCATCTCCTACGTCATGAAGATGAGGGAGAAACTGAGTGCTGTGACTGCCATGGCGCAAGAAAACCTCCGCAAGTCCCAAGATCGACAGAAGGCCTGGTATGACCGGTCTGCCCGCACGCGCAGCTTCCAGCCTGATGACCGGGTCCTGTTGTTGTTGCCCAGCTCAGACAACAAGCTGTTGGCGAAATGGCAGGGGCCCTACACCGTGACGCGCAAGATGGGGGAGGTGACCTATGAGATCAACATGCCAGACCGTCGAAAGAAACATCAAGTCTTTCATGTCAACATGCTGAAGCAATGGAATGAGCGGGCGGAGCCAGAGCTGCAGTCAGAGCAACAGCAGGAGGCGTCAGTGCGGTTTATCCGAGCAGTCGAGGAGGAGGAAGAGTGCAATGAACAGTATCTGCCAGGCCGAGAGGAGGAGAGCCAGCTGGACCTCAGCCATCTGCCAGAGGAGCGACAGCGTGACCTCTGCAACATCCTGCCAGAGGGCCTCTTCACTCGACGACCTGGGCGGACGGAGCTGGTTGAGCACCGTGTGGTGCTTAAGGACGACAATCCTGTGCGGCAGCCTTGCTACAGGGTGCCAGAGCGACTACTGCCGGTCATGAAGGAGGAGCTGGACATGATGCTTCAGCTGGGAGTCATCGAGCCATCCTTCAGCGAATGGAGCAGCCCAGTCATCCTGGTTCCCAAGAAAGATGGCAGCCTGAGATTCTGCTTGGACTTTCGCAAGGTCAACATGCAGGCAAAGTTTGACCCGTACCCCATGCCAAGGATTGACGACCTCGTTGAACGCCTAGGCAAGGCCAAATTCCTAAGCACACTGGACCTGTGCAAAGGTTATTGGCAGGTGCCACTGGAAGAGGGCAGCAAAGAGATTACGGCCTTCAGAACACCATTCGGGCACTACCAATTCACTGTGCTACCCTTCGGCGTGCATGGGGCGCCAGCAAGTTTCCAGCGTCTTATGGACAGAATCCTCAGGGGGGCGGAGGGCTTTGCCGCCGCCTATCTGGATGACATCGTGATCTACAGCGCCACTTGGGAGCAGCACCTTCAACATCTGCGGCAGGTCCTCTCCTTGATTAAGGAGGCGGGCCTCACCATCCACCCAGACAAGTGTGCCTTGGCCAAAGAGGAGACCTCCTACCTGGGCTACATTCTGGGCCGAGGTGTCATCCGTCCACAGGTGGGGAAGGTAGAAGCCATCATGTCTGCTGAGCGACCAACCACCAAGAAGCAGGTGCGGTCGTTCTTGGGCCTTGTGGGTTGGTACAGGCGCTTCATACCAAACTTTTCAGGGAAGGCGTCTGTGCTTACAGAGCTGACCCGCAAGAACCAGCCCAACAAGGTAGAGTGGACTGAGGAGTGCGAGAGCGCATTCCAGGACTTAAAGGACTCATTGTGTCAAGAGCCTGTGCTCCTCAGTCCGGACTTTGAAGGACAATTCACCGTGCAGACAGATGCGTCTGAGCGAGGCCTGGGTGCGGTCCTCCTGCAGGGGGGCGAAGGACAACTGCGGCCAGTAGCTTACATTAGCCGTAAGCTGCTACCCAGGGAGCGGAACTACTCAACGGTAGAAAAAGAGTGCCTGGCCATAAAATGGGCACTAGACTCCTTCAGGTACTATTTGTTGGGGCGTAAATTTGTGCTGGAGACTGACCACAGAGCTTTGTCCTGGTTGGGGTGTATGCGGGACACCAATGCCAGGATCACCAGATGGTTCTTGGCCATTCAGCCTTTTGACTTTAAGGTGATGTACAGAACAGGGAAAACAAACTGTACTGCAGACTTTTTGTCTAGGATGCCACAGGGGGCATTTTCAGAAGGGGGGGGAAATGTCACGGAGTGAGCCGTGACACTTACGTCCAGACACACACACACACCTAGTCACTCATGCAGGCGCATAGACGCATAGGCAGCTATCTGCCGGCATATTGAAACATCAGCTGACCTACTGCGGGGAGGAACATTTCATGTCCATTCAGTTATCTGTTTTGGTTTACCTGGTTGAAGATTCCACAACTCACCGTTTGCCATAACTTCTCACTAAGCAGTGTTACAGAGTGTGCAGGAGGCCTACCGCCATTTTGTAGCATTTGTTTGTTTTGTTTTCACCACTCTCACTTCAACATGTGCCATATCTCCAAACATTCATTCATCTGTTAAAACATATTACCGGTAACAAAACACACTTACACACATGGCCGTTTTTGTACTTTAATGTTTCAACAAACTTACAAGCACTGAGATTTCTGTAGACTCGCCAGCTTCACCCCAGCACTTCCTCCTTGCAGGGGCGAAGCCGAAGGACTGTACCAGGGGGCAGTTATGGGAGGGATTCACGCGCTCTGGGCGGCGCATACCATTGTAGCGGGATGTTTTACTGGTTTTGGGGGAAAATGTATTTATTATGGGCAGAAGGGATTTTATTTGCTAAAAATTCTGGTGTGTGATTATGCAGTTTGTGTTCGTTCTTGCATTTGTTATTTTTCATTTAGAATGATTGTTATTTTGTTAATTGATTTGTTCGTATAACTGGGCTCATCGGTGGGAGGAGCTACAGGTATAAAAAGCCAGTAGAAGGCTCCAGAGGGGAGTCGGGATTAGACGGTCTTGGTGAGGGGAATTGAGCAGTTGGGCTGTGCAGAAGTTTGTGCTGGATCTAGCGGAGTTAGCCAGGCAACTTAAGCCAGTTTATTTTTGCATTTTTGTTCCCTAGTTTCATTTTACTGTGTTCCGCTCTACATTTTGTTCTTTGTTGTAGGACACTGTAAATGTTTTGCACCATTTTAAGAAAAAAGATGAAAATAAAAAAATAAAAAAGAGCTCTATTTTTGGAAAAACTTTTCTTCTCTCTCTGTTCACTCCGCCACCGACCATTCTCGCAACAGGGTGAGCGAGCGGAGATTCCCCGGCACACCGCCCCGCTGGGAGGTCCGTACAGGCCGACAACACGGGAGCAGCTCCCCGGCGTCCCCGAGAACCGGCCGGAGCCACTGGCATCTGTACTCCGCGGAACTCCGCAGATCGTAGCCCCGATAATCCGTGGAGGATCCAGCTTGTAGGCATCGTGACGGGAGGAAGCCAGGTTGGATTTCAGTTTATTGAGAATTAATCTTCCAGTGCTGCCCAGACACAAGCACTCTTACAGTCCATTGCACTGTGTGGTACAGCACCGTCCGTGGGCTGGGCTTCCATGGGGCATTGCTCCTCTGCAAGTGAGCTTCAGATTTGCAGCTGTGTGGGAGCGCAGGCATGGCCTGGTCTTTCTGCAGGTCCGTGTAGAGAGCATTGCAGCTGGAGGAGGGGAGATGCAGCTTCGCGTCTGGTCCCCAGGATCCAAAAAAGAAAAAGGGAAAGAGAAAAAGAATAGTCCAAAGGATAGTGCTTGAAGGAGAACATGGGTTCTGGGCCCAGCAATGTATAATAATAAGCCTGTGCTGCTTATAAGTGGCATAAAGGAAGAAATCAACATCTTTAGTGAATTAATGCCATTATGGATAATGTTTTGTGACATTTGGAATATTAAAACGGTTTCCTCCGTCAACCCAAATATGGCTCAGATATGTGAGAAATGCTGTCAGTCTCTGTCAGCAAGGAGTTAGGCAAGAGAAGCCATGCTAAGAAGAACCATTCATGATCTTCATTTATTGTCCCCTTCATGATGTTGGAGGATTTCTTTGTACAACTTTGATTGTGGAATCCCTGATGTGGTCCAGCATCACTCTAACTCTGCCTCTAGCGGCTCCCAGGTGAATTGAGTTTGAGACCTCTGTTTTAGAGGTTTGTTTACCCGACAATGGTGCTCAGAGCCACTGAAAATGCAACTTTTGGAAAACACATGGTCGCCATGGAAATGGGCGAAACACAACTTTTTGAAAACACCCAGACTCTTTCTCTGTGGAAACCGGGGGAAACCTAACTTTTTGAAAATGCTTCAGTTCTGTCTCCATGGAATTAGATGAAAACCTTTTGAAAATCGCTCCAACTCGGTCTCCACAGAAATAAAGAATACAAAGACTTTTCTAAAGCGCATGCTCACCACGGCCTTCGTGACTCGTAGTTCTGCACTTGCTCAGTAGAAGGGCAATAAGAACAGTGTTTCCTCCGTTGTGTCATGACCCCCAGTCCAGATTCTCCTGGACATAGCAGTTTTTTTTTTGACAGTCACCGTGATAACAATCAAACTTGATCTGTTTATTTTGACAGTCACCAAAATAACAATCCAACTTGGTCGTCTGTCCACGAGAATGTTTGTGTTCTACCATTGTTGTTTTGAGCAGATTGTTCTCTGCTACATATGTGTGTGGTTTTATAATAAAAACATGCACCGTGGGTCCCTGACGTTCCCACCAGCTTCCCCCTTAGCGCTGCTCTGTGTGGCTGCTATTGATGGGTCAAAACATGTCCCAAGGGCCTAACCCAGTTGTTAAAAAAACCCTATAAATAAAACAACCAACAGCACCTACTAGTGGCCCGACATGAAAACACATGTTTCAATGTTTCTGCCCTTTGTGTAAACTGATGTTTTAAAAACATTGCTCTAAACATCAATCTTTTCTGAAACTAAAATGCTCAAATTATGTGTTTTCACTTTAAATGTTGTCTTAGTTTGAAGCTTTGAGTGTGTGTGTGTGTGTGTGTGTGTGTGTGTGTGTGTGTGTGTGTGTGTGTGTGTGTGTGTGTGTGTGTGTGTGTGTGTGTGTGTGTGTGTGTGTGTGTGTGTGTGTGTGTGTGTGTGTGTGTGTCAGAGTTGATTTTAAGGCCTGTTGAACTCCAAAGTGAAGTGTACAAAATTCTGCAAGAAGCCAACAAAGACCTGACTGAGAACAATACAGCATCTTTTGTTGATCTGGACGTTTCTCAGCTGAAACAGAAAACAATACAATATCTGATTAGTGACTTTTAGAGAGGACGGCTCCCACTGGAGAAAGGAGCGGGGGAAGCCAAATACGAGAGAGAGAGAGAGAGAGAGAGAGAGAGAGAGAGAGAGAGAGAGAGAGAGAGAGAGAGAGAGAGAGAGAGAGAGAGAGAGAGAGACGGTGGTGGCATTTATAACCTGCGTGACGCACAAGGTGGACCCTTTTTTGTTTTTGTGAGCGAGTGTGTGTTATTCATAGATCTCACTGGCGTCATCAGCGACACACTGCTGCTTCCCAAAGTCACGTTGCAATGCAACATATCCACTGTCAGCATGCACCATGGCCCGCCACCAGAGACACACCAGACCATCAGCGTGTGTGTTTGTTCATTAGCATCTGTGGTGTGTGCGTCTGTCTATATGTGGATGTGTGTGTTTAAAATGTTTTAAAAAAATAATAATAATTCCCTTTAGCTGTTGCATTCTGGGTGTTTTAACAAACTCCCCCTGAAAGCCTGTTTTTGAGGCTAATGCTAGTTCGCTAGCTCTCATGGCAGCATCACTGATATCTCAGCTCATTTATACACCACCGGGTATTTAAAGAAAAAAAAGATATTTCCCTCCCTATGTTTTAAAAAAAAAATGTATATACACAAACCCACCTAAAAACCTCATTAAGAGTGACTATGAGCAGGCCAAAGCTCTAGGCAGCAGTGTAAAACGAAACATAAAGCCTGCTAGCCAATCAGAATCCTGGAAAACTAAACACAGGTCGCGCACACGTGATGCTGATGACACTTCCGTCTCATACTGTGACATTAAATTCCTTTCCTGAGTGCAAACATGCAAACTGAAAAATTTTGATTTTCCATTAGTTTTAGTTTAGTTTTAATTAGGGACCTCGCGCAGGTCCCTTTTGTAATTATAATTGTTTCCGATGACTTGTTGCTTTGACAAAAGACCTAAACACATTGAAATACCACTGCTTTCTAAAACCGGCCAAGAGGCTCCGATCTACTCAAAACACCAAGAAAATGGTAACAATTGCAAAGAAACAATAAAAAAAAAACCAACAACAGACATTTCTTAAGAGTAGAGACATGACAATGAGACCTGAGCTGAGGAATCAGTGATGCCACCATGAAAGCTAGCAAACTAGCATTAGCCTCAAAGCCATGCTGTCAGGGGGAGTTGGCAACCAGGAGTAAAGAGGGTTTAGTGTGTAGTGTCTTCCTGCCATGGTGTTCCTGTTTTAAGTGTCATAATAAAAGACTGTGTTCTGCACAGCTGCTATGCAGAACTCTAACATTGCTCACCATAATGTGACAGTGTTATGTAAGAGTGTGGTAATAGGGGGTGGAGGTGTTGTGTTCAGTGGGAAATTGGTCCAAATGGCTCTTTGAGTGTTAAAGGTTGCCGACCCCTGAACTCGACCGCATGTTGCCTCTGAACTAACACCTGTGGTCGAGATTGAAGATAATGTATCTACAAGTTCTCTCCTTGTTTTTCTGCCAGCTCATCTCTTTTCAATGAATGAATGCCGATTCCAGCTGACAGTGGATGAAAGCAGGTTATATCCTTCATTCTCTGGTCAAACTTTGGTCACAGTGACTTAACTCTGCATCCCCATGTGAAAACACGGGTTATATAATTTTGCCCACTTTTCCTGGAAGAACCAGAGGGCAGGAAAAAAAATAGGGTGTAAACGGAGTAAAGGTTGGAATGACTGTGCCAAACCAATAGGAAACCATCTGTCTCCATGTTATGCGCAGCAGATCGGTTATTTTCCCTCAACTCCTAGCCAGAGCGGCCTCTGCCAAGTGTGCCTGAGCTTGTTTTCAGGCTTCAAAGCATCACTGCAGGAACTCCCAACGTCACAAAACCCTCGTAAAAACAGAACCAAACACTGAGACTTGGATGGCGTGGCAGTCCAGAACCAACGGTTTGGTTGAATTGTGCGATCTGAAACGTCTTCATCGAAAGCTCGCTGCTGTTGTTTTAACCTGGTTGTGAGGCGCTTTATGTGTGGTGCGCTGACAAGACTTACTGGAGACACTGTGGAGGAACAAAATTTCAGTCCAAAGAGGAAACGGGCTCTGAACTGTTGAGCTCAGTAGTGTCAAATATAGGGAGTGTGGACTGAAACCGGCTGGCAAGAAGCTCCAATTTGGCCAAAGGTGTAGGAATGGAAACGGCAGAAATGTTAAAAATTATGTTATTAGCATGCTGGACCACAAGTTGGCGCTGTTAGTTTTTCTAATTAAAAAACACACATTGGTAATATTTATAACATATTATTCTAAGGCAGAACACTAACATTCTAGTGGACAGACAACCAAGTTGGATGGTTATTACAGTGGCTGTCAAAATAAAACTACCAAGCTGGATTGTTATTACAGTGACTGTCAAAATAAAACCACCAAGTTGGATTGTTATTACAGTGACTGTCAAAATAAAACCACCAAGTTGGATTGTTATTACAGTGACTGTCAAAATAAAAGTACCAAGTCCAGAATCTTGACTGGGAGTCATGACATGACGGAGGAAACATTATTTATTGTCCATCGAAAGAGCATGTGCAGAACTATGGTAGCGTTTCAGAAAATGTACGTTTTCCTCAGTTTCCACAGAGATGGAGCATTAAAGTTCAGTTTTCAGTGGTTCCAAACACTGTTCAGACATCAAACATGCAACAACAGTTTTATGTTACTTCAAAATGTTGCTGTTTAAAAAGACTGATTTTCCCCCAAACCTCAGCTGGTCCTGAACGCATCACGACTCACTGGTGGGGTGAAACAGTCAGAACATGTGTGGCAGCTCACAGGGAGCGACACAAAATCTGGATCGAGGTCCGGACGCTGCGGTGACATCCATGGAAATCATCTTCCCAGCCACAATGTTCCTGTCCTCAGGCAGCAAAACCAGAGACAATCAAGTGTTATTTTCCATTTCATGTTCCAGGCAGAGAGGGGAAAGTATGTATGGAGACAAATCCAGAGAATAAGTGTCTGTATTCTCATGTTCTGATCTGTCAGCAATGAAAATATCCAAGAGGAACAAGATCTCCAGAGGCTCTCGAACAAATATATTTATGCTCCGATGCCACTTTTTAAAGTACGAGTACTAACATTTAGCTACTTGCCCATACCGAGTCTTGATACAAGTATTTCTTAAATGCCATTAAGCCTAATTTATACTCCATACGAAAACAGTGCGAAGGCCATTCTTTGAAGGCTCCAGTTTCCGACTGCATCTATAGTACAGATAGTGTATGGTGATCTGCACGCTGCACTATGTGTACTGTAGACTGTAGACCAAACTCACTGATGAGTGTATCAGTCATACGTTAATCATGTTAGCATGTAGCATGGCTGGTGTGTGACACCCATTACTCTTTAGCATGTAGCATGGTTTGGAGTAACAAGTCAGTAGTCGTCAAACTACTGAACGACAGGGGGCTATCTCCAAATGTCTCTTTTGATTAAGTTGCTGGTGATCCAGTTGCTGGTGTTCTACCAACTATCTTTTTCCTCGTCTTGATAGTTTGTCAGAACATAATTTACTGTCCGTCTTACTTTTGTAATTTGCATTAAAGCATCTCCAAACCGCAGACATCAATCGTCCTCTCTTCTTTACCTGCTGCTGACTGATGATGTCACACAATACTCATCGGGTTGTGTCGCGGTTCACAAGCTCCAGGTTGTATCGGACCTGATATCAGATACTGCTATCAGTGCATCCCGAGTAATCGCTATAAGCATGGCAAAGAACTAACGAAAGAGGTTATAGTTATCACTATCATTTTCATTACAATACTTTCTACTGGTACTCAAAACATTATTTGCGTAACAAAAATGCTTTGAGACTTTTCTCAAATCTGAGAAAAAGCCAAAACAAATAGTGACTGCATGACGATAAATTATATGTATAAGAGATAAAGAAAATATGACAAGCAAGTCAGGCATTCACAAAGAATGAAATACATGGAAAAGAGTCAATCAAAATCTGATGCCACTTGTATTCAGCAAATTGTTTTCTTTTTGCATGAGTGAGATTTCTCTTTAATCCTGCAGTCCAGAACACATGGAGGTTCATTGGCAACTGTGAATTAATGTAAACATCCATGTGTGTTTGATCATTAAAACAAATGGATCCATTGGATTTTGTATTTGTTGTTAAAATCTAGTTGAAAATCAGTTCAATCAGTTGAAAATCTCAAACTTCGGGGGGCGCTGCTGAGCTTTCAGTGGAGTAAGGTGCGCATTTGGTGGCTCCTGCCAATTTCAGTTAAAATTGTTATTCAACTGTGCTTTTTTACTACAACCTAGTGTTTTTCTTTGTAATTGTGCACTGTGTACCTGAAGCCATAATTGTGGACCACTTTGCAATGACGGGAAAGGGAAAACGTCGTCGTATTCAGAGCCAGCTGAAGCCGTGCCCACAGGCCGCGAGCTCAAGATGTCAAACCGCCCCAGAACAAGTCGGTATGGACATTGACACTGTAAAACTGGAGCTACTGTTCCTCCCTGAAAGGAGATATTGCTTTAATTATTAAGGAGTAGCTGCAAGAAGTTCTCGGACATGCGCTGTCACCCATTAAGGCTGAACTACAAGCCGTGAAACAACAGCGAGTGTGCGCCAAAGCTGCTAATGATGCTGAGTGGGCTAAGCTAACAACCACTGCCAAGGTTGCTGTGCTTGAAGACAAATCCGAGGACTTCGAATCAGGATCACGCCGCAACAACGTAAGGACTATGGTGTTGTAGAGGGCCCGAGTTCTTGCTCTCCTGCAGCCGTGGCCACTTTATTGAAGGAAGCGTTTGCGCTGGATGAGGAACTGCTTATTTGATGGGTCTCATCGCACTCTTCAACCTAAACCTAAACCTAAACCGAGTTACCAGGAGCCATAGAGTGCAGGCTTCACTACTACAGTGACTGTGACCAAATGTCACGCCGGGCGAAGGAACATCAGCAGATCAAAGTTGGAGACGTGGTTGTTTCGGTCTGTCCAGATTACACTGCTCAGGTGGGCCGGGCTCAGGTGGGCCGGGCTCAGGTGGGCCGGGCTCAGGTGGGCCGGGCTCAGGCATCATTCAACGACATCAAGCGGCTGCTCCGGGGCATCGAAGGAGTCCAATACAGACTTTTCTTCCCGGCGCAGTTTCGCATTACCTCCCAGGAGGCTGAGAAGAAGTTTACATGACCGGAGGAAGTGAAAGAATACGTCAAGAGTGTGATCCCTGGGTGAGACGTATCCAGGGTCACTCTCATTGTAGTTTGTGCTGCACATGTAAATTTAAGCTTTTTGTTCTGACTCTTTTCATTACATGGGCATTAAAAACTTCAGCCTTTTATTTGGTTAATCATATTATTTGGTCTTGTATTTGCACCGACTGTTGCAGTTTTGAGGGTTATCAATGTAATGCAACACTTTTTTTTATTGAGAAAGGAATTCTGATTAGTAAAAAGTACCGTCTTCAGCCACTAATGTTAGTGCTGATAAAAATGGCAGATATGTGATAGTTGATGGTATGTTGATGTAGAAAAATATTCTGTTAGTCAATGTATATGACCCAAACATTGATGATGCTGAATTTGCCAATAGATTGTTAAGCAGCCTGCTGTTTTTGAATTCACATTTGTTCATTTATGGTGGTGACTTAAATTGTCTTTGACCAGCGTTAGATGGATCCAGTCCCCGGAATCTAAACAAATCCTCAATCATTCTCAGACGTTATGATTCGGAGTGGCTTTGTTGACCATACACTGTTTCTACAGACTATTTGAGTATAATAATATCTAACCATGCACCAGTATTATTAGATATACAGCCATGTGATCACAAACAAAGCTCCCCATTATGGAGGTTTAATTCACTTCGTTTGGCAGGTAAAGAATTTTGTGATTTTATTTCTAATTCAATTGATGAGTCTTTGTTGTTTAATAAGAATGATTCTACTTCATCTTCATTACTGTGGGAGACACTTAAATCCTATCTCAGAAGGCAGATCATTTATTACTCTGCACTTTCTAATAAAATAAGTAATTCTAGGCTTAAGGAACTTTCTGCTGCTATTAGTAACCTTGATCAAAGATCCTCACTCCCTACACCTGAATTATCTAAAGAGCGTATGGCGGTACAATTAGAATGTGATTTGCTTTGTACCAAAGAAGCTGAACAGTTGTTACTACACAGTCGTGGTTCATTCTATGAATATGGTGACAAAGCAAGCAGTCTATTGGCACATCAAGTTCTCAGATAATTAGTAGTATTCAAAACATCCGAAGTATCATTACAACTGATCCCACTGAAATTAATGTTATTCTTCTCTATAAACATCAGAATTTCCCACAGACCAAATGAATGAATTTCTCCAAAGCCTCTCTCATATGGTTATTGAGCTGAATATTGCCAAACCTGTGGACTCCCCACTCTGCCTTGTTGAAGTAACAGACTCAATGATGCCAATGCAGTCAAATGAAGCCCCCGGCCCTGATGGCTTCCAAGTTTACAAAAGGTTTATTGAAAAATGGCCCCACTACGTTTAGCTAAGTTTAATGAATCGTTGGAAAGAGGTGATTTACCACCAACCCAGATGCAGGCCGCTACCGTTTTCTTTCTTTTTGTTTTATAGTTTTGCTACATAAAAAGGACAAAGACCCAACCTTACGTGGTTCTTACAGAATTTCTTCTAAATTCCCCCATTGGGGATGAATAAAGTACTTCTACTCTACCACGGTCTCTGCTAAATGCACACATGAAGGTGTTAGCCAAAGTGATTGCTTCTCGCTTAGAGAATACTCTCCCTTTTCTCATATCTGAGGAGCAAAATGGATTTAGGGACGTCAGTTATTTTTTTAGTGCCTGCACTCGTTTCAATATAATCTATTCAAAGCAATCATCTGATTGAGCTGAAATCACAGTACTGCTGGACGCTGAAAAGGCGTTTGATAGGGAAGAGGGGGAGAACTTGTTTGCTGTTTTGAAGAAGTTTGGATTGAATAATAAGTTTGTTTCTTGGATTTGTTTTCTTTATTCATCCCTGAAAGCTGCTGTTCATACTGACACATTGTCAGAATATTTCTCTGTTGGTGGAGAAACACGGCGAGGCTGTCCATTATCACCTTTGCTATTGAGGCCTTGTCTATTGCTCTGCGGTCTTCCTCTTCATTTACAAGGATTCTCTGAAATGGAACTGAACATAAATAGTTTTTATATGCGGATGATTTGTTGTTATATGTCTTAAATCCAACTAGTTCAATTCCCATGGTTTCGGGTATTTTAAATAATTTCCGCTCTTTTTCAGGTTATAAATTGAATTTGGAGAAAAGTGAATGCTTTCCCATAAGTATTGCCACTTGCTACCTTCAGCGATTTGATTGACCTTTTAAACTTTATCCCACTGGATTCAAGTATCTCGGTATAAACGTAATACGCTCTTGGTCGAACCTCGTTTCTGCACATTTTTTTCCTCTTATTGCAAAAAGAACTTCTGACATCCAGCAATGGTGAAATCTTCTTCTTTCCCTCTTGGGGAGGATTAATGCGGTCAAGATAAAGATCTTACCAAAATGTATATTTTTGTTTCAGTCGATTCTTTTTCTGCCAAAAAACCTTTTGATTGTTTAAACAAGATTATTAGAGGGTTTATCGAGGATGGGAAACCAGCCAGAGTTCGTAGAACATGATTGCAACAATGCGGGGGATTTTACCAGCGTTTCAATCATATTATTGGCCAGCTCGTATACATAACCTGTGTTATTGATGACAACCACTTGGATTCCCCTGCTGGTGTAGAATGGAATTATCATATTGCAATGGGACTTCAATTCCTGCACTCATTTGTACCTCTTTACCAGCTAAACCTCAATCTATACAGATAACCAGGTGGTCCGCCATATATGAAAGTCTGGTTTCAGTTTAGACGGTTTGGTGGCAGTCTCCTCCTCATGTCCTGGAACGAACAATCGATTCTCTTTCAGATTCCTTATTTTCACTTTGGCATGAGAGAGGTATCAAACAAATGAGGAGTTCATACACATCCGGGCTGTTCCACAGCTTTACCAATTTATCTTCAACCATAAATTACCAGGTAATCATTTGTTTTCATATTTTCAAATCCGTCATTTTGTTTCTAAAGGTTTCCCTAATTTCCCCTCGGTGCATCCTGAGCAGTCGATTTCAAATAGTCCCCATCAGAAAGGGCCGATATCTAAGATCTATAACTTTATTTAACTCTCAGCAATGAATCAATAGTCAAAATGAAGAATTGTTGGGGGAGAGAGTAGGGAATACAGATGAGTGAGGAGCTTCAGAAGAAGCTGTTAACAGAATTAGAACGCCTTCTTCGTGTGCTCATCTCAGCCTGATTCAGTTTCAAGTGTTTCATAGAGTCCATTTCTCACAATCGAGGCTCACTAAGATTTACCCAGAAGTGGAGGACATCTGTGATAAATGTAAGGCTCCCCATGTCGCCTTGGCCAGATGCTCTTTCTCTGTCCTTATCTATGTGATTGTTGGTCCAGTTCTTTTAAAACAATGTCTTAGATTCTTACAGTGAGTGTGCAGCCTTCTGCATCCGCTGCCATATTTGGGTTTCCTGATTCCTCAATGGCTCGAAATTCTGCACAAAGAGATGATGTGGCTTTACGTCTCTAATAGCAAGGCAAGGCGCTTATTATTGTTACACTGGAACTCCACCAGTAATCCCTCTATTCCCTCTGGCTAAAGGACATGATGTTTTCCAATACTTGAGAAAATTAAATATACAATTAGAGTATGTACAGAAAGGTTTTTACCAGCAATGTTTTTTTATCTTATTTTTCAAATCTCAAAATGCTGCCCAACTAAATGTTCCTTGCAGTGCAGTGTTTATTTTATTTTCATGACCTATTTGTTGCTGTGTATGTGCAGTAGGTATTCTTTAATGTCTACCTGTGTAAATATGTACAATATACATTTGTTGTTGTATTTGTACTGAATTTAGTGTGAGTTGAGGTTTTTTTTGTTGTTGTTTTTTTATTTTGTTCCTGGGGGAAAAAAACACATAAAATGTGTGCCTTTTCTTTTTGACGTAGACTTTCATGCATTGTTAGATTAGAACTACAGAGTTAAAAGTGTGCTTTAAGGATGTATTATGTGATACAACTCCACACGAGAAGGTATGTGTACTTCATTGTAATGTCTATTTTTGGACTCAATTAAAAAATTTTTTTAAGAAAAAACATTTAAAGCTTAAAACTCCCATAAAAGAAAATGTTTAAAATATGAATGTGTTTGCATGTTCCTCTTCAGACTCAGTTCCTGCCTCTGCCAGCAGCACATTTCCAGATTGCTTGGGCCAAAAGCCAGAAACAACCTTTACTTTAAGAGTTGAATGACTTTTTTTTTTTTTATTTATTTACACCTTGAGGTTTTTCCTCTCCACAATAGAAAGAATAGAACAAAAACATCAATAGAAACACAAATATGTGAAATATAACAGCAATAATCTGCCAGAAGATCAAAATGCACAGAAAGTCTCCAGAAACTTCAGCCGCAGTTTGTCCCCTGTAGTCATTACTCGTAGAAAAATAAAGCTCCAAACTTTGACGTGACCATGCTTCCGAGAGGTTGAATATAAAAACAGTTCCAGCTTTCCTCTCTGGAGCTGCAGTGTGTCCAGACCAGTGTGGTTGTTCGGTGCCTCCTGCTGGTCACATGGTGGCTATGCGCTCTGAGTGGCACTCTGTGTACTTGAAGACTCTGTAACAGTAACACAGAATTGAAAAAGAATCACCAGGGACACACACTTGTTGAATTTAAAGTGTAAAGCTTTGCTCCCTCCTGATTGAAGCTTGCAGCTGGTTCAGGTCACTTTACTTTTCTCGCACTACATTTGGAAGCTGCCGCCCGAGTCTGATTAAGGAAGCTTTTGGAGGTTGTTCCATTCTGGTTTCACCTCAGAGTGTGTCATGGCCAGGAATCAAACCGTGGCCTCCCACCAGGAAGGCCAACCTTTTCCCACTGGCAGCAGAATCATATGCAACAGGGATTCTTCCCAGAGTGTTGCCACTCAGGTCACCTCCAGTTTCCCTTCTAAATTGTGCTCCACAAAATAATCAACCTCTGAACTGTTAGCTCGAGCTGCACATGAGCTGGCATTTGTCATGACTCACTCACTTTCTGTCAAGCGGCTAAGAAATACCCCAAAACACAGAAAGGATGGGAGCAGCATATCTGTGGTGTCTGGTCTGTTTATGTCTCTGGTTATAATGCAGCACATGTCTGGCTGTATGGAACCTTCGTGTTATTACATACTGCTGCTTTAAAACTAACTAAATAATGCAGTTTTGATGGTCAGATCCTGGATATGGGAACACAATATTTAAACATGTCATCTGCAGTAAACCCTCCTGTTGTTTACACACAGCGCTTTGCTCACTGGTTTGTTTTGTTAAGTGGGAATATTGAAATGTCGCTGCTCCACAGCATCAACGATGTGCAGACGCTCGTCCTCCATGGCCACATGAACATACCAGTGTGCAGCGTGGAGGTCTTTATCCTGCTTCCCTCCAACGTGACGAAGCAGCCGCTCGTCTCGCCCATACTGCACGTCTTCACCATGATGGGCCCCCTCCCCCCCTTCAGGTGCATCTGGATGCTGTCCTACACACACACACACACACACACACACACACACACACACACACACACACACACACACACACAGTAGTGGAAAATATGAAGTTAGCTACTGTATAAACTGAAACAATCTAGAGACTGGGTTGCAAGAAGAGACGCACCCTTTTCCAGATACTACGGTGTGTCTTTGTACAAAGTAAAATAGCTGTTATTGTCAGATTGCGAGGAGCAGTGGGGGGTAGGGGGTGGGGGGGAGGGTTAGCCGTAGCCCTAGCCCTGTCCGAGTCTGTTGTTCATTGTGTGTTGGCCTCTGTGATGCATCTGTCGAATTGGATTGTCTGAATGACATTGAATCCAAAGTCGCTTCTCCATTCATCCATTTCAACCCGATCACCTGAGTGGGCCAAACTAGTGAAGTAGTGCCATGATGACCCTTCATTGTGAATATTAAAGCTTTTCTTTGTTGTGGCGCAGAGCATACATGATGAAAATGGAGACATTTGTTCCAAATTTGAACAATTAGTATCAGAAATATAAAGGAAACATAAAGGAAAATGTAATGATGCAAATTACTGCGAACTGTCCAAAACAATGTGAAGCCTTTTGTTAGCAACGAGTTTGATAGTTTCATGCAGTTATCTCAGTTCGGGTCTCAGTGTTGTGTCCACTGCTCTTAAGCAAGTTCTAAACATTACAAACTAAAACATAGATTTTTTTTTCTTGACGGTTTCACTGGATTAGTGGGCTTTTCCCCAATCAAAAGAATTGGGGAAAAGAAACCGCTAAAAAAAACAAAACATGTATTTATTTCCCAGCTCTCTACCTGGGAAATAAATACTAGTTTGACCTCTTTGGGTGGAGGCACTTCCAGTTTGGTCTCCTCTGGAGCTTTGACCAGCAGCACCGTCTGGTCCTGGAAGATCTGGAGCCGGCTGACATCTTGGTGGGTGATGTAGGCCGACGTACAGCGACACATTAAGGAAGAATCCACAACATTTCATCTCCTCTTTGTAGTTCAGACAATATCTGTAAACTGAAATAAACTCAACTTTTGTGTTGAAAAACGACAACTTTCTTCTGTCTTCAACTGACGAGTAGTGACCACAGTCCAGTATTTGGCCATTTCCCAATTTCTTACACAAACTCCACTAATTTATTATCAATGTAGAAATCTGAAATCTTTATCTGCTGCAGATGTTGATGTCATACTTTATGTCTTCCAGACCTGTTAAATCAAGGGTGTCAAACATAAGGCCCAGGGGCCAAAACCAGCCTGCAAGAGGCTCCAAACCCGTCTCAGAGCCTCTTGCAGGCTGTCAGGGTGAATTTGTAAAAACACCCAGAATGCAACAGTGACAGGATAAGTTTTCTGGACTTCTCACTGTATTTTGCACTGGAAATCTGCCTGTGTCCCTCCTCTCCTCACCTCATATTGTCCTCCTTTCTACTGTGCCACAATTAAGAAAATCTATCAAGTTTAAATATAAAGGTTATTATGGCCATTTTACTGGTCCAGCTTCTCAAGATGAAAGTGACAATGTGGAACCTGAACTAAAATGTGTGAAATTAAACAAATAAACTAAACCACATCCCGTCCTTAACTTGTGATTGTCATAATGAGTAGTTTGAGTCTCAGGCGAGATCCGTTTCTCAGGGTAAATGATACCAGGACTGGTTTTTCCAGGGGGTGAAAGGATATAGGGCATTCTGTGACTCGTCGGTCATCTGAAAGAGCTGCTGCGCACAGCTTTTGATGAGCGTGTCCAACGTCTCCTCCACCAGCTTCAGGTTCTGCAGCTCTCTCTGGAACTGCAGCTGATGCTTGTGCATGAAACTGAGGATGGGGCATTTTCCACTGCGGGAAAATCAGAGCAGATTTTCAGCTGAATATTGGAAGAAAACCTCACCGGCTCCCCCGACAACTGAAGGGGGACATTACATCATGGCCTCCTACGTTTCATGTAAAAACATGGAACTGAAAGGTTTCATGCCAAAAACAAAAACACTCAAAAGGATGCACTTGTAATAGATTATATTTGACAATGGTTTGATCCTTCTCTCCTTCCTGTGCATCAGTGGACGCTTCACTGTGGAGGAACCCGATCTCCAGGATGAAGACAGTTTAGATTTGTTTCACACTGATGATTAACTGACGGCATTTTAGTCACTCCTTGTGATAGAAGGACTTTTCTGTGTGAACAAGCAGCTGTGCAAAACAACCGCTACTTTAGACTAGTTTAAAGTTAATCTGGACTTTTAAAGGAGTTCTCATGCAGGCTTAAATTGGTTTTCCAGCAATCTCCGGACTGTGTTGAGTCTTAAATAACGTAAGTTATATTCATTTATAAACCGCTACCTTTCTCACATGCTTTGAACCCTGTGGCTGATAACATGATGCGGCTAGTTTATGGATTTTTTTATGGATTAATGGGCTTGATGCCGCCAGATTCTTCTTCCACATGTTGCTTTAGCACCTCTTTTTCTCCAAAACGTGCCCTAAAAGTGACATGTCTGCTCTTCGTGAGCTCTTCTTGTGCTGCTTTCCATGGTCCGGTGGTCCAACACAAGAGTGATGCGTTCAGGTGCATCACGTAAAACTGCCCTGCTGCTGGACTCCATGGCTGAGAAATCTTCCTCCTCAAAATTACAGTCAGCAAATAACCGATAAAATACTTTATCAACAGAGAGAAAACCCTGTGATTGGGTATTTCTCCATCTGTCTGTTTCGTTTCCCACCAGAGATAAAAGAAAGTTCCAGCTCACATCCACTTGATGACGCTGGCCGAGTCCTTCTGGATGAGGCCGATTCCATCCAGGACGTTGGTGATGTCGTAGATACGGCGGCGGCGCGTCTTCAGGTTCGCGGCAGCGAGTCCGAGGTCGAGTGTGGCGTTGGGAGACACCAGCAGCATCTCCAGGAAGCGCTGCGTCAGCACACCCAGAGACACTGGACAGCACAGAGACGCCGATCAAACATGAATGAGGCTGAATGTGCAGTGTGAGATTTTAACAGTCCTAGAACATCCCAGCCGTCTCCTCCGTCCGAACTCGTCTATAATAAACATTGACCCGACTGCTGAAGGGTGTACTCAGGGTAAAACGAGCCGTCAGAATCGCCATTTACTAATCAACAATCAGATATCATAGATGCCAAGAGAAAACATCGACATGCAGTCATCTTTTAAGGACACTTATTTTGAAATACGAATCGCACACCTGTCATTTGCGTCCAATGCTAATGCTAACATGGCAGATTTTTGCACGTGAAGTTTTTATCCTGCAAAAATATTGTTTATGAGCCTGTAAGTATGATTGAAAGTTTACATGTATGTTGGTACAACAGAACTTCACGTGAACAAATGAACTTTAACAATAAATGTGGCCCTTTACATTCAGCAAGTCTATTTTTTTTTTTTTAACTTTTTGTTTAAAAAGTGATTTATACAAGTTAATTTCAATGTCTGTCAGGTCAGAAAAAAAGTGTCAAATGATATTTTAGTTGCTTTTAGTTGAAATAAATATGATTGATTTTGTTAAATGAGCATATGATGCGTGATTATATTGTCTCGTATTGATTGCAGGGGCCTGAACCCAAACTAAATTAGGGCTTCTAAACATTGCTCCCCCCGGGCCCCCTCCACCTCCCCTCCTCGAACTATCTGTTCTATCCTATCCTCTCCTCCTACCTCTCTCTCTCTACCCCCCCTACCCAAATCAAGGTTTGTACCTCAGTCTACCCTATCCTTTGCCCTCCATCAGCAGAATGCCGCCACCTCAGAGTCTGGTTTCTACAAAAGTTCCTTCCTGCCAGAGGGAGTTTTTCTTTCCCGTCACAATAAATCTACTGCTCATGTGGATCAGTCATCCGGAAATGACTGCGTTGTATTTGGTGCTTTATAGTAAAGTTGAAAAAGTTGAAGTTTTAGTTTTGAAGACGCTCTGAAGTTGATGTCATGCTGCAGCTCCAACTGGAGCACTGGAGGGCTTGAGACTCTGCTCCTGTTTGGATTGTAGTTCATCGTTTGTACTTTTTATTTCCATTGATGTACAGTATTTTACTTTCAGCTCCAGTTGTTTAAAAGTGCTTATACAAATAAAGTTGAGATTCTGTTTCTGTCCCACATCTTTTTGTCACCGGAGCTGCAAAGCAACCATTTGTGTCCAGTTGATCAGTACGTCACTTCAATCTGCATTTCTATTGGTCAGTTAGTTGCTGTAGGTCGCAGCAGCATCACCACAAATATTTGACACGGTCAGAATTTTGTCGCATGTTGTCTTTGGTCGCCATGACAACAGCCATCCGTGAACCGGCCCCACAGGGCGCCACAGGACCGCAGAGGCCAAAGATATGGTCACCATTGTTATCATTGTTCTGGGTCAGCCAGAAATCACTGCTTGCAGTGGCTTTAAGAAACGTTGGTCACATTAAAGCTGTTGCTGCTTCATCATCATCAACCACTGCCACAAATGTTATTTCAAGAGAGAGTCACACACCCTGTCTGGGGAGAGTCCTGGTCTGTTTACTCCGATACAGAGCGTCGCTGAAAGAGAAAGAAAGGAAATGGTATAGATTCTTCAATGAGCAGTTTTCAGACTCTGTCAAATAAAGAGGATTAAGCTGAACAGAAAAATATGAGTCCTCAGATTTGAATTGGATTTGTAGAATTTGATTGGCTCAGATTGAAGTGATAAATGTACACTGTTGTGAGTGAAGCTTTACTTTACCTGCTGACTGTGGTTTCTAAAAGCTTCTTGGGAACTGCATCCTGAAGTTGAGAACATAAAGGAAGAACAGATGAAAGGAGGTACAAGTTCATTTCACAATCATGTATGCTTGCACAAGTGGAAATGTTGGTTTTTCTCTGCAAAAGACCTGTATTTGATGCTATAGAAACAAAGTTTAAATAAAAAAAGATGTAAAAATGATGTGAAACATTTTTAATAAATCAGACTATTATCTCACTGCCGCTGCATTACAGTCAATTTCACTACTTCTTTAGGTAATGCCAATCATAATCATGAAAATTAAGCCGTTTAATTTGGAGTGGGCTCATTAGCTTTCACAGACACAGTTGCAAAGCTGCCGTCTCTCTCAGCTCTTGCACAGACTATTAACAGCATCCTGTGTAATGCATAACAACTAATAATTAGAACTCAAATAGAAGAAAACTCAATTTTTCAGAGCTTTTCCGTAGAAATTCCAAGTAATAAAGCCCCATCTTATATTGATACCAGGCCTGATGGAAGAGAACTAAAAAACTTTATAAATATCAAATCTTACGATATCTAAACTTCATGTTTTCTGACCTGCTTTGGCAGATCTGGTTCAGAAACCTCCATCTTTACTGGAAGATCAACTGTGGCTGCTCTCTCTTCTTCATCCTCATCATCATCATCATCATCATCAGCGGCGGCTGCCCATGGATCTTCCTCCTCCGCCGCCCAAGGACTCATCATCCCCATGTCCCCGTCCAGGCAGGGGGGCATGATGGGAATAGCGTCACTGGTGATCCCGTTCTTGGAGATGTCCTCGGGGAGGAAGTGATCTTCGCAGATCATGCACTGCTTCACAGAGTCCTGCTTGTCCGTTTCCCGCAGTGCTGCCAGCCATACCTGGTTCACAAAATAGTGAGGAGAAGAGTTTATTGAAAGGATCAGAACCACATTCCTCGGACCATATCAGGGATCAATGATCACACCTCCAGACAAGAGTGTGTGTTCTTATATCAATTCCACTTGTAAAAAGAAGGTACAGAGGAAACAGATGGCATCTGGAAATAAAGATGCTATAAAGTTGTATTACAAACTATTGAGCTAAATTTGAATGATTGATTAAGAAAACAGGAGTTCTCACTGAGGTAAAAAAAACAACATTAATCCAAAGTGAAATGTTCATCCTAAATGTCCACGGTTGTAAGGAGGTGAGACTGTGCCATCAAAGTAAAGCCCCAAACTTATTTCTGCAATGAAAAAACACATGTGTGCAGAGAACAATAGGATCTAAAAAATGTTGTACTGTATTGTACAATTGTATTGTATTGCATTTTTGTATTGTCCATCCATTGAGCATGTGCAGATGGGGGCAATATGTCTCGGGCGGTCGTCTCTCAATCGGAATGTTACAGGTTCGATTCCCATCTCTGCCTGCTCACATGCTGGAACCCCAAACTGTGTGTGTGTGTGTATGCAGTCAGTTACTGGTTGGTGGTTGGAGGGGCCGCAAAATGGCTGCATCACCTGTCCGTCTGCTCCAGGGCAGCTGTGGCCACTTATGTACTGATGATGATTTACCACCACCCAGTATGGAGGGAGTGAATAATGCAATGTAAAGCATCCGAGTGTCCAGAAAAGTTGTATAAAACCAATGCATTACTATTATTTATGATGCATGCGCAGTAGCAGTGTTTCAGAAAGTTGTGCTTTCCTCCCCATCTGTATGGAGACTGTTTTCAGTGGCTCAAAGACGCAACAACAGTTTTGTCTTTTCACTTTGATGTCGTCCGGCCTAAGTTTGCTATATAAAGGTAGCATGGTCAAGTTAGGTAAGTGCATTAAAAGAATAAAGATTTTTTCCAACTATTCCTGTAGCTCGTGTGTCCGGATACCATCTAACATTCTGTCTTTGTTCTTTTTGCTGGTCGCACACGAGTTACACTGCACAACACTGCACCGACAGGTCATCATTGATACTAGTCCGCTTGTTGCCCACCCAGATGGCAGAAGACCGGCAGGCTCTTCATCCTTCTGTGTAATTAGTGTCGAGTATGATAAACAATTCTTCGACAGCTTGAATGCTTTGTGGGCCCAGCCAAGCTACCCCCTTTTACTCCTTCTAAAGTCCCCATGCAACCAAACGAATTCAACTAAACCATCAGCTCTCACACGTGTTTTATCAGCTCGTGTGTTCGTACCTTCACCCGGGTCGGGTCTTCGGGGAAGTTGAAGAACCTCTTCGGGGGTCTGTTAAAGATCCCCCGGTTATTGTTCACGGAGCGGTTGGAACAGCCGGTAACCACGCACTTCATTTCCTCCTCCGATAAACCGACCGACCGACCGGGTGGCGAACCGCGCGTCCGAGCCCAGCGATGAGCAGAAATCACGCCGAAGGATTGATTCCGGACACGGTGGTTTGTTTATGTCGCTTGACACCGGAAGCAGTCGTCTGCTCACCGGAAACGGAAGTACAAACAACCCAGGGAACGGTCCGCGCGTTCGAGCGCCCTCCGGTGTTTCACACGTTTTAGTGTTTAAGGTAGTTTCGTCTGTGTGCAAAAGCAGCTGTGCCAACAATCAAATTGAAGATGAATTTAGACTTAATTTTATAGTAATTCGAACACAGTTTCCCTGCTGGCTTTGGACTGTGTTAAATATTAAATAGTTAAATATTCTGTGAGAAGGAAGTCACAAATAGCCGACAGATATCTAATCAGCCCCATATTAGACGGAATTTTGACTGGTTACAGACCCTCGTCTCTGCTTTTTGCAGATGTTGGCTTCATCGAACCAGGACCTTCAGTGTGCACTGGCGCGGTTCGCAGCCGAGTGTGAAGCAGTCGTGGCGCCAGGATTTTGATTGTGGGAGGGCTTCATGAGAACTAGATGGGCCAGTGAAAATAAGCCCAAAAAAACAACGGGTTCCTCTTCATCTCCGTTTCAGCGCTTTTCGGCACCACTGAGGACAGTGACTCAGTAGAGTTGTCGCGACAGCGTGTCTGTGTGGCGTCACATGCTCTCCGCAGGGCTTGTCTGCGGACGTTGTGCAGGTCGTGGTGGTACATGATTGTAATCATGCTCCACTCTGGACTCACTTCTGTTCGTGTTCAGTAACATAATATAGCGATCCAGAAAATACCTCCATTTCTGCTGCCTTGCGTTCTCCTTTCCTAAAATAGTTTAGATTTAATTTCAGAAGTTCTGAGCTGTGTGTCTATCTTTATTTGCTTCTAATTTGTGGTTGTTCAGACGGGGAGACGGAGGATCTCGAGTGCTCGAACACCGCAGAGCGGACCCTGTGTAAAGGGGCGGATGAAGATTTTGACGTCACTGTGCGTGGGGATCCACACGTGGGGTAGAAGCTGCTATAGGGTGGCTGGGCACATCATTAGAGATAGGGTGAGGAGCTCAGTCACCAGGGAGGAGCTCGGAGTAGAGCTGCTGCTCCTCCACATCCAGAGGAGCCAGCAGAGGTGGCTCGGGCATCTGTTTCGGATGGACGCCTCCCCAGGGAGGTGTTCCGAGCATGTTCCCCCAGTCGGAGGCCTCGGGGCAGACCAAGGACACGCTGGAGGGACTATGTCTCTCGGCTGGTCCAGGATCGCCTTGGGGTGCCACCGGAAGAGCTGGAGGAAGTGTCTGGGGTGAGGGAAGTCTGGGCAACTCTGCTTAGACTACGACCTGCGCAACCTGGCCCCGGATAACTGGTAGATAATGGATGGTTGGATGGAAGGATGGATGGATGGATGGATGGATGGATGGATGGATGGCTGGATGGATGGATGGATGGATGCATGGATGGCTGGACGGTTAGACTACTTTGAGATTTTATTTTACATTAATTCAAGGCTGACAAGCTTTGGATTTATGTTAGTGAAGCTTTGGACTTCCTGCCAGGTTAGTTTCTGAGTTGTGGTGCAACGTATACGTAATGAAAATGTTTTCTCAAAAAGAAGCAATTACTATCAAACATGACTACAATTTCAACATAATTTCACATTTAATAAAACCTGGTTCAAAATACACAGTGAAATGTCAACTCATTCAGAAATCATGAAATTGTTGCACATTGATATATTGTACTTCCAGCCTTACTGATAATACTACATCATTATCGCACAGATATTATATATTGTAAATCTGATGATGATTGCTGTTAAATTCTCTCACTCATTTATTTTAATTGGTTTAGAGTTCAATTGAGGAGAGCTTGCAAGCTTGTATTTGTTTTTTTATGTTGTGCACAATATTACATATACTGTTATGTTATTACTTAGTGGTGTTTCCTCATAGCAAGAGTTTGTGAGTTTGACTCCAGACTGTGCAGTTTGCATCTTCTATCTATAAATGGAACAATACAGTGAAGATTTATGGGTGGAAATCATAGCTGCATACATACCAATTCTTCTCCCTAACCATCAGATTAATTCCTCGAGCCGTGTACGTCGTTCTGGTTTCGCCGTTCTGTAATCCTGGCTAAGCGTACATTCACACTGGTTTCAAAGTCCAATAAAAAGGCCAATCATCAGTGTTGCAACACAAGATTTATTCAGAGCAAGAGATGCCAACACCAGCATGATAAAAAATGTACAAACTTCACAAGTAAAATTAAAATATCACGTAGCAACTCGTGACCTTGAACATACAGCAGAAATATTAACAAAAAACCCATGCCATGTGGTAAGAAAACTGTTGTTGAGAGTTTTGCGAGTAACAGAGAAGAAGGGGTAAAAGGAGAGGAAATGAATGTTGTATAAAAACCCCTTATCAGTGCACTGCTGGAAAGAAAATAAATAAATAACAATTTTCATCAACTGATGAGTTCACAAATATTCATATGGATTTCTTTTGCATTCTAGCATGTCGCATGTTAGTGTTGAGTTTCTCTATGTAAATAGTTACAGTTTAGCTTTTACATCTGATATTACAATATCTAGTCTATCGACTGTCTTTAAGTGGCAGAATTGTGCTTTAACTCCCATTTCCTTTGTTTTCAGTAAGAATAAACCGACTAAATGATACAAAATACAAGCTGTCATTCTATCTAATGCTGTAGTTTACTGGCAGGAAGCTGCAGACACAAAGCTCTGGACAGAGAAGTGAAGTCAGGGAATGAGACTTTGTAGTAAAATGTCCAAAGAAGAAGCAACTGTGAAGGAAAACTCCCCGTTTGCAGTCTCATTTCAGAGAGGAAATTATGCTTAAAGAAGTCATCTATTGGACTGAAGGTTTTGTAAATAGCTGTGTGAATCATTTCAGCCCCAAAACATTCATAACATATGTTACATTTACTTCTTCCTCTCATCTTAGCTGAGCAAATGCTTTTAAAATGACAAGTTTGGTGTGGAAAAAGATGTCTAACTGATTGTATTTTCTACTAATCACATAATTGTGGAGTTGTCTTAGCTCTGAAACTTGTCCACACAATAAAAAAAAGAGCTTCAAGCTCGAGTTAAACCAAAGGGTGGCTCCGTCAAGTCCTGGTTCTTTGGCCTTTTTCAAGTCAAACCTTGTGATTATTCACATTAAAAAAATAAACTCTGGAAAGGATGTAAAACACGGATGTCAAACATGAGGCCTGTCGGCCAAATCCAGCTCTAATCCGGCTAAACCACCAAGAAAATGGCAAAAATTTCAAAGAAAACATTTATTTGAACAAACTTGGACATGTCACTGTATTTTGCATCACGAGGTTTCATCTAAATTGGCTTTTATGTTGAGATTGTTGTCATTTTCTGTAGTAATTGTTGGACAGTTTCACCACGTATACTCCACATCACACTAAATATAAAGTTTAAAGTTCAAATTTAAAGGTTATTAAGGCTCTAGCTTACAAGTCCAGCCCACTGAAGATAACACTGGGCTGAATGTGGTGGCTGAACTAAAGTGTGTTTCACACCCTTATGTTAAATCTGGCATACATTGAGTTCATTATATGAACCACGAGCATTAATGAAGTGAATCCAACATTGCTCTATTTGTGCTTCAAGCTGACTGAAGAATTGTAACTGGAGATACAATGTTTACTAAAAGTTTGACTAATGGTTTTGGAAAGTGTTACCTACATTTTCTTGACTCATACAACTTTTTTTTTCTCTCCACTTGAATACAACAGACAATAAATCTGTTTGGTTGTTACCGCATGGAAAATAAGTTACGCTTGTTTATCTGGTCATGCAATATACAATCTGTGACCACGAGATGGCACAGTGCCACTGAAAAACGTGACTGATGAAGTAACATTACCGGATTTAGACTCAAAATGATATAATGTGCAAAGAGAAACAGCAGCAAAAAAAGATTTTCTGAATATCTGAACTTTGTGAGGGACTGGAGAAAAACAGAGAAGCAACCAATTCTTGTGAATTCTCAGAAGGTTCTAGAACTGTTGCACGAGGATTATCAATGGTGCAGTTCTGTCTGGACAATAAAAATGAATGAGACTTATACTGCAGTGTGATCTAAATAGGGGGTTTTCCTCTTCATGATCCATATTTTCATCTACGTAGCTGCGAGTTTCAGTCCACAAAATACGGAAATACACAAGACGCATCTCTTCACTTGGATTAGGCTTTAGCTATAAAGATTACAGATATAGTGACTACCTCATACCTCATGTCCATCAAGGTTTTTAACAGCTGATCCACAGTCTAAATTGTTTAAATTTCCATGGTAGCCTGAATGGCACAGAAATGATTCCGAGTGGAAGAAGCCAACTGGATCTTCGATACACTTTTAAATATATTGTAGAGGAATGTGTTGCTGCAGTTGTGTCTGATTGCTGAGGCACATTGATAAAAGCCAGAGAGCCACTCCGGGTGACGTAGTTGAAAGTCTAGTTCACCATCGTTGTGCTTCAAGTTTTATAAAGTTGTAAAATGATGACGACTCTACTTAGCTTGTGTAACAATCCACTTTATGCCAATTTAGTAAAGAAGTTAAGTAAAAGATAACAACTGTTTGTCGTTGTGATTCAGGGTTTAGGTTCAGGCCGCGTTTACGCAACATTTTCTAGTGAAAATGCAACATTTCTGTTGTGTGAATGGTGAAAATGTTTACATGCAACTTTTCGAAAACAGCTCCCAAGGTTTTCAAAAATACTCTGTCACCATGGAAATGCAGGGAAGACTGAACTTTTGGAAAACGATCTGACTTATTTGCCGTGGAATCAGATGAAATTCTAAGTTTTAGGAAACACTCTGACTGTCTCTGCAGAAACTGAGGAAAACATAACTTTTCGAAAATGTTGTGAATCAGTCTCCGTGTAAATGGGAGAAAAGGCAAGTTTTTGAAAACACTTTGCATTGGCAAAAGTTGGCACTGTCTGTGTATTTTTCTCTGCTTGCATGAGTGCGTGTGGTTTCATGAGAAAAACCACGGACAGTGCCAACTTTTGCCAACGTAAAACCTTTCTGAAACTAAAATGCAGAAATGAGAACTTTTCATTTGAAGTGGTGTGTAACGAGGCCTCAGTGAGTCGGACAGGGAGTCAGCAGGGGGAGTTTTCCTTCAGGTATCAAATCAACTTTGCTCCAATTTTCTCTCCAAAAAGCATCACCAGCAAAAAGTCTTGTCAAAGTCACAGTTTCCACAAACTCGCTGTACAGTTTTTGCTTTGTTTACCACGTAATAATACTTGAACATACTCCAATAAAGTGCATGCATGATCGACGGTGCTCAGAAATTGTTCCCCCACCAGCGCAGTGATTCCACCCCGTCCCGACGCCACCGTAAGGCCGATTCAGATCAAATATTCCGTTGGTAAAATTCAGTGCACAGACGTCACATTACAAACCGCTGGCTTGAGTTTTCATTCATCTTTTCAATAACAAAGATAATTACTCTTGAAAAAGAAAGAAAAAGGAAAAAACCAAAAGACAGAAGCGGTGTGCGGTCGTCATGTCGTCCCACTGTGGCTCATACAATAAGATACATGATTGGAGAGACATTTTTTCATTTTGTTTTTCTTCTTCTACGTAACGAGTGCAATATACAATGAAGAATGGGGACGTTTGACCCTGTAAGTCCAGTGGAGCCGTCAGCCTTTAGAAAAAAAGAAAAAGAAAACGATGTATCTACAGATCGTTTTGCCTTCTAATTGCCTCTTAATCGATAATAAAAACATCAAAACATGGAAACAAAGGTGTCCCTGTGCAAAGTCCAACATGACAGAACCAAAGTCCTTTCACCCGTGTCAGATTCCTAAAACATGATTGTAGTAAAAGGTTTATACAAAAACGCAATACATTTATAGTTAGTAAAAAGATCTATCAGCTCTTTGCTTGTTGAATTCATAAGAAATTGCATATACCCAAACATTTTATTCATATAGATTGCATCCCATATCTAAACAAACGATTTAATCTTATCATACCAATATTGCTGACACGTTGTTCTATTAGCTCGTCGAGAGGTTGATGATTTAAAAATAAACTCACAATGGCAGATTGTCTCCTATGTTTTTTTTTTTTTCTGGAGCCATTGGTCTTTTCCACATCTCTTCGCGTGAACAGAGAAAAGGTGGACAGGACAAGTTCGAGACGAAACAACTCCGTAAGGGGAGGGGGGGGGGGGGGGGGGGGGAGACGATGAGGGGATTTGCACCAGAAAGTTTCCGTGTCGTGATGTTTGAAATCTTCTTGCTGACAGCGTTGGCTCTTCTCGTATTTTTTTTACATTTCTTAAGCTAAAAATGTACAGTAATATCAAAGTAAAGTGAAAATTTAAAAAAAAAACAGCTTGTGAGAAAATCCTCTCAGAAGTGGTTCCTCCTCGCCGCTCTGCTCCCTTTTAAACCCGTGACACCCAGCTTTAGTTTATTTATTTTTTGATGTATGTAAATCGCATTGAAAAAAGAAAATGATTCAAGCTTACGATAAATAAATTAAAAGTAAATAAATAAACAAACAAACAAACAAATAAATATAGCACAAAAAGTGAGAAAATTCTTCTTTGGTTGGTTATTTTTGTGTTGTCACGATGCCTCCTGGCATGAAATCTGAAACTGTAGGAAACAACGCCTGTTTAGTTCCTGTTTGAATTGTGCCACATTTTGGAAGAGAAATGCATTTGTGGGATGAGCAGCAGAGCTGACGATGTTGCAGTAATGGAACTTTGGCCAAGCAACTCAATAACTCTTCCCCGTTAAGTCAAAACCCCAAAATAACACGTCCTGAACATGAACATGAACATTGTGGTATTTATGTTTGGAGAAAAATCCCCAAAATATTGGAAGGAGGAGAACATGGATCATGGCTCAGAAAGAGAGACCGACCTGGAATGACAATTTCACAAAAGGAGCTTTAAATAAACACTTGTTAGCATTTGAACGTTTTACGTTAGCATTTACTGTTATATGTTTCATTTTCCAAAGAACTCATTGCATGTAAGTGTCAGAAATGTCAGCAGCATCACCATCGCCCCGAATGTCTGACACTGTCTGAATTTTAGCGCAGGTTGTCTTTGGTTACCATGACAACGGACATCCTTGAACCAGTCTCATAATGCAACAAAGGACAAAGATTTAGAGTCATCCAAACCAAAGATGACTGATCGTTTTAGTTGACGGTCACTGCAGTAACAACCTAACATCCATACCAATTTCCTTTGTGCTATTTAAAGTTAGCAGCAGGGAACGCCGACAGTTTGTTTCCAGACTCAGTATTGCTGTTTGCTATTGGGAGAGAGCGTTTGGCCGGCTCGTCATACTCTGCTAGTCATCCCACAAATGCACGAGTGGAACCATTAAAAGGGACATAAACAAACTTTCCAGCACTTTAGGATTTAAAGCCACAGAGCATTGTAGCAACAGAGACATAACCACCCAGACACAGCGTTCCTCACATTTAGTGCCATGTTTACACACATATACACTAAAATGTGCATACATTAGCAGCTATAAACAGTACATCACATTATATTAGGTCATATGAAAATGTACAAAACGTGAATGTTTCTTTAAAACATTAGTAATTTTTTTTTTTTAACGCAAGGCAACAACAATCAACATAATTTTTTATAAAAGAAGAGAGATACCCATGGAATCGAAAGCATTAACGCAGAAGAAATAAAAGAACTATTGTAGATTACAGCAGCAAAGAACAACCCATTCCCCCTCGTTTAGACTTTTTTTTTTTCCTGTTGTTTTTGCTTTGCATTTGTTATTTGAACCTCGGCGAAGGGATCAGACTTGGATGCCCTGCACGGCTTGTTTGATGTTCTCCAGCAGTGCTTTGTTCTCCGGGCTCTGGTACTGGTCCTGGTGGGTGTACATGTCTGTCAGCGTACTTACATAAGTGTCAAAGTTCTGTTCGTTCATTGGCTCCTGTGAGGGGAAAAAGCCACGAAGACACAGTGAGGCAGGTTGGATTGTCTGATTTGGAGGAAACAGGTGTGCAGCAGGGAAGGTATGGGGAGACACCATCAGGAAAAACTCACAGACTGACTTGCAAACATCCCTTTTTTGAGCAAACTTGAAATATCTTTCTGAAGTCTGTGGTTTAAGAATGTAACTGAAACATGCAAAAACCAGGAAAAGGATGGTTAGCTGGTTGTTCAATGGAGTGTTAATGTTGAGCACATGGACACAAACTAATGGGGCGGCAATGGGCAGATGGAAAAGACAAAACTGGAAATTCATCTCAGCTGAACAGGGATTCAAATTGTTCAAACATTACTCAGACAAAGACCAGCGTTGGCTTCGGAAACACTCATCTGGTTCAACTTCAGCTGTTTTTAAATGTGACTTTTGACTTTAATTAGAAATGTGTTGAGTTGTATCTACTCAAGTGTCCCTCAGGGTTCAGTTTTAGGCCTGCTTTGCTTTACTTTATTCATATTTTCCTCTAAAATCTTGTGAGTTTGGCACCAAAACCAACATCTAGAATTTAATGAAGTGTTATTTTCATGGGCAAGGTTTGTTTGTACGTTTGGCACCCCTCAGAGTTCACTTCAGGTCCGGTAACTTCAAGTTTATTCATATTGTTTAGAGCAGTTTTCCTCTAAATATCAAATGATTTTTCAAATAAGGATTATGAGGAATGCCGAGACTAGACAGTGTCAGTGGTAATAATGTTGATTTGTTTGCACACAGGGACTCCCTTACGGTTTGTGTGAGTTGTACACATTTTTCTTTAAAAAAAACCCTGATGATTTTGCACAACAAACTGTTATTTAGGCCAAATTGTTGGTACATGTGGCATCCCACTTATAAGCCCAGTTAGTTTTTACTCGTTTTTGTCACTTAGACCAGTTTTCCAAGAAATCAACCTCTAAAATCAGATAATTTAGCAACAATCAACCATGACCAATCCCTACTATTTATAATGCCAGTGAAAGAAGTATTGTTATGGTAGTTGTTTGTAAACAAGGCCTGCCTCAGGGTACGATTCCAGGCCCAGTGTCTTTAACTTGTTTGTGTTTTTAGATGGTTTTCTTCAAAATACAAAGAACTGCTCTAAGATTTCTCAAAACTTCACACAATAGGCTTTAGTGTGCCAGTCATAAAGGTTGTTGGTAACACATTTGATCGGCAGAAATGTCATCATCAAGAGTTTTCTTAACATTATATCGTCACTTGTCTCCAATACTGAAATATAAAGTGGAAATCTGCCCTCTATGTGGGCAACACTTCCTCTTTTCTGTGGGCCTGATAGAAACACTCATGGGAATAAATGATGAGTCATTTTTTAATGCGATTTTGACTCATATTTGAAAACTGAATTTGTTTTTGTTTTTTTTGCTGTCCAAGGCTCGGTTAGTTATAGCTATTGTATTTCTCATTGTGCCCGAGTTGCATACTGCAGTATAAATGGGTAGCAGTGATGTGCCGCAGTGAGCTAAAGGAGTTATACGAGGGAGAGGGAGGAGGGTGAGACAGTGCAGAAGAGAAGGATAATTGGATAAAGGATAAATGGATCTCTTACTCTGGGAGGCATCTGTAAACAGCAGTTATGCTTTACTGGAGCCTCTTTCTGTGGCAGTGGTCTCTACGGGAGAGGGTGTACAGAGAAGTCTATTAGCCACACCGCGGCCGTCACAACACTGCATAAGCTACACCGAGGAGGGAACACAAAAATAACAATAAACACACCCGGCGTGTCCGTCTTAGCGAGGTTACTTCCGTCTGGCTCTGTTCACACTGCAGCTCAACGTTTCAACTTGGGAATTGGGAAACTTTTAAAGTCTGTGGGGGGAAAAATCACTGTCTAATCACAAGATTAGACAGTTGTGAGAAACTATTTGAAAGACACCCATCACAGTCATTTGTGTGACACCTTGGTAACTGTTGGGCGCCGCCTTCAATGTGGACGTTACATCGTTGACCAGGTCAAACACATTTTAGTTCAGCCTAGTTTCATCCTGTGTGGGCCGGACTGATAACATAGAGCCATGATAACCTGTAGATTTAAACTTTAAAGTTCTTCTTTGTTTACTTTGCAGAGTGTATGTGATGAGAATATCTATAATTTCACATAATCAAACAATTACAACGGAAAATGACTATAGATACAACATTATGCCAATTTTAATGAAAAGGTGGAAAATACAGTGAAATGTCCAGAAAACTCCTCCTTCGCTGTTGCATTCTTGGTGTTTTTTATAAACTCCCCCTGAAAGCACAGTTTTGAGGCTACCACTAATTTGCTAAAAGTCATTGCTGCATCACTGATATCTCAGCTCAGGTCGCGTTGGGTCAGTTATTCTAAAGGAATTTGTTAAAAACATTTGCTTGGAGGTTTGGTGTGGTTGGAGCCTCTCGCCTCCAGGCCTGATGTTTGACGGCCGTGTGGCATAATCCTGCATCCTGGTAATGTTCCCCCATTGCTCCGTGCCACAAACTAAAGTGGTTCAAGGTTTCCCATATCTCAATCCTATAGCACAATAATGGGATGTTCTGACCAGCCTGTGAAACAGAGGGATGACATGAAGGATCTGCTGCTCGCTCACCTTCAGTGGTCTAGTGGAGTCACACATTAATAAATAGGTGGTCATAATGTTATGGCTGAATGTTGGGCACATTAAACTTAAAGATCTGAACCAGTAAAAGACATTCTGCAGTGTAAAAAAAGCTAAAAAAAAAAAAAATCTTAAAATGTTCTCGGTAACAAGATTTTTAAAGCGTGGAGCCGAAATCCTCGTTAAGACGGACTTTTTTTTTTTTTTCTTACAATGTGACTGGAAATATTTCACCTCATTAAAAGGAAGGATTCCAGTTATTGAGGAGTAACTCTGGGTTGCTACGGCACTGAGAGAGATTATCCTTCTTCCAACACTGAGACAACGTGACGTCAAAAACAGTCATGAGCACTTCACTCACAAGCCCAGGCATAAAGAAAGAAACATCAATTAATTCAATAAAGCTGTTTTCTCGTGTGAAAACCTGCATGTGAGGCGTTGGTTGTAAAGCACAGCATGAACTGCCGGGACGATAAAAAGAAGAAGGTGGCGAACAGAAAGAAGCAGATGAAGGAAAAACCTGAGTGTTGCTACACATAAAGAAGCTGAAGTGTTTGAAACAGTGAAAAACACATTGCATTCAAATAGGAACATCAAGCTTCTTTAGATATACATGAGAGGTGAAATCTGACATTTTTCTATCAGATTCCATTATTTTATGAAATGTATGGATCATTTTGTCATATTTCATAGTTTGACACCTCTGTTTCAAAACCTGTTGAGACCTTCGAGAAAAAAAAACATCCTGCAACTTTACCACTTGTTTCTACCAGTTGTGAGCGGAATACTTTGAGCCACACGGTTCTAAAGCCCAGTTTACACCACAACCTTTCAGTGAAAACACAAAGTTTCTGCATTATCGTTAAAAAAAAAGTTTAGTTTGCACAGCAACGTTTTGAAAACGATGCATTTTGGGCCATGACTTGGCGGAGATGGAGTTTTCTCAAAAAGTAGCGTCGTTTACACAGATGGAGTCAGAGCGCTTCTGAAAAGTTGCAATTTCCTCTGCTGCCATTGGGATGAAGTTGGAGCATTTTTGAAAAGTTGCGAATTCCCGGGTTTACATGTAAACTTTCATGCTTTTGAAAAGTTGCATTTTCTTCTTGTTTTCACTGAGACGGAGTCACAGCTCTCCACATAAATTTGTGTTTACCACCATTTCCATGGAGACGAAGTGGGAGTGTTTTGAAAAAGCTCCACCTTGGGGGTCGTTGTCATGTAAATGGAACCCGAAATGCTACGAACTTTTTGTGTTTTCACTTGAGAATGTTGTGTTGTAAACAGAGCATAAATGTACAGTCGTGACTTTAAATCAGGCTGGGTGATGAAGTGATCTTAATGCGATTTACGACGTATTGGCCTCATAACAGGACAAAGGGGCGAAGCATCTTTCTTTCCTTGCTTGTATATAGAAACTTTTCCCATCACCTGGTGAGGTGCCTGCAAACACTTCCAAACATGTGTAGGCCCAGTGTGTCTACTGTTAGCAATGCTAGCACTATTGAATACTGCCTGTTTTGGCCAAAGCATTAAAAAAGAACCAAACAATGTTATTTCATATTTTATAATTAAAGAATTGATGTTCCTGAACATTGTTTGGAAAAAAAGGTTCCAAAGATGAATCCCAGGTGCAAAGTGCCTGGTCGTCAGAATGGTCTTTAGACAGCCATATGGTAGCTCTGCCAGCCTCAGTTTAAAGCCATCACAGATGGAAGAGTGTTCCGGAAGATGTCCCGGCGGAGCAGCTGCCTCTTACCATGTGTGGAAGCTGGATGTTGGCTAAGCTGTTGATGAGCGACTGGCTGAGGTTGGCCAGCTCATGCAGCAGCGAGTCGTTCTGCTGCTCGATCACCTTGTTCTCCTCCTCGATGGACTTCAGGTTCGTCTCCATGGTGGTAATCTGGAGCACCCGAGAAACTAGTTCATGGGTTCTATTTTTTACAACATACAACTCCATACTGCTTAGTTTTCATTTGTGTAAATCGACTTTTAAATATGTTGGATGTGTTTGAGACAATTGGCTGTCCAGCTTGTATTGTATTTAGAAGAGTTCGTGTCTATATTTTGTCATGACTTCAATAATCAGTAGTCGAGAGCAAACTTTTAGGTCAGTGTTATCAAACACCTTTTAGTTCAGGGGCCACAAACAGTCTTGTTTCACAGTGTCACATATACCTTTAAATTACTGGATATACTTTTCAAAAGTGTTTTCTTTGTTGTGATGCAGAGAATACATAATGACAATGTCTATATTTTAAAAAATATAAACAATTAGTGCTATAAATGACTACAATCTCAACATAAATCCAATTTTAATGTTACAAAGTACTGTGAAATGTCCAAAAAAACTTCTCCTGCAGTTGTTGCATTCAGGGTGTTTTTACAAACTCCCCGACAGCACGTCTTTAAAGCTAATGCTGCTTTGTTATCTTTTATGTCACCATCAATGATATCTCAGCTCGACTCTCAGTGTTGTGTTGCTACTCTGAAGGAATTTGCTAAATAATCTATGTTTTGTTTGAAATGTTTACCATTATCTTGGGTGTTGGACCAGACTGGCCGGCTTTGGCCCACGGACCTTATCAAGGTGAAACACTTTGACTGAGTTATGTTCAGGGCAGAAGAGTTTCTAAACATGTTTTGTTTGTTTCTAAACCTGCTTTAAGCCGATTTCACCGCTCAGCCACTTGTTTTGCTCGTCACAGGAAGCATCCCATCGTCTTACTTGTGTCCTCAGCTTGATCATGTCTGACTCCACTTGATTGTTAGACTCATTCAGATCTTTGATTTCTTCATCCAGATGTTTGATTTCTTCATCATTTTCAATGCCTAGAACACAAACATCGGGTGTCAAGATTACAATGAAAACGTCCCTTGGTCCATTGAAGACTTACAGAATATTAAATAGATGAAATACTTTTCTGACCTTTGCTTGCTCTTTGCTTGATTGTCAACATCTCCACACCGCTCATCCGGGCTTTCTTCATGGCTGAGGTGGCACGGGGACAACCGGAAAGACTGTCGGGAAACAAAAAGAGCATGTGGAATCACTTGGCTGCGTCTAATGTCACATCAAAGCTCCTGGATTTATAGAAAACTGTGGAGGATAAAGTAGGATGACATAAAGTGACGTTTTCATCCTCGGTTATTGGTTTGGATCCAGATCGTCACAACAAGGAATCGAGGGCCAATGTCCTTCACGTTTTGAATGTCTCCCAGCTTCAACACCCCTCAATTTAATGTTGACGTCATCAGCACTCTTTCAAGTTTACAAAGTCACTCGTTACAGCACCTATTTCCAAAAATCACATGTTCATCCCCTCAGTGACCAATGAGGTTTTTAATATCTGGGATGGGAACGACTTAACATTCTTTGTTTAATTTGTATATAGACAATAGTTTCTATTCCTTTGAACAGTTGGTTGAAATCTTCAATATTCCCAAGTCACACTTTTTTTGATATCTGCAATGAAGACATTGTGTTAGGGCTAATTCTGACTTGTTTCTATTTATGTCCCCCTCGGTCACTGGTGGACAAACTCTTGAACTGCCAGAGAGACGCTAGAAAGGTTTTACGTAGGATCTATACCTTGCTGATGTCATATCATGGGACCAATTTGAATGATCTTAAGCGGAAATGGGAAATTGACTTGAAGGAAAGCACATCGAACTCAGTTTGGCAAAAGGCCATAGGGAATGTTCATTCTTCTTCAATCTCACTGAGACATGCAGTGGTTCAGTTTAAGGTTGTTCACTGTTGCACTGGTCGAAAGATCAGACAAACAGGATTGCTTTTTGTTTGTTGCTAGCTCGAAACTAATCCTGTTTAAATGGAAGGATTCATGTCCGCCGACATGCAGCCATTGGCTCAAAGAGGTTGTGGGTCACATTCACCTCAAAAAGATCAGGTACACTGAAAGGATTGGGAAAAACATTTTACGATCAATGGCTGACATTTATTGTTTACTTTGAAAGTGTGTTTGCTGACACATTTGCATAACTTACACAACGTCTGTACTCTAAATACCAAATGTTTGATACCAATGTGCATTTTGATGTAGGCTGCTTTATTTGATCTGGTATAGCGATCCCCCCCCCCCCCCCCCCCCCCCGCTATACCAGATCAAATAAAGCAGCCTACATCAAAATGTTAAATTTTTAGTTTATATTTATTTTTTTATTATTTTATTTTTTGTTGGTGTTGTTTGTTTGTGTTTTATATGTTTAACATTCTTGTAAATACAATACATTGATAAAAAAAAAGAAAAAAAAACATGCAGGTCAGCGGCCCTCGAGGCCGGAATTGAACCCCGGGGTTTAGATCAGAACTCGTGTGTTTTTGTTTTGTTTGTTGTCTGTTTTGGAGAAAAAAACATTGAGGAAAAGATGTCCGACCTCCGATGGGTGAGGAAGCTCCCGCTGACGTGTCCCGAGCCATCGCAGCCTGGGGTCGGGCAGGTCATGCCATCCGTCTTGCCGGACTTCCAGACGAACTGTGAGCCGTTGACATAGCTGTCCTTCTGCCTCTTCGCCGCCAGGGGGCAGCCCGACGCGCTGCGATGAGAGGCGTACTTTCCCGTCACATGACCCTGTCCGTCACACCCAGGGACCGGACACCTGAGAGACAAGGACAGAGTCCTAAACTCAGTCTGCTTCTCCACATCTGAGCGTCCTCACAACGCTGAATGAACCTTTGTGGAGGATTGCAGATATTTTGTGAAAACCTGCTACCGTATCACAGAAAACCCTCCATGATATGTTTAATCTATTTGACTGACAATGCAACCAAAAGAATTAAATGCAAAACAGATTTTAGCGAGACAAACTTGAAAATGTGTAACCTGGACCTTATACTGAGGAAGACAAGTTGAAACTTTGGTTTTACTTTCACCAAAGTCTTTTCTCATACTAGTACGTTTACGTCTACATTTTCGTCTACACCAGTAAAGGATGTAAGAGCTTTTTGCAACTCTGTACATGATACTGAGGCTGAAAGGAGGAATGGAGCATGAGTCCCCCCCCCCCTTCCTCCTCCTCCTCCTCCTCCTCCTCTTCTCACAGTGAGCCAACATTCCCTGTTCTGCAGACGACACCTTCCTCTGCCTCGTGCTTCCTAACTGCCCTCTGTCTGTGACATTTGTGCTGATTAGGATGAGCCGAGCTCAGGTTTATGCTTAATTAGGATTCCTCCATTAATGACGGCGGCAGCTGGCTCCAGACTGACACCGGCTGAACTTTAGATATTCCACAAGTTGATATTGGTTTAATATTGCCCCCTCAGCCCGAACACAAATGCCAGGCACTCACCAGCACGAACCTTTACTGTCCAGGGCCTGCAGGGAGCAGGAGGGGAAGAGCAGGACCAACTACTAATATATCCTCTGCTAAAGTTTGAAAGGCCAATGTCCATTGGCGGCATTTCAACACAGAGGAGACGAATCTGTCACAGACATGTCTTCATATAAGGAGACATATTTTAAGAAGTAGTGGAAGTGATGGCAATTAATTAAAACATTGTGAATGACTCAACTGCTATTTGTATTTTTAACCTTTAAAATGAATCAAAAAGTTTTTTTGTTTTGTTTCTTGTTTCTTTAGATGTAAGCATCACAACTTAACAACAGTGAAGGAACACACCACGTTTCTGACAGTACCCTTTGGAATCAGGATCAGATCAGGAAGAGAAGTTGTGAATTTTAGGCCTCGTTTTTGAGTCAAAACGGGAAACCTTCGTTATGATTTGTGGCTCCATTTACATGGTCACAGTGCTCGGAGCCATGGAAACAGTGGAAAATGCAACTTTTTGAAAAATCTTCGACTCCGTCTCCATGTCAACGGAAGAAAATAACTTTTTGAAAATGCCGTGACTCCATGTGACTTGAGCAGTTGATCACATTAATCCATTCTCACACACTCCAATGAAAGCAGCTGCCAGGAAGGACGGTTCATCCATTGGATGGACTTGCTCAAGAATGTGGAAATGGGAAGACGGAGAATTGAACCTCCAACCTTCTGAGAGCAAGACAACCGCTCTACCAACCAAGCCACAGCTGCCCCACCAATCAGAATAAAGTTTCCTCCAGAGTGTCATGACTCCCAGTCCATATTCTCCTGGACTTGGTACTTTTATTTTGACAGTCAACGTGATAACAATCCAACTTCATCATCTGTCCACTAGAATGTCCGTGTTCTCCCAGCGTTCATATTGTTCTTTGCTGCATGTGTGGCTTCATTACAAAAAACAACCAATAGCAGCCACGAGTGGCCCAACATGAAAACCACATTGTTTTCAGTGTGTCTGCCATTTCCGTGTAAATGAACAATGTTTTAAAAATGTTGCAATGTAAATGCAAAACGTTTCTGAAATGAAAACACAAAAACGACACGCTTTCATTTGAAATGTTGTTGCGTAAACCAGGGCCTCATTTAAATCAATTTTAAAGTTCCAAAAAATGTTTTATATGTTTATATCAAAACCCAGTTAGACACTGAACTTCCAGCGGACTTTTGTGATTTTTTTTATTTGGATCTGCCATGTCCTCATAGGTAATTAGAACTTCCAGAAACAAAGCTCATTAATTCAGAACTAACTCAGTCTCCGTTTATACGACATTAAGAACACGATGTGGTTTTCATATTGGGCCACTAGTGGACGCTGTTGTTTGTTTTTGCAATTAAACCACACACGCAAGTGCACAGAAAACAATATTACAATTGTGTTTTCCCCTTTGCCATAGAGACGGGGTCAGTGTTTTCAGGAAGTTCCATTCTCAGTGGCTTGGAGCCCCGTCGTGTAAACTAGTTCTTAGTCTCATCTTTGGGTCAAGATCAAATACATCATAGTTTAGTCCAAATATTAAAATTTGCCTTAAATTTGCTAAATTAGCCCAACAAATTAAGAGTGTGGCGTTGTGATGGCACACCAGAGATTGCTTGGGTTTAATTGGGGTTTTATTTTTGTCAGTGACTTTGAGGGTTCTATATCGAGGCTACAAAGAATCTGATGACTCTTACTTGATTGGCTCTTGGTCGTCCTTGTCCTCTTTGCTGTGAAGGATTTTGATGCCACTTTTTTTGGCTCGTGGACACCCGGACAGGCTGCGGGACAGAGGAGAGATCTTAAATAACTCCTGATTTGTGTGGCGTGTGGCAGCTGTGACCTGGGGTCATGTCACATTACCTCCTGTGGGAGGCGTAGTTTCCAGTGATGTGCCCGGATCCGTCACAGCCGGGCGTCGGACACCTGACGATCAAACAGAGAACCCAGCGGACGCGTTTTTAAAAGTGCATTGGAACTCGATCTGGACTATCTGATCACAAAAAGTCTTAATACGCGTGAAATAACTTGTTAATTTGATAATTTTATTTGACACAAATGGATATTCTTTAATTTTTGAGACAATCAGAGTCACAAATAAACTTTGAATTACCAAGGGTTATTAATGAGTGACGTTTGAATAATTTTCGGTTAAAAATCCACAAGCCTTGTTCTGGAGCAGGGGTGTCAAACATCCGCGGTGGATCAAAACTGACCTGCAAGAGGCTCCAATCCACTCAAACCACCAAGCAAGTTGTAGAAATTTCAAACAAAACAGATTTTTTTTACAGATTTCCTCAGGGTAGCAACACGACACTGAGACGCGAGCTGAGATGTCACTGATTTGACCATGAGAGCTAGCTAACTAGCATTAGCCTCAGAGCCGCTCTGTCAGAAGGAGTTTATAAAAACACCCAGAATGCAACAGTAAGAGGAGACATTTTCTGAACATTTCACTGTATTTTGCAGCAGGTTTCATTAAATCTGGCTTCATGTTGAGATTGGAGTTATTTTCAGTGGTAATTATTTGTTTTTTGTGAAAATATAGACATTTTCATCATGTATACTCTGCACCACAACAACGAAACACCTCGGAGTTTGAGTTTAAGGGTTATTATGGCCCTAGTTTACCGGTCCGGCCCACTCAGGATGAACGTGGCCCTTGAACATAGGCCCTGTTTCCATGACAACGTTTTGAAAATGATGTCCGTTTACACGACAGTGGCAGACACATTGACAACCATGTAGTTAGCTTGCCGGGCCATGAGGGGGTGCTGTTGCTTGTTTTTGTAATGAAACCACACATACATGTGTGCAGAGAACAATACAGTATAAACATTGACAAAATGGAGAGCACCTGATGGACTGATGAGGAATCTCATCTATAGAACTACCATACAGACTGGGAGTCATGCTACTGCAGTGGCCACCGGATTTGTCACACACGCATGAGCAGAAAACTATTTACCGCGACGGCGATGCACATGTGCAGTAACATTGCTCCGTAGCTTCTGAATGTCTCTGTGGTGGTGGTGGTGGTGGTGGTGGTGGTGGTGGGGGGGGGGGGGGGGGGGGGTCATGAACGTGAAATAAAACCTCCCCCTTGGCAGCCGGAATGGAAAAGTGAGGGTTGCAGTGGATCCGAGCCCGCTGTCGCGTAAACGGGGACCCAAACGCGACAAACGTATTCGTTGTCGTGTAAAAACAGGCCAGAAATGACAGTCCTGGTCGAGAACATTTGCTATCCATAAAACAGTAAGCTCAAAGTCAGACAGTCACCAAGGAATGGCTGCACATTTGAAAATATCAAAGTTTCATAGTGATGAGGCACTAAAACCCAAAATAAAACCACAGTATTTTACTACCAAATTCCTACGTATGATCACATTTTCTAGTAAAACCATGAGAGCACTGTGAGGATGTTACTTTCAATTCAATTATATTCAATAAGCCAAAAATGTGTCTCGAAGTGAAACCTGAAACAGTGTTGGTCTCAAGGAGTGCTTCATACACTGTGGGTTTTCCATGTTTGAGCCAAAGACGAAGCAAAGTCAGGATAGTAAAGTGAGAAACACTGTGAAAGGTGTGGAAAGAGCCGACTGAACGCTCCCTCTGTTTGAACTCACCTGAGTTCTTGTGAGTTGGACGTCATCATCCCGCGCATGTTTTTGTCAGCTAACTGGCAGCTGGACAACCTGCAGGGGGAACACGGGTCAAGTCTGACAGACACCACGATCCATGTGTCTTCAGGTTGATGGACTACCAGTGCACAATGTGCTTTTCCACGTCTTTGTGTTGTTTCTCACATGGTTGAAAAGGTTTTGCTGACACCCATGTGTAATACATAGCCTTCACGCATCGTTTCATGTAAATTAGGCTGAGTGGCACAGGTACTCATGTCGGTATTCAGTACCAGCATGTAGCTAAAGGTTAGTGCTAACTCTTCCAATACAAAGTGGTATTGGTGCATCCTGCCCACAGCACATAATGACATAATCATGTAAACAGAAGCAATCTCTCTTTAGAATGCGTCATAGATTAAGTGAATTTCTTCCAGTTTGCCTCAAACGTTCATTTTCACTCCCAGATAAACTTGATTAGATGGTGGGTATCAATAGTGTTCTTAAGTCGTGTGTTGTAACGCCACTACTTTGAGCTGATTACTACAATAACAGTAGTAACTCCAGCCCACTAAAAGTGTGTGCTGCAGAGCTTCTATTTCAACAGCAGTTTTCTTCAAATAGTGTAAAGTGAGGTAAAGTGACTGATTCTTACGTGAGGAGCTCCTTCTTGCCCTCCTTGCAGGGCGGGTACTTGTGGTGTTTGGGGCTGGGCATGGTCACCTCGGCCGGGTAGCGCTGCTCGTCCAGCAGGTCCTGGAAAGGGTCCAGCTCATCGCTCTGGTGCAGGGACGAGAAATAAACAGACTACAACACGTCACTACAAGCTCACTGCTGCCTCATTCACAGTCACTCAGTCAGCATTAGAATGCTGGTAACAGCTTTATTAGTGGTGAACGTTGTCGCCTTACAGCAGGAATACTCTGGTTGATTCTGGGCTGGGCCACCATTACCAACCAGGCAGTTACATCTGGTCATGGCACCAAACATCGATCTTTGTTTCCTTTTCAAGACACTTTTTTTTGACAGATGCTACTTATATTCTAGGAAATACAGTAGTTGCTTTACCACCTCTCATGGAATTCATACAGCATTTTAGAAAAGTCGTGTTTCTCCCTGTTTCCAGGGAGGAGTAGTTGGAACGTTTTCAAAAAGCCTTTTCATTTTCCTGAGACTGCCCAGTTTGCATCACGCTGCGCCGTCACTGAAACATTTTACTGTCTGCAACCCCGAATGACCTCACAAGTTTCTCTATCTCAGCCCGAGGGTGCCTCAGTGAGAAGTTTCAGTTAACCAGTTCAAACTGCTTCTGCAGGCGCTCTGAACCTAAAGCATTTTTATTTTTTCTGCTCTCTCTCCGGCGGCACTGCAGTCTGCTCTGCAGTCCACAGATCACACCTCCTTCAGATCGTTTGGGACTGTGTTAAGGGAGGGAGAGAGAAAAAAAAATCCCATCAGCCACCGAGCTGCAGGCTTTCGGCCTCCTCTGCAATGTCGTGCTTCATTAACAAACGCAATTACTCTCCTGATTAAAACCTTTCACTTCAGTGCTCCAAATCCAACCAGGCAAATGTAGCAATTTGCTGCATGGGTTGTCCTGTGTGCTATCAGATCTGTGAGGATTTAAAACGTGCAGATGATCTATCATGTTTTACTTGCGTATTAACGCGGTGATTCAGGGTTTTAATGCACTGGGCCCAGACTCCTGAAGCGAGGCGCAGTGCCCCTGCTGACCACACGAGGGCGCAGAGAGCCTGCTGGAAACCACAACGTGCAGCGGGATTATTCATCAAACTGCACTTTGGAAATTTGACTTGTACAAAAAAAATATATATAATAAATATATATATATATATATATATATATATATATATATATTTTATAAACTTTTACTCCCACTCATAAACTTCAGACATAAAGTAGTTTCACCAAACTTATTTTATGTTTCTTCACACGATACTGAATTGTTGATAATTTGAGCAGAACTTCCTTTATCATGAGGAAAAGCTGCTATCCTGTGCCAGGACTATTTGTCATCCCCCTTCGGACTTTTTAATCTTCAGAAATGCAAATAATGAATTGTATTCAACATTTTATTCTATTATTTTATGATCTATCACTGCTGACAGCAGATCTTCTTCCAACAAAAAAGCACAATGAGGATAGAACTGGTTGCAGTTCTAAACTGCGGTCAAGCCAGCCCGCAGTTTCAAAAACGAAGTCAAGTGAGCCGTCCTTGTGGCTTGTCATTAATCAAGGATGCAGCATACTATTTCCGCGGACGGATTTCAAAATAAAAGCTCATATCACATCGAAACGAATCTTTTTGAACTCTAAAGGTATTAAAGCTGAAAAAAAAATCGACTTATTAAAGGATCATTCAAATATTGTATCAATGGGATCAAACTATTGTTTTCAAAATATTAAGTCAAACTTGTATTTTTACAGTAGGATTTTGTATTTTAAAAAAATCTATTTGTAAATTAGAATATAACCAAACATTTTTTATTTTAAGTACCGTAGATTAAAGGTCCCATATTATACTAAATCGACTTTTCTGTGCTTTAAACATCACAAAAGTGCTATTTGGGGTTCATATACATCCCTAAAGTGTTTTATTTTTTCATTGATTCCCTCAAGCTTGAGTTTGAGGGCGATCTTTCTCTGTTCTAACTGGTGGGGGAGCTCAACACGTTGATTCAATTTGATGACGCAGCACCACCTTGCTGACGGGGCACAGAGCTGGAGAAGCCCCGCCTCCAGGAAGATTGACATGCGGAGAAACCAAAACAAGACACGCCCACGAATGTGCCAAGGAGCGCAGCCTCTTTTCAGCGTGCTATCTCAGTCTACGCTGCTTCACATTGAACGCTGATGTTTTTGTTGCTGTCCAGAACTGTTTTCACCATCATGTCCACTTGGAGAAAATGTGTTTTCACCATCATGTCCACTTGGAGAAAATGTGTTTTCGGGTGCAAGTATGGTTCCACACTATTTGTCTTGCTGAAAGAAGAAGCACAGCGGCAAATGTGGCTGGACTTTTTTTCTTTTCCGCAAAGAATGTTTGTTTGTGAGCGACACTTCACCAAAGAAGCTTCCAGAACTACGGTACTTTGAAACTGGACTTACTCAGAAGCTCATCTTGAAACCTGCTGCTATTCCCACAATAAAAGACTAACGAGGCACCGAGATCTGTAAGTACATTACTACAACTACCAGCGTGAGCTGCTGGCTACGTCACCGAGGGGGTGGAGGAGGCGGCTGTGAGCTGGGCTGCAGTCTCCGTGAGGGTGGAGGAGGAGGAGGAGCTGAGAACCACCCGTTTCATGAGAGGTGATGTCCTCAATCCAAGAATTAGCTATAATTTCACAAGTTTTGAGTGTTTTATACTGTGTCACCCAAATTATTATCCTCACATGAGCATAGGATGGACTGTGAAACATGAAATATAGCGAAATATGGGTCCTTTAAATGACTAACTCACTCAAACTACTTTGAAAATTCAATAGGAAACCTTATTTTAAGGTTGAATAACTCCAAAAGTCCTTGTTGTCCTGGGATCATTCCACCTCACAGTGATAGTAGAACATCCCAGATACCATTCAGTGAGTTTGAAGGACTTCTGATGTGTCATTTCAAAATAAAACAACTTTGAAAATTCAAATATGACATCTTTTCACCTGATTTTGAGGTGGAATAACTCCAAAATTCCTAGTTGTCCTGGGGTCATTCCACCTGACAGTGATATAGTGAATAGTCTACTATCGCTGTGAGGTGCAATGACCCTACTAAAATCAACTGAAAATCTTTTATAAGTGGCTTTTAGCTTGGATAATTAATACTTTCTAGAAATTCACAACCATTCCAAGTGAAGTGATAGGAGCTTTTATTTTGAAATCAGCTGGCGGAAATAGTATACTGCTTAGTTGAACTTTGACCAAAGCCGACAGCCATGGCGGGCTGGCTTGACTGCAGTCATTCTCAGACGGTCTGCAGAGTGTGTAGTAGTTACTGAGCTTTTCTCGCGACAAGAACATGGATGGCTCCAGTCCAGATTCACGAGGCTCCCCGTACATAGTTTGCATGCTCTTCCTGTGCGGACATGGGTTTTCCCCAGGTGCTCCAGTTACATACTACAATCTAAAAACATGCAGTTGAGGCATGTGTGTATCATTCATCTTAGATTAAGAATGAAAGGAAATGCTCAAGATCTCAGCGGTATAAGTTGTGCTAATGTCTTTAACTGTAAGGTTGGTTTCACATCAGCACTGTTTGGTCTAGAACAAAGTTGGTTTCAGGGAAAGTCTGCTTCGTTTGTTCCGGTGTGAACGCTCCCGGAAGACCATCGTGAGACAGGTTAGTTTTACCCTACTGATGATGTGTTGTTGCAATAGTAATCCTGCTCCCCTAACCCTAACCCTAACCCTAACCCTAACCCTAACCCTAACCCTAACCCTAACCCTGTTGTAATATTAGGATTACTATTGCAACAACACATCATCAGTAGGGTCAAACTAACCTGTCCCACGACGGTCTAACCAGCTCACCTTCCCTATTAGTGGGTGAACAATCCAACGCTTGGTGAATTCTGCTTCACAATGAGAGGAAGAGCCGACATCGAAGGATCAAAAAGCCACGTCGCTATGAACGCTTGGCCGCCACAAGCCACTTCTCCCTGTGGTCACTTTTCTGACGCCTCCTGCTTAAAACCCAAAAAGTCAGAAGGATGGTGAGGCGCCGCTTTCACGGTCTGTATTCATACTGAAAGTCAAGATCAAGCGAGCTTTTGCCCTTCTGCTCTACGGGAGGTTTCTGTCCTCCTGTATCGTGGTTGCTCGTGGCAAACCATTAGCCACTAACGGGCTAAAGGGAGATAGATGGATAGAGGTGTAGTAAATAGGGATGGTCCTATCCGAACCACTTCACTTTGCGTGACATGCCGTAACACAGACGAGCTGTCGCCATGGTTACCATGCGCCTGTGTTTGTGTCACGTGAACAGAAGCATGCAGAGCTGCAGTCATGTCTGCCGTGTGGAATTACTTTATGCTAAAGGAGGAGAAAAGTTAAACAGGTGAGTGCAACATCTGTAAAATGAGTGTCTCAAGGGGAGGCAGCAAAACTGGACGGGCTCAGCGCTGAGTTGCAGCGGAGAGGAGATGAGAAGTTAATTTAGAGCCATCTTTTGACATAATAAAATAAATCCTCTCACTGAGGCTTTCAAGAGCTCACACAAGAGAAACTCAGCCTCAAAACAACTGGGTGGAAAATCTAAACTAAAAGAACAGCAGTGAGGGAGTGAGCTTCCTAGTAATGGTGATCAGGATCATGCACAATCACATCTCTATGAGTCAACCCAGGAAACAGATCCTGGATATGTTTTATCATTATTATATTATCAGGCTTCATAGTCCAGGCCTCAGATGCATAGCCAAGAGTTTTTTGTTTTGATTGTGTGTCTTAAGAAGCCATGTGCAACCTGCGTCTACTTACATTATTCTAGTGGGGATGCTATTATTTTATCTTAATTCATATGACTATTTATTGGAGCTTTGCAATGTCATTGAGGTATAAAGTGACTTTTCTGTTTATAAACTGGGATTATTTAATTTAATTTAAATATTTGCACCAAGTTGCACTTTTATTTTATTTCAAACATTTCAATAGTGCAGCTGGTCTGTTGTATTTGCAAATGCTGTTAAAAGCGATGTGACTTTTAAGTTTTAATAAAGCCAAAGCAGTTACGTAACTTCAGTTCTGCTCACATATTTTCTTTCTTTCTTTTGGGACCACAATTGTTGTTGTACATTGAACGTGATGTTTTTAGACGTCAGTATCAAGGAAATTACATCCACGTATTATTAACAACTTTTAGAGGGAGAAAAAGAATTGGATCGGATTTCAGATTGGTATCGGACGATTTCAAGGCTGCAGTATTGGTATCTGATATGAAAAAGTGATATTGAGCCATTCCTGGTAGTAACTAGAAGTTCTGCACATGCTCAGTAGAAGATGTCAGAACAATGTTTCCTCCGTGATGTCATGACTCCCAGTTGATAGTCTCCTGGACTTGGTGGTTTTATTTTGACGGTCACTGTAATAACAATCCAACTTGGTCGTGTGTCCACGAGAATGTCTGTGTTCTCCCATTTTTACTGTTTATAGCAGACTGTTCTCTGCACACATGTGGTTTTATTAGATGAACAACCAACAGCGCCCACTTGTGGCCCAACATGTGTATGTAGTTACATACACGTGTTTCCATATTATTGTTGTTATTTATAGTTTTCAAAACACTATCATCTAAACGCAAAAACACAAAAACAATGCGTTTTCACTTGGAATCCAGTCAGTGACAACAGCTGTTCCTTGAAAAAGCTGTCAGGCTTGGTGATTTCTGTGGCTTTTCTTCAGTTGTGTGCAGGATTGATCTGCATGGTGACCCGGGGTGAGGAATAACAACACAAACCCTGCACTGATGTACGATTTTGGCAAGCGCCATCACTCCGATCCATATTTGTAAATGCCTTGGGTTGGTGGACTCGTGGATGCTCTCGCATTAAAACCCTTCCAAACTCTCTAAATTCCCTCTTACGTATGTAAAGTGATGCAAAAATTATGCCAACCACCAACATGCACTCCCGCGCAATGGGTGAAAAAAAGTCCACAACTTTTTTGTGGTGATTTCCTGCTATGCACCGCAGAACAAGCCTCGCTTTAATATAAACCCTAGTCATCCTATAATCTACGTGCGCACTACTAATATAAGCTCTGGGTTCCCCTAAATCTCAATTTCATGCTTCAAATTATCCTTACTTTGCATGATTAGTAGACAGGCTGCCTGAAAATATCTTAAATCAAGTGGTTAAAGCTTTTAATCAAAAATGTAAGAGCAGAGTGTGCAGCACAAGCGTTTCCCAGATACATCGGTCAAGTTAGACTCCTGATTCAAATTGTAGGGTAGCTTTAAGGACAGGAGACGTACAGAGCCTCCTGTAGAGACTCCTGATTCAAACTGTAGGGTAGCTTTAAGGACAGGAGACGTACAGAGCCTCCTGCAGAGACTCCTGATTCAAACTGTAGGGTAGCTTTAAGGACAGGAGACGTACAGAGCCTCCTGCAGAGACTCCTGATTCAAACTGTAGGGTAGCTTTAAGGACAGGAGACGTACAGAGCCTCCTGCAGAGACTCCTGATTCAAACTGTAGGGTAGCTTTAAGGACAGGAGACGTACAGAGCCTCCTGTAGAGACTCCTGATTCAAACTGTAGGGTAGCTTTAAGGACAGGAGACGTACAGAGCCTCCTGCAGAGACTCCTGATTCAAACTGTAGGGTAGCTTTAAGGACAGGAGACGTACAGAGCCTCCTGCAGAGACTCCTGATTCAAACTGTAGGGTAGCTTTAAGGACAGGAGACGTACAGAGCCTCCTGCAGAGACTCCTGATTCAAACTGTAGGGTAGCTTTAAGGACAGGAGACGTACAGAGCCTCCCTCAGAGACTCTCCAGTCTCTACAAACAGCTGCAGACCTTCCCCGTGGTTTCTGATGAAAACATTAGTGAAGCTGGTTGACGTACCACCGCTCATGGTTTATGACATGTGCATGGAAATGTCATGGGCATTGAGCAGATCGTCACTGAGCACAACAATGGCGAACTACAAGCTCCAGGTGGCGCTGCAGAAGCTAATGATGCTAGCAGGAGGAGGAGCATAGATCTATATATATAGAAATCTATTAACAGGAGTCTACTTCCAAATGTCTATGTGTTCCATGTCTTCGTCTGCATTTTTGGTAGGTTTGGTGAGTCACAGCAAGCTTAAAGCCCTGGCATGTGTACTACAGCCCCGAAGCCTCGTGTTGAGCCGTGTTCATAGTGACATGTGGACGGAATGTTTTTTGAGAACCTCTGGGAAAAAAAGATGGTTTTGGCTGGTGTGGGCGGGGCCTAACATGTCTAAGACGACTCTGACTGATAGACGATACACAGAGTGTTAGTGACTATGGATGGAAGGATGGATGGATGGATGAATGGATGGATGATTGGATGGACAGAAGGATGTGTGATGGATGTATAGATGCATGGAAGGATGGATGTGTGGATGGATGGATGGAAGGTCGAATGTGTAGATGGATGGATTGATGGATGGGTGGATGCACCCATACCTTGTCCAGCACTTTGTGATTTTTATCTGTGAAAAGCACTATATAAATAAACTTTACTTACTTACATAGATGGATGGATGGATGGAAGGATGGTAGGATGATGGATGGATGGAATGATGGCTGGAAAGATGGAAGGATGGATGCATGGATGGATGGATGGAAGGATGGATGGATGGATGGATGTTCATTTTAGCAGTTGCTACAGTAAAATCTACTTTTGATGTAATTCCTTTTCATTGTCATTCCTTTTAAATGCACACTGTAATGAGCTCCAGTGATCTCATTCAATTAAAATGTAAGTAAATTACTTTATTGAAATTAGGGGATTCGCCATAGATTTCTTCTCCTGAACTGTTGTAACTGCTGACTCGTCTTTATGTTGGTGCTGATGGAGCTGTGTGACTGCCGCGGGCCTTCCCGTTACCTCTTTGTGTTCCTGCTCGTCGCCCAGCTGTTTGATCTTGTTGTAGTCTACAGGAAGCTCCCAGCAGTCGGTGTCGCTCAGCTGGTAGCAGCGGCTGCTCAGCAGAGCCTGCCGCTGGGGTGACATGGGCTGCAGGGGGGTCAACACCGTCCCGCTGCCCTCCAGCCCACCGGGCTGACCGGCCATGTCCACCGGGCCGCTGTCGTCCAGGTCATTCACCGGACTCTGACAGAAAGAGAGAGAGAGAGAGAGAGACATACTGAAACCACTCATTCAACTAATGCAGTTTTTCTCAGTCGCTTTGGTGCTATTCTCAGATCAAAATAAACATTCTCATAACTACCAGTTCAACCTTCACAACAATTAGTCATTTGTGCATATCATAGTAGCAATTTCTCCTTCCTGTGAACAAATTGCAAATACTTTTGGACTGTTTTTTAACATTATCATTTGTCATGTCAGTTCAAATGAACTATACTTATGAATGCTGAATAGTCGTTCCCAATAAAACTATTTATCAAATCCCCCCCTTCTTGGTCCATAGTAGTACAACATTTGTTGACTTTTTTAGACAAAGCTGTCGTCTTTACAGGGACATAGTCCCTGGGAAGGAGAGGGGTGATGGCCAACTCAACAAGTATGTTGTTTTGTGGGATAATGTCAGTTTTCACCAGTCACATCTGGTCAGACAGTGGTCTGCAGCACATGGCAGGATGCTGGTTGAATATCTCCCTCCCTACTCCCATTTCCTCAATCCGATAGAGGAGTTTTGTTCTGCCTGGAGGTGGAAGGTTTATGACCAATGTCCACATGTACAAATGTCCCTGCTTGCAGCCATGGATGCAGCATGTGACGACATCACAGCAGAGTCATGCAGAGGGTGGATTCGCCTCTCCAGGAGACACTTTCCTCGCTGCATTGCAAGAGATGATATCCGTTGTGAGGTCGATGAAAATATGTGGCCAGGCAGACAAGAACGTCTGGATGTGCCACAATGATTTACCTGTGTTCAGTTACAGTACAATATGTACTGTAATACTGTGTTGTTCACTCATTTGTTCATTTGTGCACAGCTCTACCAAAAGGGTGTTTCTTACAGTAAGTTTGTTCTAAATAAGTGACTGTCGTGTATTTTTCTTTTGTACAATGCTGTAGAATTGCAAAGAGCATACACAGTAGAAATGTGAAACTCATGTATTCAGTGTCTTGTTCTCACTCACTCCCCGAACTACAGCAATGTGCAACTTTACTGTAGTTTTCAAAAGGCTGTACAAGTAGTGTATAGTGATGTCTTGAGCATTTTCAGGTAGTGTCACCAAGTTCTGACCTTTTTTTGCATTGGAAAACACTGTGAGAAAAAACTGTCATCATGAAAACATGACAAAGGCATTTGACGATCTTATTCATAAACGATTCACACTGGTAGTTACATTGACATGAATACTTGCTTTTGAGCAGTGGACTATCCATTTTGAGCAAGTGATGTGCTTTTGCAGGTTATCCACTAGGTTTTGCAGTTTGCACTAATTGTTTTGAGAAATGCACTGACTGTGCAAATGTTAATAGTGATGTGAGCAAAGCACCAAAGTGACTGAGGAAAACTACTGAATAACACCCTTTTCTAAGCTGATTTTTCTCATTATGCCATTGGAGCCATAGATCACCACATAGATCGATGCAACATCACTATTGTTATTACAATATAATGTTCATCACTTCATCTTTATCAATGACAAAGATCGAGATAGATAGATAGATAGATAGATAGATAGATAGATAGATAGATAGATAGATAGATAGATAGATAGATAGATAGATAGATAGATAGATAGATAGATCCTGCCCCCTTTCCGACATGTATTTCACACCAGAAGCTTTCATTAAAGTTGGCTTTTTTGAGATTATAGTATTTTTTTTATTGATTGTTTGGTTTTTGTGAGAATATTGACATTGTCTTCACAAAGTGAAAATATTGACATTGTCTCCACAACAAAGAATAACGTTGAAATTTAAAGGTTATTAATGCATTATTTTACCTGTCCAGACCACTCAAGATGAAATTGGGCTGAATGTAGAACCTGAATTAATTCCCCTTGAACTACCTGGTCAACAATGTAACGTCCACATAGAAGCCCGACGTTAACTGTGGCATCACACTGCCTCTGACATAATCAAGAACTTGTATTTCCCACTTTCTAACTAAACTAATCTAACCTACTCATGCCTTATTAATCCCCTTGGGGAAATTTCTTTTATTTTCTTCCACACTGGCTCATCTTCTTTCTTGGATGCGGAGGTGTGGCGGCATTAAGGCCCTGTTTACACGACAACGTTTCACGTGACAACACCTAATCCGTTAAAAAAAAAGGAGTGTGTTTACACTGCAGCAGTGGATACAGGGACAGCAATGTAGTTAGTATGTCGGGCCATGGGAGGGCGCTGTTGCTTGATTTTGTAACAAAACCACACAGATGTGTGCAGAGAAGAATACGCTATAAATATGAAGAAAATGGAGGGAACCCGACACCCGCATGGACTGATGACGCATCGGATACTATCAGGGGTGAGTCTCAACTATAAAACTACTGATATGGACGATAAAACAAGAATACTGACTGCGAGTCATACCACTGCAGGTCGCCATGTTTGTTTACAAGGGAAAGGGGGGGAGGGTTGCGCACGCACAGTAACAGGCTAAATAGCCTCCAGCAGTCTGTGCAGGAGGGATGAGCGGCCGTGAAAGAAACTTTCCAACTTAGGAGCTGGGTTAAAAACTTTGCAGATACAGTGCATCCGCACACTGGTGCCTTGTAAACGAACCCCAACAGTGAAGAAAGCTTTGCGGATAGACACGTAATCATTGTCGCGTAAACAGGGCCTGAGACGCTCCAGGGAGCTGGTGGGGTTGAAGGGTCACGCTCAGGGACAGACAGTGGCGACACGTCAGCAGTGGGATTCCAACCTACAAACTCCCATCTGCTTGTCTAACCTCTTGGCCACCGCTGCCACTCAGGCCCCGTTGAGTTGAGTTTGGCCTAAAAGTAGCATAGACATGCCCTTTCTGGTCAAATTAGTTTCAAAGAGGACAAATGGTAACTTGCATTAATAGTTTGACATCATCTATCTAATGTGGTGGCAGTGGGGCAAAATTTGAACTTTTTATGTTCCTATGATAAATGTGAAGCAGAAGTGTGATACAGTCTAGAAATCCCAAGCTAGAAGCGTCATGGTACCCAGAACTACCTTCATATACACGTTAGTTTTAACGGAAGAAATCAGGACGTTACCAAATATGGTCACTTGGCCAACGAAGGGTCGAGTTGCAAATTCATTGAGTGTTTCCAAAATGTTCATATTTGTCCTCCTGCTATTCTGAAAGTGAGTGTGTTGTGTCAAGGCAGCCGGCATCCTCCTCCTCCCTTACTGTTTTCTGTGCATTACCTGTGTCAGCAGGTCCTGGGGTTTCCCTCCCAGAGCGTGCGGGAGCTCCCGGCACCGAGTCGACAGGTTGAGGATGGCTGTGGCCGCCATGTGGGCCGCCTCCATGTCGTGGGTGTAGTCAAAGCTGCTCTTACTGCAGGTGCTGCTCGCGCTGCTTCCTCCTCCTCCCCCTCCTCCACCCCCGCTGCCACCGCCTCCTCCTCCTCCACAGCTCAGGCTGCTGCTGCTGCTGGGAGCGTAGCTGCTGGTTGTACTGCTGGCCGGGCTGGACGTCTTACAGTAACGCTTGGCTGTAGGGAAACACACACACACACACACACACACACACACACACACACACACACACACACACACACACACACACACACACACACACACACACACACACACACACACACACACACACACACACACACAGATAGGGGTTGATTTGGAAGCCAGTTGCTGGCGTTGAGCCAAACTGGTTTTTTTGGAACTGGTCTGTCATCCCTCCCCCCCAAAAAAGAATGTCTGTTGCATTTGAAACAATGCGTACAATAGGCTTAGTGACAAAGATAAGGAAGTGCACCACTCGATATTGACAAAAACAAAAGAAACCTGCAAAAACCACAAATAAAGTTTACAGCATGTGTTTCGTTACCAGCTCTGTCCAGCTCAGCTTCCCGAAAGGACGTGGACGCAATGCCTGATGACATTCTGCTCTCACTTGAAACATTTATATTTTTAATAAATTTTCTATCAAAGAAAGCAAAACAAGTCAGCACCAGATGTCCCAAAAGTCCTTCACCAACAAATCTGCTCTGCTAGTGGCGTGATGAATCACAAACCGGAGGCTGGTGCAGCACACTCCGAACTAGCCATCTGCACAGTATAACTAGCTGATATGATCAATAACATATGATGAAATGTATGAATAGCACAGGATCGGGGCAAGATTGAGGGCTACCACAGTAGAAATCTGTTCCACGTTAGATGGGCAGACCCAAGGCCAATAGCATCACAGATGTGACTCTACTTTCAATCAAGTGTAACTGTGTTATTGTAGAGGAGCTGTGACACATTAGCTGAGCTGTCAGCACTGTGTGGGGTGGCTCAGTGACGTACAGTTGCCTCACTGTAACGTGCTTCACCTCGCTGTTTCGCAGATTTTTTGTGTGCAATTTTCTATGCTTTTTTTTTTTATCAGCATATGAACGTGGACAGTGTTCTGCATCCTGGTTGGCTAAGGGAGAACCTGCGCAATGTATTCTGTGTCCTGATTGGCTAAGGGACTGTAGACCCTTGTCAATGAATCTCCATGCCATGTCTCATGAATGCGTTCGACTTACCAAATATACATCAATGTCTGATCGATAGCAGTGCGACTCTGAAGTGCTGCATGTTTGCAAGTTTTGTTCCTGACAAACCCCACAATGTGGACAAAGGCACCGGTGGTCGAAGCCAAAAGGCAGAGGTATGTTTATGTTTTAAAATCTATGAAGGTTTGAACTTTGGGAGTGTTTAAACAAGAGAGAAACGTGAGAAAATGTTAATTCCTGTCTGAGAAAAGTGTATTAAGTGTGTGGTGAGGGGTTTTACAGCCTTAAAACATATATAATACTTACTAAAAAAGTTAACTACTTCATGGATTTCGCTGATTGTGGGTTATTTTTAGAGCGTAACCCCCACGATAAACGAGGGACAACTGTATTCACTCATTAAGGACCCGTTTACAAGTCAAAACAGAAACCTTCTTGGTGTTTTGGGTTCTGTTTACATGATTAAATGGTGCAAGGAGCCACCCAGAACGAAAACTTTTGAAAACGGCTCCCAAGGTGGAACCTTTTGAAAATGCTTGGGCTCTGTCTCCATGGAAACGGGGAAAAATGCAACTTTTCTGAAATGCTGCTACTGCACATGCTCACCACGACCATAGCAAATAGTTGTGTACATGCTCAGTAGTAGGGTTGTTCAGTATATTCGGTGTATTCGGATTGGTATCGTGGTACTGACGGCTTTAAAGACGATACTATACTGGGCCCGGCTGGTACCGTTTTGTTTTTGTTTTTTTACTTCGCCGCGTAGCGCCACTGTGTTGTAATTTACACCGCGGAGAGTAGTCCATCTCTCTGTGGCTGTCAGCCGGCTGCTCCACTTTCTGACTTTCATTCACTTAGGATTTTGTAGATGTGGGAGCATCGCGAATGACCAGGGATCCCTCCAGGAGAGCGGGAGTGCACGCGACCCGAGACCCACAACTAAGTAAGTGCTTCTTACCAACCCTATTTACCAACAAAATGTCTAGACAAAACTTCAAAATAAAAGTCAAAACAATGTATTTGACAAACAAGCTTCTCCCGTCAGACCTAACTTTCAAAATGTTGCCATTTAAATGTGAAATTTTTCTGAAACAAAAATGCAAAAACGATGCATTTTCTCTTGAAATGTTGTGTAAATGGGGCCTACATTTTTTTAAAGTGAGCGATTTGAAGTAAGATGCTGTAAAATATGAATGTATGCTCTTCCCCTGGCCTACACCTGTAACTAATATTAACAAAATTCGTAAATAATGAGTTAGTAAATGTGTTAGCTCTCCATCATACCGTGATATTCCATGGGTTCGCTTTAAACCAACATGATAAGAACTGAGCCCCTTTTTGAAAAAAAATAATATGTGTGTAGAAGGGAGTATATTCAGGATGGAGACCCACAGACAAGAGAGATAAAGTATTTGGAGACGGATTAACATTTGAGACGGTTCTTGGTTTGGTTGCCAGTTGGAAAACACCAAGTGTGTCCTTTGAATGACGGAAGGAACTCATGGTAAGACTTCGAGGGAGCCTGCTGTGTGGACAACGTGGTGGTTGGACGGAGGATCGGGACTCGGCTGATGGCGGGAAGGATGGTGGAGTGGAGGGAGGGAGGGAGTCGTGACGGAGGGGAGCACAGACACCTCGTCTAAAAACCTCCCTCCTGCCTGCGTCTCACTAATGGCTCCCGGCCAAAGAAGCAGGGCTCGCCTCCATTATCTCTCTCCTATTTCACAATCCCTCCATCTGCACCTCCTCCCTCCATCCATCCCTCCGTCCTCTGCTCCGAGGAGGCTGGCTCCGAGCTTGGCATTTCCATAACTCTGCCACCGCTTTCACTCTCGCCACAAAGAGAGGTGGAAAACACCAATGTTTTCAGAGGTTTAACAAAGAGAATACATGAGCTTGTGTGTGCGTGTGCGTATTTGTGTGAGTGTGTGTGTCATAGTGCTTTTATCATCAAGTACAACTGTTCTCCCCAGAAAAGGAAAATGAATAGAATTCCCCCTTGGTGTGATGATTCCCTTCAACAAGACAAAAGACTGACAGTAAAATCCATGAAATCTGTGTATAATTTGTTAAACTCATATTTAATTAAGAATCCAACATCAGAAAATGAAAATGCAATTTGTTATTTAGTAATGTAATCAACACAAGTGCCCATTTATTTGTGATTTGTGAGTTTATCCTTACCGTCATAACCCTTCGGGGAGGTGTCCCGCCCGTGGTGGGATTTGTTTGTGGGAATTCTCTTTCCGTAGCTGCTGTGTTGGTTGTCGTAGCCGCTGTAGTCATAGCTGGTTTTGGAGTACTTCTCCAGCTCCTTGGCCAGGTTGGAGCGCGGCGTGCTGGTGGGAACATTGTTCTTGTAGCCATACTGGGGGATCTCCAGCTGCTTCACGAAGCACATCGGCCTGAAACGCAGAGCATGACTAAATAAGTCAAAGTAGAGATGCTCTGCCACAGTTCAGTAAGCTGCTGGGAATCTGGTGTTGAACTCTGATGACCAGATCAGGAATCTTGTCGGAGCCCGTTTCTTTAAGAGGAATATCATGAGATTGAGGGTTTGATGCTCTATCATCCCTGTCATGCCTTCCTAGAGCTAAATAAAACACACAGGACCACAGGACATTCAGAATCAGAGCCTCCATCCCTTTGGAAGGACCGAACAGAAGTAGTGTCAGAGGGGGTCAAACATTAGAATAATAAAGTCACTTTACTATTCTCAAACAGTGTCGACAATGCATCACAACATTAACATTAACTTAACATTTACACCTTTATTGGGTCCAACTTGGTCTGTTTGCAGGTTTACAGTATGGTACATATATAACCCCATTTAGCATCCCTAATTAAGGAAAATACAGTGTAATGTTGTTTTATGATTTCAAATATGATGATAAAACAAGTAGGTCCACACAGTTTTCATTGTACATGATTATTTCATATGCACATTATGAATCCTGATTCATCACTTTACATTTCAAACATGACCAGCGGGACAGAATAATACAATTTCTTTGGAAAAATTCAAGAAGAATAAGGTTTTGGGTGATTCTATTAATTATTTCTATTTATTACAAATCAAGTACAAAAAAATAAATCACCACATTTTGCTGGAGCTTTCACAGTGTACCTGAACACAAAGTTCATGCAAAATTTGTAGATGAATTTTTTGAAACATTTGGCTTCCTTATTTGAAATACGAAGCTAATATCTCCCAGTACTCAGTGGAAAATGTTGACAGTTAAGATATTCATGATAACTTACAGTATGCAGAATTTTGTGAGACTTAATGATTCACTCTTCCAATATTGATGAATCTACAGTACCATTTGGTGTGTGTGTGTGTGTGTGTGTGTGTGTGTGTGTGTGTGTGTGTGTGTGTGTGTGTGTGTGTGTGTGTGTGTGTGTGTGTGTGTGTGTGAGAGAGAGAGAGAGAGAGAGAGAGAAAGGGGGGTGAGCTTACTTTTTAAATGCTACTGAGCAAGTGAATGTATTAAGTGTTGGTTGGTCTGCCATACTTCCACTATTAAATGCACAATTTAACATCCACAAATGAACATGTATAACAATTGGCATGTTATATAAAGTGATCTCACTGCATCATTACAGAGTGGGAGGTACCTGAGGACCCGGTCTGACGTCTGATTGCTCTTACTGCCGCTTTCAGGAGTGTGACTCTTCTCATGGACCTTCGCCATCTTCTCTGCAGCAGCGATGGGACAACCGGACAAGCTGAGGGAGAGGGTAGGGGGGAGACAGCCTGGTGACACAGTGTACTGGTATAAATACAAACACACTCAAGACATAGTCTTTATAAAGAAACTTAACATCTGACTCTGAACAAAGAGCAGTTCAGCTGCCGGGAAACGAACCTCAGAATTAAATATGGATTGAAAAATAGCAGCTTGACAATAACAAATAGGCAGACGACATTACAAGGTGAAGGTATTACTGGGTTACTGACTGATTAAATTATAGTTTGATAGTGTGACTACTTACTTTATGAAACACAGCTTAGACTCATATTATAGAGACTGATGATAACAGCGATCACTTCTATCCTGGGATCTCAAAAGTCATTCAATCAGGTTGAACAACGGATTAGCTGTGACGTCTGTGAATAACTGAGGCCCAATTTATCACTTTTTCAAGTGAAAATGGTGATGTTTTCTGTGTTGTCTCAGAAACATTTTGAAAACAATGTCAGTTTCCATGGAAACAATTTCAGATAGGTTTAGGTAGATGGTAGGGATTCAAACCCTGGTTCAAGAAAGAGGTACAGTTTGGGATAAATGGCAGGGATTCAAACCCTGGTTTGCGTAGGGGGTAGGGATCCAAACCTGGTTCTGGAAAGTGGTGGGGTTTGGATAGGGGGTAGGGATTCAAACCTGGTTCTGGTGAGAATCGTTTTTCAATCCCTGCCTAAGGTAGGGGGGAAAGGATTAAAACCCTGGTCCTAGAAAGAGGTAGGGTTTGGGTAGGAGATAGGGATTCAAACCCTGGTTCTGGTAAGACATAGGGTAGGAGGTAGGGATTAAAATCCTGGTGTGGGTAGAGGGTAGGGATTCAAACCCTAGTTTGGGTAGGTGGTAGGGTTTGGCTAGGGGGCAGGGATCCAAACCCTAGTTTAGGTAGGGGGTAGGATTTGGTAGGAGGCAGGGATTCAAACCCTCATTTGGGTAGGGGGTAGGGATTCAAATCCTAGTTCAGGTAGGGATTCAAACTGGTTCTGGTAAGAGTTAGCGTTTGAGTAGAAAGTAGGGATTCAAACCCTGGTTTGCATAGAGAGTCGGGTTTGGGTAGAAGGTAGAAATCATTCAATTACCCTTTACTGATGTTTTTGTATAATGTAGATGATATGTCTTGTTTCATTAGACCTAAATCCTCCAAACAGGAGTCATCAGCAAAGAACAGCTCTTTTCACTTTGGTAGAGATTTTTTCCCAGATGTTTGGGAAAACAAGGAATTACAGAAGCATTCCAATGGTGACTTTGATTTCTTGCCAAGCAGCATTGTTACAAAAAAGAAAAAACGATCTTAGTTTCGTAATTCGGTTATTGGCTTGGTCGTAGAGACCATTTTAATGATTATTTCAGGGCGGAGCCACATAAACACAGATCCCTCCAGTGAGTTGAGAGCATTTGTTGATTTTCTGTCCCACAAACAAATGAAAAAAAAAAAACACCTCGGTTTAACAGAGCTGTCACTTCACACCGACTTCCAGAGACAAGTGTTAACAGGCAACACCTTCCAAAAATTTTTTTATCATTCAGCTTTTTTGTTTTGTTACTTCATCTGAAGTCAAGTGAGACTGGGAGAAATGTTTCAGATCACACAAACCCACCGCTGCTGTATCTGCAGTGATTGAAGGGTGATTAGACATTTTGGATTTAGCCCCTAATTAGTTGCTCACAAGGAGAAAGAAATAAATGCCAGCGTCGATTACAGGATCAGCTTTGAAAGTCTTAAAGAGAGTAAGAATGGGGCAAGCTAGTTCACCAATTTGAGTAACGAATCAGGGTGATGTGGGGTGACATAAGGTGATGTGGGGTGACGCAGCGGCTGATTGGCTGAAACACGGAGCTACAAAGTCCTGCTTGTTCTCTACTCTGTCAATTCAGCCCGTCCTAATTGCTTCACACCGGCAGTAGGGATGAAACACCGTCAAGACAAATGTGCACACGCTCCCGCTCTTTAAGGATGACAGGAGTGTCTATGAAGGTGTTTCCATGGCGACTGCCAGACATGAAAGCTGGTAGCTAGCAGCAGCTATGCTAGCGATCTACGGCTTTGTTTCTTCTCCCAGTGGAGCTGTGCTACATAACACACCCTGCAGCCACGTCTGACTGTGTGTGTGTGTGTGTGTGTGTGTGTGTGCGTGCGTGCGTGCGTGTTCAGTCTGCAAGCACACGTGTGCTGCTGCTGCTGTCTGTGAGCTAATTTGTAACTGTCTGACTGTGTGTGTGTGTGTGTGTGTGTGTGTGTGTGTGTGTGTGTGTGTGTGTGTGTGTGTGTGTGTGTGTGTGTGTGTGTGTGTGTGTGTGTGTGCGTGCGTGCGTGCGTGCGTGCGTGTGATAGAGAGCCTGTGATCTGAAGCATTACGTATGTGTGAGAAAATGAGCGTGAAACCTAATCAATTTACATAATTCAAAGCCGTGCGTGTTTGTGTGTGAGAGAGAGAGAGACAGAGAGAGAGAGAGAGCGAGAGAGAGAGAGAGAGAGAGCAAGAGAGAGCATTCAGTGCTTTGCCTTTCATGCACTGCTCTGCCTGTTAAACAGCTGAACTGCCGATATGACGCAGACACACCTTCAGCACAGAACAAATTAAAATGTAACTCTGCTTCAGTTGCGCGTGCCATACACGGGGATTGTTTGTGGTGGAAATCTGTGTCACTCCTTCACCTTGTAGAGCTGTGATATATCATCCGCTGTCTTAAGGAGGGAAAACCCCAAAGCTGGTGCAAAACAAAGACCAACGGCGATGTGACACCTTCATGTGGAACACTGCAGCACTGCGGTGCTTCATCACTGAGACCCTGTTTACACGACAATGTTTCACGTGACGACAACTAATCGGTTAACAAAAGGAGTGCATTCACACTGCAGCAGCAGACACACTGATAATGATGTAGTTAGTCTACCGGGCCAGAGGAGGGCACTGTTGCTTGATTTTGTAATGAAACTACACAGACATGTGCAAAGAACAATACACTATAAACATAGTGAAAATGGAGAGGACCTGACATCGCAGTGGACTGAGAAGGAATCAGATGCTAACAGGGAGGGTCAACTGTTAAACTACTGATATGGACGATAAAACTAGAATGTGGACCGTGAGTCAAACTACTGCGGGTCGCCATGTTTGTTTACAAGGAATGGAAGGGGAAGGAAGGGGGAGAGTTGCGTAGGCGCAGTAACAGGCTCCGCCTCCATCAATCTCTGCAGGAAGGAATAGCCATAAAAGAATGTTTCGACCTTGGGAGCCGGGATAAAAACTTCACGATACAGTGGATCAGAACACTGGTGTCATACAAACGGACCCAAGCAGAAGTGAAGAAAGTTTTGTGGATACACTCGTATTCGTTGTCGGGTAAACGGGGCCTTAGACCCCATTTTCAAGTGAAAATGCATTGTTTCCGAAAAGTTTCACGTTTAGACAGCAAAACGTGTTGAAAACGATATTCGGCTACATGGAAACGACAGAAAAACTGAAAACAATGTCGTGAGCATGTTGGGCCATTAGTTGGCACTGTTGGTTGTTTTTGTAATAAAAGCACACACACACATGCAGCAGAGAGCAACACACTACAAACACTAACACTGGGAGAACAGGACATTCTCGCGGACAGACCACCAAGTTGGATTGTTATCACGGTGACTGTCAAATTAAAAGTACCAAGTCCAGGAGGATCGAGTCTGGGAGTCATGACACTCTGGAGGAAACACTGTTCTTACTGTCGAGCTACTGAGCATGTGCACAACTACTAGTTACTAGGGCCAGGAGCAGTAGCAGGAGCAGGAGCAGTGTTTCTGCCATGTACAGGAGTTTCCCTCGTTTCCATGGAGACAGAGTCAGAGCGTTTCCACAAAGTTCCATTGTAAGTAGCTCTGAGCACCGTTGTCATGTAAACAAACACCCAAAACCTAACAAACGTCTTGCATTTCCACTTTCCACAAAACACTGTCGTGTAGACACAGCCCTACACTCGGCCTTGTCACACCGTACACACTTTTCCCTCGAGGACATTTTCAAAGCTGGGAAACTGAAGAAAATCCAATTGATACTTGAGTCGATCACATGATATAAATTGTAGTTAGGTCGGAGTGAAACTACATATTTTTATTCAAAATGACTTACATTTCTCATATACTGAACCTTTAAGCATTTTCAAAGTCATTCTGCAGTGGCATTAAGGGTGTTAACCCCTTCATTCCTGAATGGCGCTCACACACACTCACACAGGCACGCACTCATTCGGTCGATCCGCTTGCTCCTTCCGCTTCTGGAGCGTTCTGTGGCAAGCGGAGACCCTCTGACACCGGGAGCTGATTTAAATTGGCTCGCGGACTCGGTCACAGACTCCATTTAAAGAACCGTGCAGACATCCGTTCACGCTCTGCAGCAATTAGGAGGGACCAATCAGCCAAACTTCCATGGAGGGAAACCACACAGTAGAACTGACACCCACAACACGGCAGCCGAACCTTACAGTGGAGCGTCATCCATTTTATTCATCCATCTAGTGGCATTCTAGAAGCTCACTGAGCTGATGACACACACACACACACACACACGCACGCACGCACGCACGCACGCACGCACACACACACACACACACACACACACAGGTAATTTAGACGTGTTTTCATGACAACATTTCAAGTGAAAACGCATCGTTTTTGAGTTATCATTTCAGAACGGTTTCAACATTTTGAAAACGATGTTTATTGACATGGCAACGGCAGAAACGCTGAAAATAATATAGTTAGCATGTTGGGCTACGAGTTGGGGCCACTGGCTGCTTGTGTAATGAAACCACGCACACAAACAGGCACAGAAAATAACCTACAAACAATGGCGAGTACACGGACATTTCACCAATAACACTTTTTTAAAGAACAAGTAACCTTTAGCTACTTGTCAATATCGAGTACTGATACAAGTACATCTTAAATACCATGAAGCCTAATTCCCTCCATATGCAAATTATATGAGAAGGCTATGTGTTTCACACACCTGGTATCGGCCTCGGTGCATGCCTCGCTATATTTATAGAAATAACTAACCAAGCATTTACACTGTTGATCGTCTACGAAGCACTTTGGGTTTCATTACCTGTCTGAAATGTGACATACTAATACTGTCATTGGTTGAGTTCTCCTGCCCAGACAGCACACACACCAGGCTGAAGGCTTCTTCACTCACCTGCGGTGCGAGTTCCTGTTGCTATTGACATGACCCCGTCCAGAGCAGCCAGGAGTAGGGCACTTTAAAACATTCTCATACATGGCAAGGACTTTGACAGACAGGAGAAGGTGAGAAAGACAGCGAGGGTTAGGAGCAGACAGGAGAGTTAACGGGCGTTCAGCTTCAATGGTTAGGCATGCACCGGATCACAGGACGGACACCGACACTGCCACAGCGTGCTCTGAGAGAAGGATGATGTTACGGAGGTATGTTTGTGTCGTCTATAGCTTTACAAGATACAGTAAGAGTCAAGCTGTTCCCTCTTTGTGCTCTGGATGGCAGTAGTGAGTCAATACACTTGTTGAATTTCCCATTCTTTCTGGTTAAGGCCTGAAGGGTGACTCATTAGACCAGCTGGTGGTGCAAAGCAGTATTACATGACTGATGTTTCTGCAGCTCTTTGTTTTAATTTGTTTTTGAATGCTTTTCACATAAAAGTACATCCTTTAATTTGGATGTAGTTTAAAGTTCTTTCTTTTGTTTTGATTCAGCAAAACTCAAGAAAATGTGATACATGTTTAGTCACCAAATATTCATCGGTAAAAAGTAACAAATTATTGTAACACTGCAAACATAGCATGTTTGAAAAAAGTGAAGTTTTTCTTCATTTTCACTGAGACTAAGCAGGCTATGTGCATTTCTCTCTGTTTCCATGGATTATGGAGTCGGAGGTTTTCAAAAAGTTGTTTTCCTGGTTTCATGGAGCCAGAGTCAGGGCATTTTTCAAAAAGTTGCATTCTCCCCCATATCTATTGACATGGAGTGTTTTTGAAAAGGTCCACCTTGGGAGCCATTGCCATTTTCAAAAAGTTGCATGTTCAGTGACTCGCGTTAACGGACACACTAAAATGCTACAAAAGTTCTGAGTTTTCACTTGAAATGGGGTCGGAATTAATCCTACCTAATTCCTTCAATGAAGGCGTCTGTGTATCGTTCACTTCTACTAAACATTACAGCAGCAGCTGTTTAATTGAAGTGAGGTTAATAAAGTACATTTTACTCTTCAGATTAAAAAAATCATATTCATTTCAATCTGTATGATGGGCTTACCGACAATAAATGTCAGTAAATCCTTCAAACCATGTCTCAACTGAATTGAATTAAACCAGATTAAGGTTGAATCAGCATAAATGCATAAATGAATCCACAGCAGCAGCTATGACACGAAAACAGGGGTCTGCAACTTCTATGACCAAAAGAGCCATTTTTGAGATTTTTCAAACAAATCAAATATGTCTGGAGGCACAAAACACATTGAACCTTTAAAATGAGGCTAGTGGAAGAATAGAATAGAAATTAATACATAGAAAAAAAGTTGAATATCAAACGAATAAGAAAAATTAAACAAGTAATTTTAAACATTAATATATGCAAGGAAAACAGCTAATACTATTTAAAGAGAGGAGTTATGGAGTCTTAAGGCCATAAGATGGAAGGATATTTTAATCATTTATCACTTTTCTAAGCAGTTTAAAAAAATTTCTTCCATTTTCTTTTTTTGTTGTCATTTTATCCTTTTCTTCAATTTTAGTTATCGTGCCTTTTTTCCAGCCATTTTTATCCCAGAAGTAATAATCGTTTTGAAAAGGACTCTGGTATGTAAATAAAATGAAAATAAGATCAAATGTTCATATAGGTATAATTTAGTGAAAGCTTCAAGGAGCCACTACAAAAGGGCCAAACAGCCATGTGCCTGCACAGCTGCAGGTTGAACACCAATCATCGAGAAGAAACTCTCATTTCCACTTCAGTTGACTTTAATATTAAAGCATTAGCTCTGTTCTACTGGTGCAGCTCTGTATTACCAAACATCTAAACTAATCCAGTGCAGCGGTCTACCTGCCAGCGCAGGGATTAAATGAGTGAATGGTTAGAGATGATCTCATGCAGGTTGTTGTTTGAGACTCAAACTGATTCTCCATGCTCTTCATGTTAGATCAGCAACACGGACACATGGAAGAACGAGGCACCGGGCAGGTGGCGTGATGAGGGAAAAGAAAGTAACGGAGGACAAGGACAACAAAAGGAAGAAAACAAAGCCTTTGTGGTGACAGAGTAATCACAGTCACTCTTCACTTCAGCACCTCATCATGTTCACTTTGGATGATTCTGATACTCAGACTCAGACAACTCGAGAGAGAAATGAAGTTACATTAAACTCTGTTTGAAAAGTTCAGCAGCCTTTGAAGCTCAAACTCGAAACTAATGTTTCGGTGATCAAGATTTACTGTGAAGCTCTTCCCATCCATCGATCAAAAGCGTGTTAAAAATACAAGTTGGTGACCTCGTCACACGTCGTGCTGATTAAACGATACATCATCGGCTGATCGTCAGTTTCACCAAGTCAACGCTGAGCAACCCGTTTAAACACAGATGCAGAGTCATGCAGGACGGATGGTGGATGGCCGACATGCCTGACTGTCACTGGGACACAGTCCTTCCAACAAGTCATTAGAGGCTCACGAAACATTATGTTGTTCAACACATCAATGGGTGAAATAGTTTTTGTTATTTTTGTCTACACTAACCTGCTGCTGCAGGATGTTCTTTGTAGGCTAAACGTGTGTAATAAGTGTGGCTTCCTGACAACAAAAACTTATTTTCAGTTTTGGGTTGTTGGGGATGTAAATGGGAAATTTCCAGATGAGAGACTTTTCCCAACTGATAACTTTCCAAATTCCCTACTGAGTGATGTAACTTCAGCTAACAACCACATTATAGACCACCTTCCTCCACTAACCTCCAGAATATAGAGGATCTTCCTCCTACTGACTGATTTAATGAGTGAATCAGTCATTAGAATGACATCAAGTATTGTCCAGCATTGGTATTGTAACCTTATGTATAATTATATAGTTAACATAGTTTTTTTTTAGCTTTCATGTTTGACAAATTGAAGATCATGTTGCTATAAACAACATATCTTATTAGGATAATTAACCAAATTGCCTTACCTTCTCTGAATATAGACGTAATTCCTTTAACGTATCTGTTCAGACATGGCTTCAGGTGATGGACATCAAAGCAAACTTGATGTCCATCACCTGAAGTTTTCCAGCTGAAATGACTTGTCAGACCAGTGTTTTTGACTTTCTTTCCATTGTGTTTCCAGACATGCATGCCGAGGGGACCTACTCTCCGGCGGGACCCGGTCTTTGTGGGGGCAGCCCGACAGGCTGCGGTGGTGTGGGTACAGACCGGTCACATGACCGGTCCCGTCGCAGCCTGGCGTGGGACACTTGCTCTCCTTCTTCTCGCCCCTGGAGGACTCTGCTGGACAGGACAGAGAGAAATAGGAGTCTGAGCGTCTTCAGAGGAAACTGAACAGGACTGGTGCTGGATGCTGAGCTGACACCCACAGCGCAGATCGGTTTAGCTTTGTAATGCTGTGGGTGTGATGTTGGACTACTTGACGGCTGTTTTCAGATTGTTTGAGAAACAATCGATCAATCAGGGCTGATTATGCATCATTGTCCTCCCACATAGGTCATATTTATACCTTCCTCTGTTTTCCACAGCATGTCTCAATATCATTTTCACCTGGTTACATTTGCACCTGCGATTACTGAGTCTTGAATATTGACTCAAATAAAATCAATTCATTTCTTATATTTGGGTTTATGGGGACTTCAGCCAGTCGTTCCCAGTACAGTTGCACCAATACCTCTTATTAAAGGACGTGAACAAGTATGAGAACTAACCTTTTGCTACTTGCTTATACCGAGAACCGATACAAGTGCTGATTAAATGCTGTTAACGCATTGTGCTATGCGTACTGTAGACCGCCTACCGAGGGACCGAGCTCGCTGTTAATGAGTCAGACGATAATCATGTCTAGCATGTAGCATTGCTGGTGTGTGAGCCCCGCAACTCCTTAGCATGTAGCATGTAACATTGCTGGTGTGTGAGCCCCAAAACTCCTTAGCATCTAGCATGTAGCATCCCTGGTGTATGAGTCCTCAAACCCCTTATAGCGTGTAGCATGTAGCACTGCTGTAGTGTGAGCCCTGAAACTGCTTAGCATGTGGCATCCCTGGTGTATGAGCCCTGAAACACCTCAGTATGTAGCATCACTGGTGTATGAGCCCTGAAACACCTCAGTATGTAGCATCACTGGTGTATGAGCCCTGAAACACCTCAGTATGTAGCATCACTGGTGTATGAGCCCTGAAACACCTCAGTATGTAGCATCCCTGGTGTATGAGCCCTGAAACACCTCAGTATGTAGCATCCCTGGTGTATGAGCCCTGAAACACCTCAGTATGTAGCATCCCTGGTGTATGAGCCCTGAAACTGCTTAGCATGTGGCATCCCTGGTGTATGAGCCCTGAAACACCTCAGTATGTAGCATCACTGGTGTATGAGCCCTGAAAATCTTTAGCATGTAGCATTGCTGTTGTGTGACCCCCGAAACACCTTAGCATGTAGCATGTAGCATCGCTGTTGTGTGAGCCCTGAAACTCCTTAACATATAGCATATGGCATCACTGTTGTATGAGCCCTGAAATTCCTTAGCATGTACCATATAGCATCCTTGGTGTATGAGCCCTGAAACTCTTTAGCATGTAGCATTGCCATTGTGTGAGCCCTGAAACATCTTAGCATGTAGCATATAGCATCACTGTTCTATGAGCCCCGAAACTCCTTAGCATTTAGCATCACTGGTGTGTGAGCCCTGAAACTCTTTAGCATGTAGCATATAGCATCCTTGGTGTATTAGCCCTGAAACTCCTTAGCATGTAGCATGTAGCATCACTGGTGTGTGAGCCCCAAAACTTCGTAGCATGTAACATGTTGCATGGCTGAGCAGTTAAACTACTGAGTAACATCAGGCTAACTGTCAGTCCAAATGTGTCTGGTGATTAAGTTGCTGGTGTTGTACGAACAATCTTTTGCTCACAGTCACAGTATGAGTATTCCGTGTAGTAGCGGACTCTATACCTGATACTTGTATCCGAGTTGCCAGCCTTTTTTTCACCAATTACCTTAATTTTGTAAATGATAGTAAAGCCAAATGCTGGTGGATTTTCCAACAGTCAACCAGAAACCTTAAAGATATGTCCTAAAAGCAAAACAAAGTCAAGTCTTTATTTGATGCTACAATGTTGAAAGAGCTATCGATTTTTGACAAATTCAAACTCGTAATAAAAAACTTTCCTGTAGACAAACAGTCACTTCTGATGCAGGGGTGTTAAACTCATTCCAGTTCAGCTTCCAAATTCAGCCCAGTTTCATCTTGAGTGGGATGAACCGATAAAATTGTGCCATAATAACCTTTAAATATCAACTTTTTTTGTCATTGTGCAAATGAGAATGTCTATATTTTCATAAAACCAAGCAATCTCAACATAAAGCCAATTTCAATGAAACCTTCTGGTGCAAAATACAGTGAAAAGTCCAGAAAACTTCTCTTGTAGCTGTTGCATTCTGGGTGTTTTTATAAACTCCCCCTGACAGCGCGGCTCTGAGGCTAATGCTAGTTAGTTAGCTCTCATGGCAGCATCACTGAGATCTCAGCTTGGGTCTCAGTGTCGTGTCGTGTCGTGTCACTACTCTTAAGAAAGTTGTTCAAACGATCAATGTGTTCTTCAATAAGTTAATAATTTTCTTGGTGGTTTGGCTGGATTGCAGCCTCTTCGGGGCCAGTTTTGGGCCACGGGCCTCATGTTTGACACCCCTGGTTTACTGAGGTACTCTGATCGTCTCTGCTAATGAAATGGTCCCAAGCTCACCGAAGTAACTGCAGCGTCTCCCCTCTCCCAGCAGTATTGGGGGTTTTGTGTTTGAATGGATTTAGAGAAATAGACCAGAGAGTGTCCCACAGATGAGATTTGCTCTCCTAACGGGCCGTGCAGATTGCCATTACTCATGCCTGACAAGCCGGCCTGATGTTCCTACACTGGCCTGTTTTAACAGCATAAGCTGTTGTCAGTGGAAATTCGTACATCTGCAAAAACATAGTGCATGAGCCCTGAATGTAGAAAATGAGTGGCCATTACCTCATGTGCAGCGTCTCTGAGGCGACACAGTGGGGGTTTTAACAGGTTTTGAGAGGCAAGAGGTCAGAAAAGTCATTCAATGGAAAAAAGACAGTGAAGTCAAAGTTTTGTGACTTTTTTGTACATCAGTAGCTGCTTCCAGACGGAGGTCAGACAGGGGTCAAATTAGAGTCAAAACGTCAAACACAATGAGAGAAGCTGGCCTGGAAACAGCTGACAGGTTTGAACCAGCAGGAAGGTTTAACAGTTAATCAGCATATGAAGACTTAAATCAGGTGGCTTAAACACATTTCAGTTCAGAGGCCAAATAGAGCCCAAATTGATCTTGAGTGGGTCGGACTGGTATAATGTAAACTTTAAAGTTTTTCTTTTTTGTGGCGCACAGTATACATGATGAAAATACTGAAAAACCAATTACTCTCGGAATGAAACCTAAAATAAGTCAAACAGGGTGGAGGCATTATCATGCTGCGAGGCTCCATTTCTACGATGTCAACTTGATGAAAATGTCTTTGTTATTGCAAAATGGATCACAATTAGCATTGCCAACTGTCTCTTGAAAAATGTAACATCCCGTATTTACAAACAAATGTACATCTCCCATATTGAGCGAAAAAGGACGCACTTTGTCCTGTAATATCTTTAGAATTAAAGTCTTTAAAATGTCAAATGAATTAATAACTAACAGGGCGCTTTATATGTAAAATGACAGTAAACTTATTAAAAGTGTTGACGGCATACTCATACATGAGTATAACATTTGTAGATGCTCTTCAAGCCGCTGACCTAAAGAACGGCCTAAAGATCTACTTAAATTCAGGTTCAAGTGAAATAGTTCAAAAAAAATTCACACACAAAAAAGAGCTAAAAAAAACCAAACTTCACTTCCAGTCCAGGAACAGCGAAGGCCAGCGGGCTGGCCAGCCAGTGAGGGGGCATTCTTTTATTTACAGGGAAAATGGCAACCTTATTCACAATAAATTGTGAAATGACTCTCAGGCGCAACATGAAGCCATTTTTAATGAAACTTTCTGCTGCAAAATACAGCGAGAAGTCTAAAAAACTTCTCCTCTCGCCATTGCATTCTGGGTGTTTTTACAAACTCCCCCTGACAGTGGCTAAAGCTTGTTTGTTAGCTTTTATGACAGCATCACTGATATCTCAGCTCAGGTCTCACTGTCGTGTCGTCGCTACTCTTGAAAAATGAATATTTTCTTTGAGATTTTTCCAATTTGCTTTGGCCGGGTTGGAGCCTCTTACAGGCCAGTTTTGGCTCACGGGCCTCATGTTTGACACCCTGGGTAATAGAATAAATATGGACAACTCATCCTGAGCAGTCCAGAAATGAAATGAACTGGATTGGACATATGCTGATAAAGAGACATGTTGGATTGAGGACGTTGCAGATGGAGCTGCCAGACACAAGAAGATTGCTGGGAACAGTGAAGAAGGAGGCAGAGGATCCATGGAGCTGCATGAAGGGAGCAACCGAAGCACCAGCAGGATGGGCACATTGTGTAAAACCATCTATTCTTTGCACCGAATTCTATGTTTTTTACTTGATATATTGCAGGGCACCAAAACACGAGTGATATGCTCTTCCATGTTTTAACATATCCCCCAATGTGTCCAAGTAACAAGCAAAGTAACTGGCCCACAAGAGTTTGTATAAACTTCTTTTTAACATTTCACTGTATTTTGCCTCAGAAGCTTTCATTGGTTGTATGTTGTGTTTGGAGTCATTAATAGTCCTAATAGTTTGATTTTTCCAAAAATATAGACATTCACATCACGTGTACGCCGCACCACAACAAAGAAAAATATATATTTAATGGTTATCATGGTACTATTTTACCAGTTCAGCCCACTCAGAATGAAATGTAGCCTTTGACAGGAGTGTCAAACTGAAATGTGTTTGACACTCATGGTTTAAAGTATTTCCTTGCAGGTAAAACTACAAAAAGAACTTCTTGTTTTCATATGACAATGTGTTTAGGAGGAAGGACATGCAAAGCCTGCACATAAAGGCCCAGACTTGAATTCACAAAACCACCATGCAGCCTCCTAGTGTTTCAATAAGACTCCAATAAAAGGGTAAAAGCCTTGTCACAGCCGGCGTAACCTTCACAGTAATGAGCCGGCGCTCACTGTGATTACAGATGTATTTTGATGGTGTGGCGTGACAGAGGACTGACTGAGCTAAATCTGTTTCTCAAAGTCCGAGCGTCGTGGTAAAAATAGTCCAGACAAGGAAGGAAAAGAACAGTTTTTGTCTGCCAGATGTGAATTAGAGGAGGAATGTGTGGATGAAGAAAAGCTGCAAAACAAAACATGCAGCATTGCTCTGAATTTAAATGCATTTCATAGTGTTTTAGGTGAGGATGTACAGTCACAGTAACACTATAAATGTAGGCTTAGTGACTGTAACACTGCTGTAGCTTCCCTTTCTGGTATTTTGAGTTCATTTTTATATGAATGCAGCAATATTTCTCCATCTGGAAATAGAAAAAGATGGATTAGCATGTTGAGCCATGAGTGGGTGGTGTTTTTTTTCTTTGTTAGTTTTGAAAAGCTTTAAAGTTTAAACATGAACAATGGGAGTACACAGACACTTGACAATGATGTAGGATTGTTATTACAGTGACTGTCAAAATAAAACTAAAGTCCTAGGAGGAGCTGGACTGGGAGTCCTGACACTCTGGAGGAAACACTATTCTTATTGTCCCTCTACTGAGCATGTGCAGAACTACTAGTTACTACTGTCATACTGCGCAGGAGCAGGAGCAGGAGCAGGAGCAGGAGCAGGAGCAGGAGCAGGAGCAGGGGCAGGAGCAGGAGCAGGAGCAGGAGCAGGAGCAGGAGCAGGAGCAGGAGCAGGAGCAGGAGCAGGGGCAGGAGCAGGAGCAGGGGCAGGAGCAGGAGCAGGAGCAGCAGGAGGAGCAGGAGCAGGGGCAGGAGAGTAGTATTTTCCCCGACTCCCGTGGGGACGGAGCATTTTGAAAACTTTTTGAAAAGTTGCATTTTCCCCGTTTCCACAAAGACGGAGTGCTTTTCAAAAAGTAGTTCTTTCCTCCATTGATACAGAGATGAAATGGGAGCGTTTTCCAAACGAGAGCCCAAGATCGCAACAAAAGATTTGGTTTTATCTGGAAACAGGAAGTTTGTGTCTGCCGTTCACTGCAGGGTCTCATCATGTCATGACTGAAAGAGTGTGCCCTCCAGTGGACAAATCAGGAACTTCTGTTACTTGTATTAATAATTTATTTCTCTGTTAATGTTACACTTTGTGTGACACATGACACTGATTACAGTATTATACTGTATGTACAGTAGTTTCTTTCTGTTGAACTCGTCATTTCTGCTATAATTCATTGCTATGTAGCACATGGGTATTTTGTCCAACGTGTTGTGTTCATTACGGTGTAAACTTACAGTTACAGAAACACTTTAGGTTTGTGGTTTAATACATTTCCCTGCAGTGTCAAAAAACATTTTCGGCGTGCAGATCGATGGTGGCAGGGTGAGGGTCAGTGTGTGGGTTTATGCTGCCTACCTTTAGGGTAGTACGCCCTCTTTAACCCATCGTGGTGCATCCTAGGTTTGCGCTCCTCTGCGGTGCTGCTCAGCCTGGGGCTGTCCTCGCCATGGCTGCGCTGGTGATGATGATGATGGTGGTAATGGTGGTGGTGGTTGTGGTCCCGCCTGGGCCCGCCGTGCTCCGAGGCCATGCGGTCCCTCATGACCTTCGCCCGCTCCGACTCCAGGGCGATGGCCTTCTCTAGCAGCGACAGGTTTCCCTTGGCCATGTCGAAGGTCTCGTCTGAGCGGTCCGAGGCCACCGACGTGGTGTCCTCGTCACCCTCCTGGCTGCAGCTGCCTTGGTAGCCTCGGGACCCCGGGCTCAGCTGCTCCTCCAGCTTCAGCAGGTTCACCATGTCGGAGTAGCTGCGCTCGTCCTGGGCACCCTGCTGGCAGCTCTCATACCTGAAGAAGAGACAGGAATCCTGGTAAAGCTGTCTCACCATCTCATCATCTTTTGTGTCACTTTATCCAACTCAGGGCGAAGACATGTTACTGCCTGGATGGGTCACCTGTCCATCAAGAGAAGTCTCACGTACACACACTTACAGTCATGTATAAACACGATTTAGAATGACCACATGACCTTCAACCCTGGACAAAGACCTGTGTGCGACACTGTGAGGAGAGTACTAAGTGGCTCCAAACCCTGTTGTTTGTTTGTTTGACATTTTTCATATGTGCATCAGCATATACAGCAATGAGAACATGTCACTGAATTTTAGTGACTCATGAGAGCTTTAGCACGTCATTTCAATTACTGTGGTACAAACAATATTATAGGCTTGGATCTCAGAGTTGTGTTGTCAATGGTAAATGGACTTTTCAACTGTGTGAGTAGCCCCAAAATACTTTACATCATTAATCACATTCACCCATTCAAACACACATTCACACACCAATAGAGGCTGCGGTGCACGGTGCTGTCCCTCCAATGAGAGCAATACAGGTTTCATTGTCTTGCTCAAGGACACTTTGGCATGTAAACAGGTGGAGAGTCACTACTCTTGAGAAATTAGTTTAAAAAAAAAGTTGTTTCAATGAAATGGTTACAATTTTCTTGTTTTTTGGGCGGGCCAGATTGGAGTCTCTTGCGTTCCAGCTTTGGTCCATGGGTGTTATGTCTGACACCCCCTGATATAGATGGAGCCTTCTGTCCGTCGTCAAGTACTGAATTCTATACATTTCCAGGGAGCTCGGCACACAGAGCAATACCACTAATGACCTGTGAGGGCAGTGTTGAGCTGTATAGTTCATGTGCAACCCACAAAAAGTGCAAAGAATAACTTGGAACAGAAATCCACGTGCTGTCCCACACCTGGAGCAGCAGGGGGTATGGCCGATCGGTCAAGAAGTGACAGGTCAGATTCCATCAAGGTATATCAAAGTTCAAAGCCCTCTCTGGAGCCCCCTTTCCAACTCAGACTCCTCCTTGTCAACCCTTCATACACGATACCTCTGATTGGAATCCAGTAACGTAGTCATAGTTACATAACTTTAATATTACACAAATGTGTGAAAAATAGAAAAAAAACCAATCACACCTGTTGAGATGGTGGACCATGTGATGGTCCGAAGGGTTGTTGAGCTGGTGGTGGAGGGCGTGCATGACGGGACGGTCAGACGGCGGAGTCTCACTCAGCTTCCGGGCCAGATCGAAGCACTGGTTCCTCAGACACTCCAGGCTGCTGAGACACACCTCCTCCTCGCTCTCGTCCGCCCGGACCCCGAGGCCGGGCCGCCCGTTGACGTGGCTGCAGTCGTTCCCCATAGTGCCTTCCGGGTATCCGTCTTCGGGCATCATGGTGCCGTGACCCTGCGCCAGCAGCTTGAGGGAGTCCACGGTCTCCCTCACCACGTCGCTGTCCAGGTCCACGCTCAGCTCGCCCTTCCTGTCGCCCTGCTCGCTGCCGTCGTCATCCTCCTCCTCTTCGTCGTCCTCCCCGGCGCTGTTGGACGAGTTGCTGTTCATCTCAGACTCAGTCATGGCCTGGTAGGCGGCGTCCTCTGCGATCTTGCCGAGGTTGAGCAGCGACTTGGCCACCAGCTCGTCGTAGTTCTCGTACTCCTCGCCGGTGCCATGTCCCGCGCCGATGGCGCAGCTGTTATTGTTGTCGTCCTTTTGAATTGGGATAAGCTTTGATTGTCCGCCGGGCTTATAGTGGCTCTCTGCTGTCAGGGAAGACAAAAAAAAAAACAAGCCGCTACGGCTTCACATTGTTTGGACATCACACAGTTTGACAGTTTTCACTATGTTTTTCACTATAAACAACATAAATAGTCCAGAAAATGGAGTGAGTTTGCACATAAAACAACTATGTTAATTTCTTCCATCAGAGTCCTGCTGATGAAGTGGAGATGAAGCATTAATGGCTTCTAATCATGCCTGCAATGTTGATGAACCCACTTTTTCCTGATACATTCTTGATTATATTAGCTTCATCTCTCTTAATTACGATCCACTGTTTCTACTCACAAAGAAAATATACAACCCAGAGCTGTGCGGAGCGCCACAGCCCTCTGCTTGCCGCTCAGCCTTGCTGTTGATTTTGGGGACAGAGGCGGCGAATGAGAACAGAGAAATTGAAAAAAAGAAAGGGGGAGGCATTTGCGAGGTGCTCTGATTCAGGAGCCATAAATATCCTCAGGAGGAGAAACCGAGGCAGAGCACATGTGACACGTCCGCCGAGATGTGGGGGGGGTTGAGTTGAGTTAATAACTCAGCAGAGCTCCTCTCCCGATTATTCGTTAGGCGCTGTCAGAAGCGATTGAGGACACGGGGGGCGTTCGGGGGGGTGGGATGGTGGGGGGAGGGGGGGGGGGGGTCTGGTCTTGCAGAGACTGGCTTCAGTTTCTCTGCTCGCTCAGTCCTCTCTGACTGCAGACGCCAAAGTGCAACCAAGAGTGGAGATCAGTTTGACCTCCAAGAAGGCGAGCCTGTTCCAGACACACAGTCCAGGCTTTACCAGCTCTATCCATCTGTTAAAACAACGGCCTTCTGGCGTCTTTCTCAGTTTTCTTCCATAAGAAGTTTCTTTACCTACGCCCACAGCAGAACTACTGCAGACAAATGTTTGCACAACATTGTTCAATGGTGAACCTTTGTTGTGTTTTGGCTGCTTGTTCACACAGCAACCCTGCTGGGTGCTGCTGAAATATGGTTTCTATCCCCTTGAGGGTCACAAAGGCATCGGCTGTCATCGGCTGTACAACCAGCCAATCAAAGAAATGCATGACAAGAAATGAACGATGAACTGGGATATCAGAAAATTCAGACTTCTCAGTGGAAATGATATATTTAAACTGGGAAATGGGAAATTTGAAGAAATTAAATAAGTGAGATAAATTGTATGTGTGGTTATTAACTGTGCCTTCCCCATATTGGTGGAGTGAAAACTGAAATCCGTAGTGTTTTCATGAACGTGGTATTTGGTCTGTTTGCAGGTAAAACCAGATTGAAGTAGTTTCCTCCATAACATGCAACGTAATTAATTACATTTGTCGGGTTTTTTTTTTTACTGAAACGAGTCAATTACGTTGAAGAGAAAGTGGTGACTCACCCAGCTGATGATTCTGCTCCTCTTCCTCCTCCTCCTCCTCCTGCTCATCATCCTGCTCCTCCTCATCGTCGCCATCGTCCACCTCTTCTTCATCCTCGTCCATCCCCTCGTCGTCTTCTTCCTCCTCATCCTCCTCTTCCTCTTCTTCCGCTGCCCTCCCACCTCCCATTGGATCTGCTCTCTCCACTTCTATCTCCTCTTCCTCCTCCTCCTCCTCCTCCTCCTCTTCCTGCTCCTCTGAGAACTCGTCCTCCACCTCTCCATCCTCTTCCTCGTCGCCCTCCCTCTCTTCCTCGTCCTCCTCGTCTTCCACTACCTCCCCCTGTTCCTTCCCCTCCTGGCCCACTTCCATGGCTTCATTCGCATAGCCGACATAAGTGCCAGCGTCCTCCTCCTCCTCATCGTCATCCTCACCGGGGCAGGAGGTGAGGAAGGGCCTCCTCTTGGCAGCTGGCTCCAGCGGTTGTTTTTCCAGAGCCTTCCTCTTCTTGGCCAGTGGGCAGCCGTAGACGCTGAGGTGAGACAGAGGGCACGCGCACCATCAACAGACATCTTTGTTCTGACATTTCACCGTTTGATGGTTTGAGCCATTCCAGCTCCAGCTCCCAATGCTCTGCACGACCAGGCACTGCAGCGTGATCTGCACCATCTGCCTGGAGAACTTTCACAACTACTAAGACTCACAATTTAGCTCAAAGAAAGACAGAAAAAAAACATTGAATTGCTCCATAATTTTTTTTGATTTCATCTGTTTTTGTAGAGCAGTGTTGAAGAAAGTAAGTTTAGGCTTCTTCTTCTCGTGAATCAGATACTATTAATCCATTGTGACAATTGTTACTGTTCGCTTTGCCATTATGATTATAATAAGTAAAGAGTTCAGTTACTATTTCATTAACTCCTGTTGCCTGGAGGAGGAGAAACTACTTTATTAGTAGTTTGTTCCTCATGCTAACTAAAGCCCGGTTCACACGACAGTATAATTAGACCGATTTTGGCCCCGATTCTCTCCTTCCGACAATCTTAAGGACGCTCAGATCATCATAAGATAATCTTATCAGATATTCCTACTGTGTGTGGTGTCTGAAGACTGCTCTCGTCTGCTTGGAAGGATGTCAGGACCGCTCCGATCTGAGATCGGGGATATTCAACATGTTGGATTGTTTTGGCCGGAGTTCTGACTGTGTGTGGTGTCCTCTGAGGGGAAGACGCAACGAGCCTGTTGACTGTGACGCATAGCCAATCAGAAAGCCAGGTGACGCAGTGGCGCCAGACTGGAAGCGGCCGGGGAATCCAAAAATCAAAACAGTTGTCATGACAAACCAATGCCTCTTATTTTTAAAACTTGTTTTTTTCGCGGGGGAAAAAAACACACCTCAAACAATCGCCATTGCATGCCTCTTCGTCTGCCAGGTTTGTTGACTCTGGAATCACGTTTGATCTCGTGAGGTTTTGCAAGATTTCCCCGTCTGATCTGGGGATGTTCGCAAGTGAAATCGGTTTGTGTGTGGTGTGTTGATGTTGCCGAGTGGCTGCACACCACACACGGTACCACCAAAACTGCTAAACCTGAGATTATTTATCACTGTGTGTGTGGTCTCTTCGGTTTGGGAAATCTGCTGACAATTTTATAATCCTGCTGTGTGAACTGGGCTTTAAGTAACATCACTAACATCCAGATTAAAGAGATTCTTCCTCCACTAACATCCGCATTAATAAAGTTTATTCTATCTTCCATCTTCATGTCGGTGAGTCCAGTTGGCTGCTGGACTCACTGGCATGAATAAAGCAGGTCGCGATTGTTCGGTTGGTTTCCAGACTTTATGTTTCAGAGTCTGTCGCTGCGGGTTCTTGTCAGAGAAGCAGCGTCGCCACCTCCATCTCGCCCTCCAAGCACAAAATAAGCTCTTTCATATGGAAATGTACTAATTGATTTCCTAAAATCCACATTAAAGCCATGTATAATTGTGCTTGCTGTTTTGGAGCAATTAAAGCAGAATTTTCCCAACAGTTAATGACTATTATGGGATTTGCGTAATTGAGGCCTTGGTTGAATAAGCTTTGTTTTTTTTTGTTTTTTTCAGTGTCTTTTTCTCTCGCTCTTTTTCTTTGAGGCTGATTTTACTTCTCGGGAAAAGCGAGCAGAAATCCATTGCAGTGTCTTACAACACATAAACCACAGCTGAGGGAATTGCTTTGCCCTTGACCTTTCACACACAAAGACTTCACATGACCCTCGTGATGCAAACAGTTTCCTCTGGGTCTCCCCTGCAGAAATTCAAGCATCTCTGAGCCAAAAACCCCAAACTCTGCTGAATAACACATTTCTCATGGCAACTTTGACCTGCTTTTTCCAGTTTATCAGTATTTTGGTTGCTACAATGGTGCAAAATGGCTAATAATGTTTCCCAAAAGCCTTAAAATGTCTCGGCTTATCTCAACCAAAAGTTCAAAATCCCCAAAATGTTCCATTTATTACAATAAAGGAGGAAGAAAAGGAGGAAACTTTAAACTAACAATTGATGAGCCTAAAGCAGCGGTGCCAAACATGAGGCTAGTGAGTCAAAACCGGCCTGAAAGAGGCTAATCTCAAGATTTCTTTTTAAACAAGTTTCTTAAGAGGAAGTCAAGTATTGATGGGTTTAATCTATTTAAATTTCTCTTCATTCTGGATGTTTTTGAAACATCAGGATATCATGTGTGCGTTATGGCACATCCTGTTAATGAGAACAGGACAGAAAAAATGTTAAGACTGATTTAATTGATTGTTGATAAATAACACAATTTTGCAGGAATTTGGAACAACCTATGAAGCACTTTAAAACAGTTAAGTATCATCCACATATTTGCAAAACAACTGCTGCATGAGTACTGGATTCACAACAGGCTAAAAACAATGGAGGACCTCAGATTGATCCCACAACTGGGAAGAGTTGGAGTTTTCCCAGTTTCCATGGAGACCAGGTTGAAGTTTTTTTTTTTTTAAAGGTTCTGTTCTTAGTGGCTCCGTACACTGTTGTCATGTAAACAAACCAAAATGCAATGAAAGTTTTGTGTTTTCACTTGAAGACGCCCTCCCTGCTCCCCCCCAACATCTGGGCACAGATCAGTCTGAAAGCTGTTTTAATGAGAGTGACAATTGAAAAAATACAACCCATATAACAGAAATAAAAGTTGTTGCTTGAAGCTCAGGTTACTTCTTTGGCCGTTTACTAGGCATCGGCTCTAACATGCTGTGATGTACTTGATCATTTTAAATCCAGATTTGGCATCATGTTTCTATTGAGGGAATACGTTGCTGTCCCATCAGATGCCTGTCCTAAATACAGGCTGGTTGAAGCGAATGAAAGCTATTAGCTGAGAAAATACTCAATACACGTTGAGGCTTCGAGAGATTATTGTGTTAGTAAAGTGATCTATACATATAAATAACAGCTTTAATTTTATAACATTTTAATTTATATAGTAAATGTGTTTATTGACAGCTGCCAGGATTTTATTAATTGATTGAATATTTTCACGAACGTGGACAAGCAGAGAAGAAAAGGAGGCGAGTCGTTTTCATCCACCAAGTGAGACTGCAGTGATGTTCTTCTCAGATAACACACACACACACACACACACACACACACACACACACACACACACACACACACACACACACACACACACACACACAAATGCGCTTCTCCTCAAATGATCCCTCCATCTCCACCTTATAGGCTGTCATCCTCTGCCAGCTGTGTGTGTGTGTGTGTGTGTGTGTGTGTGTGTGTGTGTGTGTGTGTGTGTGTGTGTGTGTGTGTGTGTGTGTGTGTGTGTGTGTGTGTGTGCGCGCGCGCGCGTGTGTGTGTGTGTGTGTGTGTGTGTGTGTGTGTGTGACCTCAGCCACCTTGCTGTCTCCCGCCAATTAAAATTCCAGTGGTAATTAAAGTGGATCAGAAACGAGGGAATGCTGCAGACGGGAGCGGGAGACTATGCATGGTAATTATGTGGGGAGAGAGAGCAAGAGAAAGAGAAAGAGAGAGAGAGAGAGAGAGAGAGAGAGAGAGAGAGAGAGAGAGAGAGAGAGAGGTAGGAGAGAGGGTGGGCCTGCACATCACATTTTCTGTTCTTCCCAAATTGCGCTCCAGCCCGATCTGAGGCATTCTAAATGATTTTTCACCGAGTTGAATCGATCAGCGTGAAGATCTGGACGCCAGTGACTCTCACACATCAGGACTGCATCAGCATCAACCGTGGACACATTTAGTTTTTCTGGTGTGGTCGTCTTCACATCATATGGAGATTGTTATCCATTAGTGGACACCTCAGGTTCTTTAGCTTCTCTTTGACAACAATTAAAGTCTGTGTCTGTTGCGTCGAGAAAACCGACGTTTTGCCAATGTTCATTATTATCTCTTTGACGACTGTCATTGTTTATCTCTTTGATGTACATTTTTGTCTGTTTCAAGTCATCCTGAAACAACAGTAACTATTTATTTTTGAAAATAATTTGTTGAGTGACTCTGTTCCCGAGACATGCATTTCCTGGATTCGGTGACTCACCTTAATGCAGTGGTGTCAAACAAAAGGCCCTGGAGCCAAACGGGCCCACAATCCAGCCAAACCACCAAGGAAATTGTAAACATTTCAAAGAAAACATCGATTTTGTTTTTAGTTTTTACAAATTTCTTGAGAGCAGTGGACCCAACATAACATTGTCTTTCTGCTTGGTGACACTAAATGTCCCTCAGTGTCTTATGAAGGCATTAAGATGTTCACAATTACCTTCATTAACGGTCAATCCATCTCAAGGTCTGGATCCGTTATTGATGAACATCTGAGGAGCCTTACTGTCCCTGGAAGGACAACTGGAGACCATGTATTGACTATTGTCCCTGCTTGAATAACTCCACTCCACTGACCTTAGATGGCAGCTCAGACTGTAATATTGTATCTGGACGGACATCTAAAGTCCAGTATTATCTCTTCAAGGACAATTTGAGTCCTCTGATTACTTTTCAATTCCTATAATGGTACTTAAACTTCACTAATGGATACAACAATCCATTACTTAGACACATGAAGCCTTTTATTGTCACTTGCTGGACACAGAGACCATGAAGTTCATTATTATCTTCAAAATGAGGCCTGGAGACCACTCCTGTCTCTATAAAGACACCCAGGTTGATTTTGTGTGTGTGTGTGTGTGTGTGTGTGTGTGTGTGTGTGTGTGTGTGTGTGTGTGTGTGTGTGTGTGTGTGTGTGTGTGTGTGTGTGTGTGTGTGTGTGTGTGTGTGTGTGTGTGTGTGTGTGTGTGCGTGTGTGTGTAGCGACACTTGCTGTTTCCCTGCACAGACTGACTGCATTATTGTCTCCATAGAGGCAGTGGAGATGGTAACGTTTGCCTGTATGGACATCTAAAGTGCATTTTAGTGTTCAGACAAACACTTGAAGTCCACTGTAGTCTCTATAAGGACCACCAGAGTCAGTCTTCAATATATAAAGGAACCTTAACACACATTAAGTCCAATACCGTCTCTTTAAGGCCTCGTTGACCCGTCAACATTCCATGTAAAAAAACATTGTTTTTGTCTTTTGGTTCGAGATAAGTTTATGACAACAGCAGAAAAAGATGTAATTAGCATGTCAGGCCACGACTTGGTGTTTGTTTTTTGAAACTACAAACACATTCTACAACAAAAGGCTGTAAACATTATGAATTATGAGTACACGGACATTCTTATGGACATACGCAAGGGCAACTGGTCATTAGGGGCAGGTGGGCTGAGCATCGCTTGGTGTCACTAGAAAGGACAGCATGCAAAGTATGCTATTAATTCTTTAAGATTATCTACAATATTTTCTTGTTTGTGAATAAAACTTCCTCCTATACAGCACATAACTACTGTGTGAGGATTCTACTCCCTGGTTCTTGGTCTCCTCTTGCTGCTTCAGGCTGTTTCCTCCTGATCCACACCGATGGTGTGTTAGTGTAGCTCGCCCCTCTCTCACCATGCAGTGTGTATTGCATGAGTGTAGCTCGCCCCTCTCTCACCATGCAGTGTGTATTGCATTACTGTAGCTCGCCTCTCTCACCATGCAGTGTGTATTACATTAGTGTAGCTCGCCCCTCTCTCACCATGCAGTGTATATTGCATTAGTGTAGCTCGCCCCTCTCTCACCATGCAGTGTGTATTGCATGAGTGTAGCTCGCCCCTCTCTCACCATGCAGTGTGTATTGCATTAGTGTAGCTCGCTCCTCCCTCACCAGGCAGTGTGTATTGCATTAGTGTAGCTCGCCCCTCCCTCACCATGCAATGTGTATTGCATTAGTGTAGCTCGCCCCTCTCTCACCATGCAGTGTGTATTGCATTAGTGTAGCTCGCCCCTCTCTCACCATGCAGTGTGTATTGCATTAGTGTAGCTCGCCCCTCTCTCACCATGCAGTGTGCATTGCATTAGTGTAACTCGCCCCTCTCTCACCATGCAGTGTGTATTGCATTAGTGTAGCTCGCCCCTCTCTCACCATGCAGTGTGTATTGCATTAGTGTAGCTCGCCCCTCTCTCACCATGTAGTGTGTATTACATTAGTGTAGCTCGCCCCTCTCTCACCATGCAGTGTGTATTGCATTAGTGTAGCTCGCCCCTCTCTCACCATGTAGTGTGTATTGCATTAGTGTAGCTCACCCCTCTCTCACCATGCAGTGTGTATTGCATTAGTGTAGTCCGCCCCTCTCTCACCATGCAGTGTGTATTGCATTAGTGTAGCTCGCCCCTCTCTCACCATGCAGTGTGCATTGCATTAGTGTAGCCCGCCCCTCTCTCACCATGCAGTGTGTATTGCATTAGTGTAGCTCGCCCCTCTCTCACCATGCAGTGTGTATTACATTAGTGTAGCTCGCCCCTCTCTCGCCATGCAGTGTGCATTGCATTAGTGTAGCTCGCCCCTCTCTCACCATGCAGTGTGCATTGCATTAGTGTAGCTCGCCCCTCTCTCACCATGCAGTGTGTATTGCATTAGTGTAGCTCGCCCCTCTCTCACCATGCAGTGTGTATTGCATTAGTGTAGCTCGCCCCTCTCTCACCATGCAGTGTGTATTGCATTAGTGTAGCTCGCCCCTCTCTCACCATGCAGTGTGCATTGCATTAGTGTAGCTTGCTCCTCTCTCACCATACACTGTGTATTGCATTAGTGTAGCTCGCCCCTCTCTCACCATGCAGTGTGCATTGCATTAGTGTAGCTTGCTCCTCTCTCACCATACACTGTGTATTGCATTAGTGTAGCTCGCCCCTCTCTCACCATACACTGTGTATTGCATTAGTGTAGCTCGCCCCTCTCTCACCATACACTGTGTATAGCATTAGTGTAGCTCGCCCCTCTCTCACCATGCAGTGTGTATTGCATGCAGTAAAGTGTTTATGCTCAGGCTGTGGCTCTGTTCATTCAGATCAGGTGATTTTGATGCTGAGTGGGGCTATTTTGAGGGGATTATTTACTGGAGTACGAGTTGGAACCACTTACTTTAGAGGATTAACTGGAGGTAACTGGTGGCACACTGAGTGATTTCCATGGAGATGGAGCTCGACCATTTTCGAAAAGCTCCACCTCGGAAGCCACTTTCAAAAAGTTGTGTTTTCAGTGGCTCCAGGCACAGTTGCCATCTAAATGGATGCCCAAAACACAACGTTTTCAGTTTTAACTTGAAACCGTTGGTGTGTAAGCAGGGCCGTGGACAGCAGGGTCAACTTATTTTATACGACTGGAACCAAGTCATCATATCCAAAAGGAATCCTTTTTTATGCTAAAATTGTATTTTTATACAACATATGCTATGAAGGCGAAGCATTGCTACAAACCACCTCTGCACAACCTCTGTGTCGACGCTGTGTACTGCGCTGTGTACTACGCGCACTATAAACTATGTGCACTATGAACTACACGCACTGCGTGCACTACGTACGTAAAACCCTCCACAAAATATCCTAACTTCATTATAATCGGGGTTGTTTCACCATCTCTTCCTGCAGCAGTAATGTGATGCATCTGGTTGGCTTTCATGTGAGCTTGACCAGAAGCCCTCTCCTGTCAGCCAATCAGAAGCAGATATTTTCCAGGACCTGAAAATGTTTTTATTATTAACCAACGAGCCAAAATTTAAACATTTTACACTTTCATTAAAGGTTTCTGAAATTATTTATCTGGATGAATTTGTAGTTTGCTCTCGTCACATTATTAAAAGAAAAGGGAAAGAAAAAGTGAGGACTTTCTGGCTCTGGTGTGATAATTACACCCGAGCATGTGTGGTTAGGTGGAATCATTAGGAGAGAGACTGGGTGGTGGCAGTGAAACGAGGAGAGCCGGCGGGGGGGGGGGGGGGGGGGCAATGTTCACATCCTATACTCGCGGTTGCCATGGGAGACAGGCTGCATCCCTCCTGGTCCTCATACTGCAGCATCCGTACGGTGCTGTCGCCATGGTGACATCCTCCAGAGAGAAGAGAGAGAGAGAGAGAGAGAGAGAGAGAGAGAGACAGAGCGAGAGAGCGGGACAAAGAGACAGAGGAGGAGAGAGAGTGAGAGAGGAGACAGACAGAGAGAGAGAGAGAGAGAGAGAGAGAGACAAAGAAAGGTAGAGAAGGAGGGGGAACATGAATGGTTTGGGGGTGGGGGGGTGGGGGGTGTTCTCCTCATCAGACTCATTCAGCGCCCCTTCCTGGCCTAGAGGAGGTATTGATCCCGGCAGGAGGCTGAGGAGCGGAGCGGCGGCCGGCTCCTCAGAACCGAGGGTCGGAATTTAGAGACTGAATATTAGATGAAAAGAGAAAAACCTGGCAGTGCTCAATACCTCTCCTGGTTCTAACCCCCCCAGCCCCCCCCCCCCCAAAAAAAAATAAGACCTTGCAGAGTCCAAATTACCCACGTGGCATTCAGACTGTATGTGAACCACGTACCAGTGCAACAGTACACAGTGTACTCGGTGTGAAGTGTGCACACACTCCTCTCCTGTTCGGTGGCATACAGAGTCGTCACCTATAATACATCTCCTGCCCTCGGTGATCAATACGCCGGGATATTTTTAAACTGCACTTGAGCAGGAACAACAGTATGAGTATCTCATCGTCTTTAAAGACTTCATGTCCAGTTGGAGGAAAAGAGGATCGTGCAAATCATTCCTGACAGTCAGCAGCCAGCTTTCCTGTCACCTGAAGCTGATTGTGAATAGGAGAGAACATGCAAGCTTCACACAGAGGAAGCTCCTGGCCTGGACTGCAGTCCAGATTGCACTGCTTCACTCAATCATACCGTTTGCCCAATGCTTTCAAACACAAAAAACTTTCATTGCATATTGGGTGTCTGTTTACACAACAATGGTGCTCGGTCCCACCAGGGTTGGGTAGTCGCGGATTACTTTAACGGCATTATGCAATTAGGATGCCAACATTTTTTTACTGTAATCTGTTACAGGTATAGTCGGAAAAAAAAACTGTGATTACTGAGCGGGATTACAATAGAAAATCAGATGGAATTAACTCGAAATGCAGCGGTCACATGATCCGTCCACTGGCATTGCGACACTTCCTGATGCTTTCAGGCTGGCCAGCACTGACGTGTTGCCATGGATACGGCAGCTCATCACTATGTTTTAAAGACTGAGAAGTCTCTTAACATCTCTGTACAATGCTAATGATGCTTCCCAGCAGTGAAAGTGATGTGAACATCCAGGAAGTCGACGTCTCACCTGAAGAAACACCTGGTAGGATAAAACCTGCTCACTTTACTGAAACACACCTGGACTCTGTCAACTAGTTTTACTAGCTCATAACCTGTCAGTCACCTGCCAATACCAGTACTGGTGCTGATGGTAGGAAGACATTCTCAATATGTTTAGAGGATCTCATGTTTTAGGGATTAATTGGGGCGACACGTGCCATAACTTTTTTTTTTCTCTCTCACAACAGCAGTGTTTCAGAAAAAATTACTTTTTCTTCTGTCATTAGGCAACAGAGTCATTCCGATTTCGAAAAGTTACATTTTCAGAGGCTCTGATCATTGTTGTCATGTAAACACCTAAAATGCAATGCTTTCTGCTTTCACTTGAAAATGTTGTTGTGTAATCAGGGCCTAAAGGCCGATTCATCCTCCATAAGAACAAGAAGAAAGTTGGGCAGTGCTGCACAAAATGACACCATTTCCTTCGTCCAGCTCCTTCTAGCCCAAGAAATTAGGTTAAGCTGTTCCAACCACTCCAAATGTTCCAGCTCGCTATTCACTATCAGTCATATTTAGCTTGTAACTTCACTACTGTGTGAGCGCCGCAGCTCGTTAAAATGTCGGAGAGCAGAGTTACGTGATGCACCTGAACGCATCAGTCAGCTCTTGCAGTTCAACCCAGACCAACATGGCGGCTCAGACATGAACTCTCTTTTATTAGTGAAACAGTTCAGAGAAATGTGCTTCTGAAAGCACAAAATAAACTGTGCAGTTGAAAAGATAAAACGCAGCTTCACAGACGTGTGGCTGCTGCGAGGGGGCGTGGCCTGATGTGAAGGGGCGTGGCCTGCGAGTTCGATAGCTTCTCCTCAGAGTATGAACAGTCCTGCCAAAAAAGCTTTTTTTTCAGCAGCTGGCTGACGTCACTGCTGAATTTTCTTCTTGTTCTTACGGCTTTAAAAAGGGAGTCTGCAGGGGCCTTTAGTCTACGATTTCTAAACAGGTGTTTTTAAAAAAACATTAATGTTATGAGGTTGATTCATCAGCTCTAATGTGTTCATCTCTCACACCTGACGCGCTGCACAGCTAATGTGGCTAACTTCAATAGTGTGCACACGCCGGAGCGAGTTTGTAATCTTTGCAAACCGCGCTAATGACAAGCCTCATTTGCAGCCAATTAAACAAGAGGAGCTTTTTCCTACAGGCCAGCGGAAATCGGTCATTCAGATCCGCTAACTTATGCTTGAAGATGTCTGAGAAAACTTTCCAATCTGTGAAGCGTTATTATCATTTGGTGGAAAGGCAGGCAAATAAATAACAGGAAGAAGTCAGACAGGAAACATATGTGGAGTGTGTCGTCCCCCTCCCCCGCACACCGAGGCTTTGTAAAATGAGGAGTTTGTGTACTGTAAACTCTTATGATCAGCTGATGATTAACTGATTAAATAATTCCGCTGTCATTTCCCCAGAGAGGAACCATCAGAGGACTGACTCTTCTCACTCCGGCTCCGTCTGACTCCACGTGAGTCTGTCTCCGTATTCCTGTCACTTCCCTCCCTTCACCAATTTGTCAGGGAGACGGTTTATCAGAGATCCTGAAAGCATCGGAGGAGTCTTTGTGGTGACAATGTCACTTTTGTTTCCAGCGTCAACAATGAACTTTAGACTTCGACTTTCATGCAAACACAAACAGAAAGTGCCTGATGTTCTCAGAAAACAAATAGGAATTTGCATTTTTACTTAAGCGACAACTGCGTTGTTGTAGTTGGATCATTCTGAGCTGGAACACATAGTTTGGGATGACAGTTAACATGCAGTTCAAACATTGAAAAAGTGAACATTTAAGGAGTCAGGTGGCTTTTATTGAGCTAAATAGTCAATCACGTAACTATATAGAGTGGATCTGCGGTTTGCAGTAGGATATTGATACTGAGCGATCGGGCCCGGTCAAACATTTCTGAGGTTTCAGGACTTGATCCTGTTTGTGGTGATCCAGAATTCTCCAGACGGATTTATAACTCAATGACCAACGCACAAAGGCACAGGAAGCTAACAGCCAAATGGCGCCAGTGGTGAAGCTAACAAGCTAACAGCCGATTGGCGCCGGTGGTAAAGCTAACAGCTGAATGGCGCCGGTGATGAAGCTAACAGCTGATTGACGCCGATGGATAAACTAAGAAACGAAAAGCCGATTGACTCCGGTCCCTAAGCTAACAAGCTAACAGCTGATTGACGCTGGTGGGTAAGCTAAGAAGCTAACAGCTGACTAGTCCCGATGGTTAAGCTAACAGCCAATGGTGAACTCGCGGCCAGGTTTTGAACAATTCATTCATACTCAGAGCATCACCAGTGGGTGGAAATTCGGTGGAAAAGAGATTGAAACGACGTGCATCCCGGACAGAACAGGACAGGTACTACCACAAATACCAGCTGACATGAGAGAAATCACATTACGCCCCTGAATCAAATCTGCAACAGGACTGTCTGCTCTCTTTGCAACAACCTGGTCCAGGACCGGGAGATGGCAGGACTACTCATCCTTTGTCGTCCTACAGAATCTGCCCTTGCTTTACGTTTATCGAATGATGATAATCGATTAGCCTCATATGCAGGTGTTTGGAACAGATGCTCTATAATCTTCAAAAGTATTTGTCATCAGGATCAGTGCTCCAGTGGTTATTGTTGAAACGCTCCAAAGCAGAATAAAAACACAATTACTTCCATAGTTGTTGTGTTTTCAGAGGTTACATGGGTGGGCCATGAAGTTTGGAAAGTTTAGATGTAACCCCAGGGTGCAGTGGTTAGCACTGCTGGCTCACAGTTGAACTATCTGGTGTTCAATCCCAGGCCAGAGACTCTTCTTTAATGAGTTTCCATGTTTCATGTTTTGGTTTCCTCCCACAATCCACAGACAAAGAGAGCCACCAGGAGGTTTGAAGCACAACCATTGTTGATGTCAGGCCACAGGACCAACCACTGCACCACCATAACGAGATTAACCATTACAGATAACAAACATGTAAATATTTTGCTCCACAAGTCGAGGTACCACTGAGGCTGGAGACAAACTATAGAAATACTAAGCTATCTTTTCAGGCCAAACATCACCATTTCTTGCTTTTCTTCTCTTTGAAAGCAGCATGTAGAAGAAGGCGTGGTTGTTCGTCCATTAGAGCAGAGATATTTCTTTTTTGCTTGCCGTTTGACTCTGTGCCCCCCGACGCCGAGCTCGCAGAGCGTCTGCGCCCCTCGCTGCACCATCAGTCTGCCCTGCCAGCCATTCGCCATCTTGCCCTCCTCATTATCTCTCTGCTACCTTCAGGCATCAAAAAACCCTCCATCCTCTGCGCAGCAGCCTCCCACACGCGCACGGCGCAGCTACCAAACAACCACAAAATATCTCTGCAAGTGCTTTGATTTCATAATCAAACGTGTTGAGATGTGAGTTTTCTGTTACTTCCATAATGGAAAATACTTCAGCCTCCTCTGCTCATATTCAGATTTCAGATTAGATTTTCTCTGAGTGAAAACCTCTGTGGTAAACTGCCACTTCACTTTGATATAGTTCATCAGTATTATTTCACTTGCAAAAACATTCAGTTCTTCCTATTTTTCACCTATTATGAGAACCCTGAAAAAAAAGTAGTTAGCATGTTGGCTGTTGTTTGTTTTTATAATGAAATGACACACACACACATGCAGCAGAGAACAACACGGTATAAACAACAACGTAAGTAGAATACATACATTTCAGTGGACAGACCACCAAGTTGGATTGTTTTTACTGTGATTGTCAAAATAAAACTACCAAGTCCAGAAGAATCTGGACTCGGAGTCATGGCATGACGGAGGAAACTTTGTTATTGTCTATCTACTGTGCATTGGCAGAACGACTGGCTGCTACTCACGTAGCAAACATGCACGTCTGGAAAGTTTTCCCCACTGGCACAGAGACGCCATCTAAGCCTTTTGAAATAGTTGCATTTTCACCCCAATTCCACGGAGAGGGAGTCTTTTCAAAAAGTTCCACCTCGGGAGTCTTTTCAGAGGTACTGTTGTCATGTAAACAGACCCTGAAACTACAACAAGAGTGGCTTCTGACATGTCAGCAAAGTGCCGAAGGAGATCGTCACGCATAAACGTATCAATGGCAGCATCACACGATAGACGTACAGCCATCCAAACAAATAAACACTGGACCAGAACGTCCTCACAACACCGACAGATGGAGTCAGTCTACGTTTATGGTGAGCGAGTGAAAGACGTGAAGCAGTCCATACCTGCGGTGCCTGGCGTACTTCCCGCTGACATGACCGCTGCCGTCACAGCCAGGGGTGGGACAGCTGAGGAGGGGACACACACACACACACACACACACACACACACACACACACACACACACACACACACACACACACACACACACACACACACACACACACACACACACACACACAGGTGTCAGATAGACAAAAGAGAATAAAAGCAGTGTAAAGCAGCTGAAGATGAAACACAAGGTTCCCCTCCATCGTTGTTTTCCTGTAGCGCAGCTTCACCTCGTCACAAAGCCAGGTTTGTTCATAATGACTTGTTTCTCCATGGGAATCCTGCAGCTGCTTTGATTCCACACAGAACGTCTGAACCTTGTTGGATTACACGTTTATCAGCTGTGATCGGCTGCAGACCCGTATGGATGAGCTCCACTTTCTTATTTGGTTTCGGCGACACAAAAGGCTCCAGCAACAAAAAGACGAGGTCGTCTGGTGAGACGGTTTGAAGTGGATCAGCGAGAGACCGACATGACGACCACTCCTCTCAAGAAATGATCCAAACAGTGTTCTTCATCTGCAGTGTTAGCAATGTAGGAGTACAGATCTACTGCTGCTCAGATGTCTCTGTTATGTTGTGGATTTTGTATTTATGGTGCAGCTTTTCTATTTGTTTTGCAGATTTGTATTTTGTCATGCAACTTTTCATTTTGCAAGTATTGTATCTCTGATGATATTTGCATTCCTGTTCTATGTAACTTTTTGGACCATCTTGTGGCTTTTGCATGTGTTGTAGCTTTCTCATTCATGTTTTCATTTGTGTATGTGTTGCAGATTTTGTTCCTTTTGTTTATTAGTATTCTCTTTTCTTCTATTCAGACAAGTACGCTTTTTTTCAACATACCTTTTTGACATGTTTCAACATTGTTCTCCAGTCTTTTGTTGGATAAAGACAGTTCTATAAAAGGAGTAAAGGCATAATGAATGTGCTTGAACTATGGAACTGTGGCTTTTGTACATATGTTGCATTAATGTTGTATTAATGTTGGATCTTTTGCATTCATGTTGCAGCTTTTGTATTTGTCTTGCAGGTTGATAATTTGGTTGCAGCTTTTGCATTAGCACAGTAGCATTCACATTCATGTTTTAATTTGTGTACTTGTGTTGCAACTTTTGCATTGGATTTTGTAATAACATTGCATCTTTTGCATTTATTTTCAAACTTGTGCATCTGTGTTGCAGCTTTTGCAACCGTGCAATTGCACTGTGGTGACAGAGTTTGAGAATGAAAAACACCCCGGTCATATTTGATGATCAACATAAAAGTAACTTCCCTCTAAATATGTCTGACAGTGTTGGAAACGTTGGCGTATTACCAGTTTGAAATGACAAATCCGAGCCTCAATCGTTCGACCCTTTTCATTTTACATCAGTCAGTTGGCATCCGTCATGACGAGTGTGGATGTGGAAGAAGATCAAGCGAGTAAACAACTAATAAACTTCAGCTATGAGTCCAATCTGGCTGCGGTTTCTCTCAGTCACCAGCAGCTTGAGCCGTTTCCTACCAGATGTTTTGTTTTGGTTTCTCTGGAGCAGAGGATGGAGTCGTCAGCTTAGAGTCACGCCGCCCCGCAGCCTTTGGGAATGTTTCACCAGGAAGACACGCAGACTGCCAGCCAACACACATCGCCTGAGTTCAGGGCCTCCACACCCGCGACCTCTGACCTTTTGAGCCCACCTCTCCACCCACACAGCATTACCTGATTCGCACACAGGCTGTAACTGGAGGCTGCAAACTGGAGCAGCACCAACATGAAGAGGTGAAAATCACGAGCGCAGGGAAGCAGAGGAGGAGGAGGAGGAGGTAGAGAAGGGGGGAGAAAGATACTTGGAAAATAGAACTATAGAAATAGAGGTGCACAATCAGAAGGCTCTAGAAAAGAGTACCAGAGAGCCCAAAGACAAAGGCTCCATTTACATGGCAATGTTTTCAAGTGAAAACGCGAACCTCTCAGTTTTGGGTGTTTCTTTACACGACAACAGTGCTTTGAGTCACTGAAAACGCCACTTTTTGAAAACACAGACTCTGTCTCCATGGAAACGAGGTAAAACACAACTCTCTCGAAACGTTTGGACTCACTGGAAACATGCTTGGAAACACTGCTACTGGTCATGCCTACCACAGCTGTAGTGACTAGTTGTTCTGCACATGTTCAGAAGAGACAATCAGAACAATGTTTCCTCCATCATGTCATAACTCCCAGTCCAGATTCTCCAAGATATGGTACTTTTATTTTGACAGTCATCATAATAACAATCCAACGCCGTGGTTTGTCCACCAGAACGCCTGTGTTCTCACAGCGTTAGTGTTTATAGCAGATTGTGTTCTTCGTGTATGTGTGTGGTTTGATTACAAAAACTAACAACACATCAACACGTGTACCAATATGCTAACTGCATCGTGTTCAGTTATTCTGCTGTTTCCATGGAAACGAACATCATTTTCAAAAAGTTGCCATGTTAACGTAAAACCTTTCTGAAATAAAAATGCGAAAACAATGTGTTTTCACTTGAAGTGTAATTGTGTAAATGATTACACTTACAATGATTACACAAAATGATTACAAAATGAAGAAGAAGAAGAAGAAGAAGAAGAAGAAGAAGAAGAAGAAGAAGAAGAAGAAGAAGAAAAGAAAGAAGAGTGTGTCTGCTCAAGGTGATGCGGCTCATCAATCAGTGTGAGAGCAGAAAGTGATTGTGTTATTGATCCCCCATCACAACTGTGTGTGTGTGTGTGTGTGTGTGTGTGTGTGTGTGTGGGTGTGTGTGTGTGTGTGTGTGTGTGTGTGTGTGTGTGTGTGTGTGTGTGTGTGTGTGTGTGTGTGTGTGTGCGTGCGTGCCTGCATGTGTGTGTGTGTGTGAGCTCCCTCCAGTGTCAAATAAGCACATCGACCTTCACCTCACTCTAACACAAAGTCCCGGGTGACTTAAAAACAGGCTTATTCTGAAACTTAGGTTTGTTGCTGTAGCAACCGATTTATTAATTATTTTGGTGACTCTGGTTTTATTTCCTTGATCTTTGGGCAAACATCTGTATTAGTCACTGACATAACGACTCCAATATGTCCCAAATGAGGAACAACAATCAAGGTTGGTGTTGATTTGAGAACAAATGTAGCTTGGTCAGCGTAAGGGGATGGGACGACTCAGCATTTTTTTTCTTAAAAATTCTTGAGAAAATAATAAACAGAAGGGAAAACAAACCATATGCACATAGTTTTAGGAACTACTTGTAACATGAATGTATTTACGACAAATGGAAGTAAAAAGCAGCCAAGCGAAGGTTTCTGTAGCAGCGAGTACAGTGGCATCTTATGAATCATGCATCTTTGCTATTAGATAATAACAATAAGTTCATTTTTCATACGAGCATGTTTTCACTGAGATTAACAGAATCATACTGGATTTGGATGAATCATGCTCATGAGATAAACACAGGCAGTGTGACTACCCCACATTCACACCATTTAACATGACAATCAATAATCTGCTGTTGGCCAATCAGCAGGAAAACACACCTGAAATGTTGCTTTGCTGTGATTGGTTCAATACAGCTTCATCCAACAAGGACAGAAGATGGATGGACAAAGGAAGAAACTTCATACGGGTGAATTTATACAATAAACTCTCCCCTTCTGACTTTGTTCTGATGCAACTATTTATTTTGCACATCTTTGGACAGGCACAGGGAGAACATGCAAACTGAACATGTTTACAAGACAACATTTGCCAACATGCCTCATTTTTGTGTTTTTGTTTCAGAAAGGTTTTGTGTTTCCGCAGCAACATTTTGAAAATGATATCTGTTTACCTGGAAACGCAGAAACATTAAAAACGAAGTTATTTTCACAAAAACAATGTCAGTACACAGACATTCTTGTGGTCAGATGAACAAGTTGGACTGTTATTACAGTGACTATCAAAATAAAACTACCAAGTTGGATTGTTATTACAGTGACTATCAAAACAAAACTACCAAGTTGGATTGTTATTACAGTGACTATCAAAATAAAACTACCAAGTTGGATTGTTATTACAGTGACTATCAAAACAAAACTACCAAGTTGGATTGTTATTACAGTGACTATCAAAACAAAACTACCAAGTTGGATTGTTATTACAGTGACTATCAAAACAAAACTACCAAGCTAGGTTGTTATTACAGTGACTATCAAAACAAAACTACCAAGTTGGATTGTTATTACAGTGACTATCAAAACAAAACTACCAAGTTGGATTGTTATTACAGTGACTATCAAAACAAAACTACCAAGTTGGATTGTTATTACAGTGACTATCAAAATAAAACTACCAAGCTAGGTTGTTATTACAGTGACTATCAAAACAAAACTACCAAGCTAGGTTGTTATTACAGTGACTATCAAAATAAAACTACCAAGTTGGATTGTTATTACAGTGACTATCAAAACAAAACTACCAAGTTGGATTGTTGTTACAGTGACTATCAAAACAAAACTACCAAGTTGGATTGTTATTACAGTGACTATCAAAACAAAACTACCAAGTTGGATTGTTATTACAGTGACTATCAAAATAAAACTACCAAGTTGGATTGTTATTACAGTGACTATCAAAATAAAACTACCAAGTTGGATTGTTATTACAGTGACTATCAAAACAAAACTACCAAGTTGGATTGTTATTACAGTGACTATCAAAATAAAACTACCAAGCTAGGTTGTTATTACAGTGACAGTGACAGTTCCTATTAAAGTTCCACCTTGGGAGCCGTTTTCAAAAGATTCTCTGTGTCTCAGAGTCAACAAACACCCAAAACACCACCAAAATGTTCTGATTTCACTTGAGAACATTGTGTTTACAGGTGGACTGTTTGTTTTTGTTGCGGGGTGACAGCTAACGTTAACTGCCACTTTTCTAAATCCATCAACTTTTAACTGAGATCAGTTGCATCGATGCAACAAACACAACCAATAGATGATAAATAAACACATCTGCATGCAAAACCATCAGCATGTTGGCAATTCACACAACAACGCTTTTTACTGTTGACACGTTCATACTTTGAGACTGAAAAATGATATAAATACAAACAAAAACTGCACCAAGATTTACCAGAAAACACAAACTTTACTGTTTATATCTTGTTCACAGAGAAAAGGTTTTGATGACTTGTGTTTTCAGCTGGAATCAATTTAAGAGACAAACGGAGCAAAAAAGAACATTAATCAGATTTTTGGTCATTTCTTAAGCATTAACAAGGGTGTTTTTTTTTCAGTTTGATGTTTCCTGCATACAAGTCAGATTCCAGGCCGGCAGAGGAATCAAGGTTAAAAGGTCAGCGGAGGCGTGGTCCGGGAGGGGGCGGGGTGGGGGGGGGGGGGTCATGAAAACCTTCCCACCAGCTGAACTCATTAGTTAAAGTTAAGATTTCATGGCTGCAGCGCCATTCAAACTGTCACCTTGATTCTTGCTGAGCCCACAGATGTGATGTGTTTATTTGCCAATTCAAATGAATTTTAATTTCACCGTTTTCCCCAAGAAAAAAAAAATAGTCTGCCGTCACGTTATGGTGACAAATCTATCTGTGAGGCAATTATCCCCACAGATTAGTCAAGATTAGGAGATTTAATTGATAGGCTGTCTTAGAGAGTTGTTGGTGTTTTGTGCGGGGATCACTTGGACGACGACTCGGCCGTCGCCTCCCCGTCAGGCTTCAGTTGTGGGTTTCGTGGTGAGTTTTCGTCTCTGCTTGGCTCCCAGGGTTGTTGGGGCGGTGCAGAGGGACGGGGGGGGGGGGGGGGGGGGGGGGGGGTTCCAGCACAGCACTGACCTGCAGCCATCAGCAGCTGCACACTCCAATACCTGTCAGTTTACTTAAGAAGATGACGTGAAGCGGAAACGTCACAGAGGTAGCAGAGACATTCTGCTGCTGGGGAAAATAAACTAAAATTCAATTGGTTGTTTAATGAGAGAGCGCCGTTATGACGCAAAACCTTCAGATTAAAACTGTTGCCCTTCATGATCCGAAGCAAAGTTTTATCAAAGATCGGATCTTGTGGAGGATTAAAACTCAAATCGTTTACACAACCGCGATTTCGGGTGAAAACGGAAAACTTTGGTTTTCTTGGGTGACAATGGCGCAAAGAGCAACTTTTTGGAAACGGCTCCAAAGATAGAACTTTTTGAAAATGAATATGTCTCAATGGAGACGTGGGCTAAAATAAACATTTATTATTAGAATATAATTGGAGTTTATCTCTGTGGAAACAATGCAACTTTTAAAAAAGGCTCAAACTCCATGGAAACAGGAAAAAAGCCCTGACTCTGTCTCCATGGAAACGGGGGGCATGGGAATTTCTAACAAGTCCTTCTCCGTGGAAAAGGGAGAAAACACAACTTTCCAAAAACGCTCCAGCTCTCTCTCTCTGTGGAAACAAGGGAAGAGCAACTTTTTGAAAATGCTTTGAGTCAATTTCCATGAAAATGGAAAAACAACTTTTGAAAGTTTAAATATCTCACTAAAATCCAACCATCTCTCTCTCTCTCTCTCCCTCTCTCTCTCTCTCTCCCTCTCTCTCTCTCCCTCTCTCTCTCTCTCCCTCTCTCTCTCTCTCCCTCTCCTCTCTCTCTCTCTCTCTCTCTCTCTCTCCCTCTCCTCTGCTTACATGAGAATCTTCTGGAAACCCAATCAGTGCTGTATTTTAATGTAATTCAACCAAACATGTATGAGCATAGAAAACAAGCAGGGTTGTCAAACATGATAGAGTGGCGCCACAGTCCGGCCCTACATTTGTAATTAATTTTATATATTATATATTTCTCAGAAAAAGAAAAACTATAATTATTAGCAATTTTCTTCTTCACGATTGTTTTATTATTACCAATAAAAATATGTATGTATGTATGTATGTATGTATGTTGTATTTAAATAATAATTATTTTTATTTAATTAATGTATTTATTTACATACTTACTTTTCCACTCATTTATTATATATTTATTATATATTTAATTGATTGTGTATTTACTAAATTGAATCTGATGTGGAGGTCTGTGTCTCTGTACTGGATTCTGTTGAATTGCTGGTAGAATTATGTTAATTAATGCCGTCCAGCCTGTGTGAGATTCATCTGTTTTTGTTACTGTTTTGATGCCTTTTGTTATTGTTTTTTAATCTGATAGATGGTGTCGTTGTGTTTTTTGGCTTTGGATTTTTAAAATTAATTTCTTTGTTCATTTCAGGTCGATTGGTTGACTTTGCAGCTGTTTTTCACAACATGTATTGGCTTTTTCAAGATGACATCTTTATTGTCCTTTTACTTTAGAATGTCTATTAAAGCAGCAGCATTTAAAATAAGGGCATCCATTATTAATATTTATAGTAAAAACCCACATGGAAAGAACCTATATGAGGATATATGCACATATATGAAACCAATATGCAGCATATATGCACATATATGTACATACAAGTGCATATATGTACATAAATTTACATATATGTGCATTTATGTACATACAATATAGGAAAATGGCCAATTTTATATATGTCACATATATTCAAACCTATATTAAAACATATATGTTTATATAGGTTCTTTCCATGTGAGAATAGCTATTAAATGTTCAGTTTAAGCAGCAAACAAACTGACTGAGGCTTGAATGCAACAGTTTGGGATCAATGAAAGTATATCTGTGATCAGTCTGTGTGATATTTGAGGTGCCGCTGTTTAAAATGAAATCTTGTCAACAGCTGCCAACATGCAGGAACTCCACATGAGTGTTCCCACATGGAAAGAACCTATATAAACATATATGTTTTAATATAGGTTTTGATATAGGTTTTTAATATATGTGACATATATAAAATTGGCCGTTTTCCTATATTATATGTGTAGGTACATATATGCACGTATATATGTGTGCATATATGTACCTATATGTTCTTCTTGCATAATTGTTTTTTAGTTAGTTCTCAGTTATAGCCTTGATAATGTATGAGAGTTACCAAAGTGATATATATGTGTGTGTGTGTGTGTGTGTGTGTGTGTGTGTGTGTGTGTGTGTGTGTGTGTGTGTGTGTGTGTGTGTGTGTGTGTGTGTGTGTGTGTGTGTGTGTGTGTGTGTGTGTGTGTGTGTGTGTGTGTGTGTGTGTGGAAATAAAAAAGCAGTACAGGAGACCTATATGGCCTGTATATTCACATATATGCACCTAAATGTTGCCTATATGTGGCATATAAATGCAGGTATGCAGCATATATATTGTCATATATGTGCATATAAACTGCTTATATGTTTCATATATGCGCATATATCCTCATATAGGTTCTTTCCACGTGGGTTTTGCTCTGAGAAACCAGATATGAAGGTTCAGGAAGACACAGAGCTCGCTCAGTTTTTTTCATGAAAGATCACATGACAATAAGACAATAAGACAAACAGCTGAACTGGGTGGAGGGTGAAGGGCCTACCTGAATAACTCCTGTGTTACTGCTTCCACGGCGGCTGCAGACAGACACCACACAGAGATCACCGTTAAACTCAGGAAAGAAAGACAAACACTTTAAATGTATTTCTATGCTTAAAAAAATTAGAAGCTAAGCTAATCATCACTAGTCCACCAAATGAGGTCCATTATTCAGCTCCAGAGATATTCATAACCATAAATGTGCAGTTTCCAGTGTTATAATAACAATTTCTACATAGAAGAAGAAACATGGAAACTTGAATCAGATTTTGCTCTATTTTCTGTTACTTTTGGTTGGCTTTGTTTTTGCTCCTTTTATTTATTTTTCGTTTTTTTCTTTAAAAGGAAAAAAGGAAAAATATTTTTTTCCTTTTTTAGTTTGAAAAAGCAAAAACAACCACAATAATAAAACTTAACTCTCTTCTTCTCTTAATTTTTTTAAAGTGGAAAAATTAAGAAAAAAAGAAGAAACAATGGAAAGTAAATGTATCTCTCCAACATTTGAGAGGTTGGGTTTAAAAAGCAGACACTTCTCATACCTCGGACTCCTTTGGATCGTGTTCGATGGCGTTTTTCACCCACATTCGCCTCCATCTGCACAGAAATAAAAAAAAAAAAAGGTCATGACGACCCATCACATTGGGATTTTTAATAGCAGCATCGATAAAAATATTTATTCTGCAGCAGGTCAAAATTCCTCTTAAAATCCCCTCAAAAAAGAGTTCCTGCTAACTGCTGTGTTTTATGTCTGTTCTTCACATAGATAGCTTTAGCATTAGCAGTAACCAAAGCTGTGGAACTCTTTCATTTATTTTACCAGCAGTAAAAATGCCTTAAATATAATTCATATTTTTATAATGATTTTACCTTTAAATTAGCATATTCTTAAAAATGTTGTTTCCTGAAAGAACCCAAAATGTTTGAGGAAAATGACATTCAGCTGTTAAGATCTCGTGTCCTCATAGTGTGATAATGGCTGCTTTTCTCCTTTAACACTGTTGTAAACTCCCCAACACACAACAACACACACTTCCTTCTCAATAAAAGTTTTCGTATTCAGAATTCATTGATTTTGTCCCGTGAGGCTGATTTTCCTAAATAGACGTGTTAGGTGTCTGGAGATATTCTCAACTGGTCACGAGTGGCGTGTAAACGTGGCCAAAGAGAACGGAGGGCAGTCGTACTCTTTAAGAGACAAGTAGACGGAAGTTTGTTCTGCTGCGCAGTCCACGAAGTCTTGTGTGATTGGTCCGATTTTTCTTATTTACTTCCGCATTCCACCTGCTCGCCAACCAAAATGGCTGCCGTCTAAGTTAGAGGAGGAGGTGAGGTGATACAAAAACCTCTCCAGCACCAGTTTGAAGCCTATAAGGTCACCAATATGGCCGGGAAATATCTCAAAAATTACAAATGGAAGAGGGTGAAGTAAGTGAAAAACCCTCCGTGGCTGTGGTGAGGGGGCGTGGCCTAACAGGCAGCTTCTTGTCGGCGTATGAAATGTCCTGACTGAAAGACCATTTTTAAATTGAAAGCAAGCCTGGTTCATGAATAGGCCTTCAGGATACTGGCAGTACTGCAACGTTTCGTAAAATGAAGTGCTGAGCAAACATGAGCCATGACGGGAACTCGCAGTTCGCAATGAAAATAGCTTCAGCTTCATGGAGTTTGAGGATATTTAGAGGATTTGGAGAACTTCTCTGGTGTTTCTATTGATTTTGTTCTTCTTTAACAACATGGGATTGGAATGAGAGGGATGGCGGCAGACGACCTGGCTGGAGCTCGGTGTGACACCGCCTCGATCTGCTACTGCTCCTGAAGCTGAAGACTCTTTATTCCCCACAGATTCACAAACCGTCCTCCACTGTCATGATCTGCACAAAGCAAAACACAGAGACGTCTCCAAGTCATCCTGCAGTAGTTTCCTTCAGTAAACTCTACTACATGTACTCGCTTATCCCCCTTGTAGTTTCTCATTGCTTCTACCTGCAGCCTTAGACTCTGAACTGCTAGCTAGTTTCTATTCTCCTCTTATCAGTTTGTAGTGGAATATTAGATCTTCTTAGTTCTCTGCAGGCCTCCTATTGACAGTCCAAATTAGGGCTGGACGGCTCGCTGCCTAAAACCGCACTTGAGCAAAAACCCTCTGCGCGCAGACAGCTGCTGAACTTTATTGGCTATGTGAAGCATCCAATTATGATATTCTGATGACATTTGAAGACTTGGGAGACTCCTGCCAAATACCATGTACACATTTTACTGATATTTTGAAATGTTAGATTTAATTCATGCAGTCAATTAGATGGCTCTCCGGAGAAGTCCCAGACTGCCCAACAGCCTGACCTGAAAATGATCCACATCACAGCTGATAACAGGAAGTTTTCTACCCTGGAAGGATTATTTAAATGACCAGAGGGTCACGACAGCAGATTTCAATGAGCAGGACTTCATGTTTGCTGCTGTTCTGCAGCAGACGCTCAGTTCATCGCTCTTGTTCCTCCACTAAACATCCAGGTCAGTCCCTGAAACCTCTAATGGACTCAGATGAGATTTTGTTTCTAATGCAACTATTATCTCCTTTCAGATAAACAACAACAGTGACCAAGGCAGGTGAGCCCAGGTAAAGTGCAAGTCCTTGTGAACGCATGTAGTTCATTCTGTCAATTGAAGGAAGTGATCATGTGTTCCACCAAAGATTTTAACTCCATTCAAAGAAGACAGAGCTGCTCTGCATGTGTGGAGAAGCTTCTCATTAATATTTGTTCATCAACTGTGCGAACATCCACATTATAGAGCATCTTCCTCCTGATGTAACTTCAGCAAACTTCCACTTCTATGGTAGAACAATGCAAACTGAATGCCACAACATAAACAAATATGTGATTGATGAGAGTCCTGAGTCTCTCCTTTGCAGAACTCTCAGGATGTTATTTAAGAATATTACATGTGAAATCTACTGTATATCACTAGTTATTAGCAACTGAGTTTCTGTGGCTGTAAATCTGCCAATCCCTCCTTTGTTCTCCGGCTGCTCCCTCTTTAATAGAAGTTAACTCTGTAGTGAGCAGCAGCCTGGGACCTGAACGTCTATAAAACCAGCGTCTGAGAGGTTTCACTGAGGTTAGAAAATCAGAAAATGGATGATCAATATGAAGTCTACGTGTGTAATTTTAGCTCGCTATATGATTAATATGTGGAGGGGTGGTTTGGGATGAAGTGCTGCTGTGCCATGAGATGCAATGCAAATTACTAATGGAACCTCAGTGACCGTCAAAGTGCTAACACAACACAAAGGCAACGCAAACACACACACACACACACACACACACACACACACACACACACACACACACACACACACACACACACACACACACACACACACGCACACACACACACACACACACACACACACACAGAAATCCCTATTTGGCTTGAAATAATCAGGAGGAACCTCCACGAAGCTAGCTGGGAGCATTTCAATGAAAACAGTAACATGAAAGTAAGACAAGAAAAAATAAAAGGAGTAAAAACAACAGTTTGATCATGAAGACGTGAACGCAGCCGCCCTGTGCGCCGCTCCTCTCCTCCTTCAGCTGCACTGCAGCCTTAATATAAATGTAAATCGTGGACAGCCTCGCCTGAACTCTCAGCCGACTCCCATTATGTTTTCACAGCGCGCTGAGGCCGGGTGCATCTGAGGCCGCCACTCCAGCTCCAACGCAGCCTACATCAAACAGTCTCCCTCCCTCGGTCATGAAGAGCTCCGCCAAAAGAGGAAGAAAAGCCTCCGCCCCCCTGGAAAATATACCGCCGAGTGTATGGCGTGCTTTATGTGCAGTTATGTGTGTGTGTCAGAGCAGATGACACACTAATCTCACTCTTATGATTGTGTTTCCATAGGCTGTGTGTGTGTGTGTGTGTGTGTGTGTGTGTATCATTATCATGTGATAGACATTTAAGATGAAACAATTCAGAGCTACAAGGAGTCTTTAGTCCAATTTTGACGCTTCCCTTAAAAGGTTGTATATTTCTGTATTGTACGCTAGTCATAACTCTGTTTTGTAAGGATGCTCCTATTAAAAAAAAAAACTGGACTGTGTACATTCGACGTGCTAAAAATTAAAGGTAGGATAAAAGATTTTAAGAACATAAAGGCATTTCTGTTTTTTAGAGATGCAGTACAAAATTGTCTTTGAGATTATGTAATATAAAATTCAAGTAAAGTAGATTTTTGAACATAAAAACTATTTTGTAAATGGAAAAACATTGTTAATAAGTGTAAGTAAAATTAGCAGCATTATTTAAAATATAATTGGAAAAATCCA